>NW_017306374.1:1106552-1136531 GCF_000935625.1 Nanorana parkeri
TTAAAGTGACATTAAACCCTCAGATTTTTTAACATAAAACAATACTGTAATGTGTGCCTTACTGTAATCCATGGTTGTTTCCCTTCTCTTTGATGCTCTTCCTTTTAAATCTGTATCTGTTCTCATGCTTGGAGAGAACTTCCCTTTTCAGCAGACTGCCTTGTCTCACATGGTGTCTGTGTATCCGTTTGTATAGGCTGTAACCTGAGCCAGCACTACAGGAAGAGGCCCTGAGCTGAAAAGGGAAGTTCTCTCCAAGCATGAGAACAGATACAGATTTAAAAGGAAGAGCATCAAAGAGAAGGGAAACAACCATGGATTACAGTAAGGCGCACATTACAGTATTGTTTTTTGTTAAAAAATCTGAGGGTTTAATGTCACTTTAACTAAAACAGAGAAAAATTAGGCCACAACTTAGCTTTGCTGTCTGTCAGGGCTGTGTAAATCCCTGGTCCTGGAGGACAGAAATACAAATTCTTTGGCAGGTAACACACTTGCCGTATGGTTTTTTTTTTTACCAGCTGTACCCCAAAACAAACTAAATATATTATCTACATTTTTTTAAACAGCTACTGTAATAATAATGTTTTCAGTAGTGCTTATAAAAATATTGACATCATTGCAAAAGCTAATATAGCTGGCACTTAGGTAATGTTAATGTGTAGCATTCTAATCTAGGTAGTAGCACACTTGCCTTGCAGCTCTGAGTCCTAGGTTTGAATCTAGGACACTATCTGTTTGGAGTATGTACGTTCTGCCCCTATATGTGTGGTTCTACTATAGCTGTTCCAGTTACTTTCCATGTTTAAAAAAATTACTGGTAGGTGTATTTTCTTCCTTCAAAACTGTCATAAGGACATTCGTTTGTGAGCTCCCTGAGTGGTAGATACTCAAGTGAAGCTACCATGCAGCATATGGCCAAACGTGGATACCTTTGGCATCACACCTACTACATTGCCAAATGTATGTGGGCACCCCTACAAATTACTGAGGTGAGATGTTTTCAGTCAAGGGCACTGTTAATGCTACTTCAAAGACACTTTATACAATTGTGCACTATAGCCTTGTGGTGCCAGTTTGGGGTAGGCCCTTTTCTATTCTAGAAATATATATATCAAAGCGCCAAAGGTATAAATAATATGAAACTTGGTGCAACCAGGTGATATAGTGAAATTAGGGTTTAGGCGGTCTAGCCCTGGTTGCACCAAGTTTCATATTATTTATACCTTTGGCGCTTTGATATATATATTTCTCGATCACGGAAAGGATTCTTCCATCCTCTTTTAGAGCTGCTTTAGGTCTTAATTTACAATACATATTTCCACTTTAGTCTCTTTTCCAGTAGCGCGGATTATCTATTTCTCACCTTTTCTATTCTAGCATGGCTGTGCCCCTGTGTGCAAAGCCTCATCTCCAAAACAATCTTAGAAAATTGTCCTTTAGTTTTCTTTGTATGATCAAAATACAAATCTGCTTAGCGAGAACACAATACCAAGAGTGCAGTTGTGTAGCGGGTTATTGATCAAAAGCTATGACAAGGTTCAAAATCAGATATTTTCTGCCAGTGACGTCATTCTCAAAGTGCATACCTGTGAAGTGTCATGATTAAAGATTATAGTGTTGAGGTCTCCACAGTTGTAATGCTTGATGAGGTCTTCTGTTGTATAGGGGGCTTGAAAGCTCCCAGCCCGGAGACTCTCATGCTGCAACAATGTCTGGTTTAAAGCAAATAAAACCTGAAAATAAGAAACAAAT
Organism: Nanorana parkeri; assembly: GCF_000935625.1. Taxonomy (NCBI): domain Eukaryota; kingdom Metazoa; phylum Chordata; class Amphibia; order Anura; family Dicroglossidae; genus Nanorana; species Nanorana parkeri. Next base: position 1,108,308 of record NW_017306374.1, read on the forward strand.
ATTCACAAAGTTAGAATCTATCTTCACAATATACAACTTTATATTAAACACACCACACAGCACCAAAAGCAATGTAAAAAGTAGTACAGAATAGTATACTGACTCAGAGCCATTAGATTTCAGTATGCTGTAAATATACCGGTAGAGGTAAGTTCCAACTGGTTGATTTAGGTAAGTGAGCATTGCACACAGTGCTCATTATCTTACCAAAGGTAGTCATGTTCAGTTGGACTTTGATTAGACCAGTCAATCAGATTTGCCAACTTCCTTTCAAGGCCACCGTGAAAGGAAGTTGGCAAATCTTACACACACATTTTTGTAACACCGATCAAACATAATATTACTTTGGCTGGCTTAAGCCTGAATATCTACACAATGACACCAGCTGTCTTTTAAAATTACAAAAGAAAGGTAAACATGTAACATGTGTTCTAGGTGCTGATGAGATGAACTAATGAGTCACAAAACCCACTGGGCAAACAACGAATATGAAGCCCCTCATAGCAACCATCAGCTACTAGCTTGGGAAAGTATCCTAATGGACATTTGATTGGTTACCATTAGTTATTAAAAACAATGGTGTACTTATGTGTCTAGCTCCTAGTTTTTAATAAAAAAAAGGGAATGTTTGCACAGCATTGTCAAATGAATTTACACTGGTCTGATCCAAGACTACGCAATCTGATATCCAACACATTGGCAGCAGAACTCTTCATATCAGACACTGACATTTGACTTTTAGTGTTATTAAGGATTCATTTGCTACTTCTTTTCTCCTGTTTGGAAGTTTGATTAGTTTTTGAGTGCAGGGTCACACTCAAGGAACTCATGGGAGAAATGTGCCAGCTTCGTCTTCAAAACAGGGGAAAGAACATAGAGGTATCAGCCAAAATCATTTAGCAACTTCAACTTATACTATGTATGGTTATTAATATTTTCTCTTCTGAAAAGGTGCAATGGAATGAGTAAAATGTTTATATTAGGCCGCAGCATCAGTTAGACAGTTGTTCTGGGCTACAGTCATTCTATATGGTGGCCCTCTTCAGATACCAGTAACTTAAGCCGTTTAGGGTCAGACAAGGAAAAACAATCGAATGTCTATGGACAGTATGTAACCTTTGCAGAGACCCGCAGGTCAACCGATTTTGGTTGACCTGCGGGTCAACCAAGACCCGAAACAATCACCTTGATAGGTTTCATCCAGTCAGTCACTATTGTTTTCCCTTAGACACAGTCACAGGGGCCTCTGCTCAGTGTATAACCATGTATTCTTGGACAAAATAATTGCATATGTTTATTTTATGATCCTTCTGCAGTATTAGAATAATAGGCTCTATAATATTAGATTGTATTTGTGATATAAAAAGTAGGGTCAAGATGTACAGTTGGCCAAAATGCATAAAGGTATGATATGCATGGCTCTGCCACTATTCTTGAATGAGAAATAAACCCTCTTTCTGTGAGATAGACCTCTCATTAAGCCCTGGGGCTTGAACTGAAAATTGGGCGTTAAAAATGCAACTATGGCAGAGACCTTGTTTTAGTCCTACTTCTAAAGACAAGTCCAACTCAAGTTGAAATAGTATTCTTTAACAGTTGGGGAAAACGTAACACTAAACTAGCCATGCAATGCTCGAATTTCAGCCACGTCCTTGGCCGAAATTCGAATAGTATGTGGTCCCCTTGCCCCCCCTTCCTGTTCGACAAAAGATGAGGCAGTATGCTGATTGTAGCCAATCAGCTTTAGTCAATGTTCGGGTATTCCAACAGAGGCAGATGTACATGAACCTTGTCACGACCAGCCTGAGTCAGTTTTTTTTGCTGTCAAGTGACTCTTTTGGGGTTGAATCTTCACTTCATCATCAAAAACCAAAAAGTGCCAGCAACAGTTGGGTTTTAAACCAACACCTACAGCATTTAAGGCTTCACATGTAACATAAAAGAGTTGTTACCGCTTCTACAGGAAGATTATAACTGTCAGCCATACAAATCAACCTTGACCCTTTTTTCACCTAAAATACATTTGGTGTCCCTAAGGAATTTAGGGTGTTACTCTCATCTCTGCCTTTCCATGTCTACAAAATTACTTACATTTTCAACTTTGACACCAGCAAAACATAGTTCTGCTTTGTTCTTTGGAGACTGATTCAAGTGAGTGTGTGCACACAATTCAGATCATTTATTCCTGAAAACCGGCTCCAGTGTAAGTGAGACTGGCACCTTTATTTAATAAGGCAAATAGCAATGTGCAAAGTACTGTAAGGGTTCTACCAATCAGGGATCATTTGCACTTTTTTTTTAAATGCTGAAAGATGTAACCTGTTATGAATTACCATACATCATATTGGTTTCTAAGATTGCTGCAGAGTCAGCTTTCTTGTCATCTGAAGAAAGCTTTGTTTACAGTTAACCTGTCACTTTTCACATGTAGGACAAATAACAGATCACCTTACAGGCCACCCCCTGTGTTGTAAATATATTTTCCCCAAAAAATGGGTTAATTTTAAGAGTTATAATACAGAATTTCTAAAAGAGAGTTTATCAAAGTGTATAGATTGCCAACATTTTAAACCATAATTCTATACTGACTTTCTGTTCCTTCTAGCCTTCTTCTATTAATCAGAATAATCTTGAAGTCGGAAAACTAACTTTTGGGAAAATTTGTTATTGCTGATGACTGAACTTCAAAAATGCTGAAGAGGAGTTTCAGCAGGGACATCATCACAGCTTGCAGGCAGCAAGGCTCCATGAGATCTATAATCCTTAGGAATTGAAAGTAAACCAAAGGAATGAGCGGAGGAGAAGACACAAAGCATGCAAGGAATCCAGCAAGTTGTTGAAGGTGATGGCCAGCAGATAGGAAGCACTCACAACATGAAAGAAGGATTTTCTGGTAAACTTCTATTAGATTGTCCAAAATACATAACTACTTTTGTATTGCGTTTTCAATGGTGATGTTATAAAAGTGTTTGCTGTTATGTTAGATCTCCTTTCAAGAAGTCCATTTAAAAATTATATTTCCGATTGGATTGAATGCTGATAGGTTGAATCATCTAAATTGAAATGCACCAGGAAGTTTAGTGATAAGATATACTTGCTGGGGTTTACACCTAGCCACCTAAGAGTTGCAGAATATGTTTTGACCGCCCTGCTGCAAGCAATGACCTACCCCCACAGCCACAAAGTATGTGAACCATCAAGACCCCTGCACCCCATTAATGTCTTCCTTTCAAAATACTTGTGTTGTAATACTTTTTAAAGTGTATCTATTGCCAAAAAGGTTTTTCTAATGATGGATTGCATATGGAAGGGTTGAATTCCCTGTTAGCTTTTTATTGCTGTCTGCCCGACAGAGGAAATTTACCCTCTCAATTTATCCGTGTCACCATTGTCACCAAGACTGAAAGTGATGGGAAATCAAAACTTTGATGAACAAAAAAGTGTGGGAAAATGGTGACAGCTTTTTAAGGAATTCCTTTAAAGAGATTTACTCTCACTTCCTGTTGTGTCTTTGAGACAAGAAGCTAAGGGAGATTTGCCCAACAGGGCACAGGCAGCAAAATAAACCGACAGTATTACCTATACATACACTTTAAACACATGTGAAATATGAGTTTCTAAACTATGACAAGTGATCTATGGGCCTGCATACCTCCCAACTTCCTGGCATAAGGCAGAGGTATACCTATTAGCACAAAGTATTTCAGCAAAGGACACACCTCTACCCCAGTCCCAAGTATGCAAGCAAGGAAGAAATAATAGTCAAACATTTTTGGTTAAACCTACATATGATTTTGTTACTGTTATCTTTCCTTTCTACTGGCTTTTAAAAAATATCAAAAACAATCATTTAGAAGTTAGATGAAAGCTTTGTGTAGTATAACACATTTGGTTGCTAAATATTCATGTTTTAAAAGTCTAAACAGCAGACCAAAAAGAGGGACAACTGAGGAGGAAAGAGGGACAGAAGGATTTAGTTCCAATAAATGGACAGTCCCTTCAAATGACAGACAGTTGGGAGCTATGGACGGTCTGTAAGAGATTCATCCTATATACAGTATATTCCTACTGTGCTGAGGCAAAGGCAGCTGAAACCACAATTAGTGCCTATATGTAATTACAAGACCGAGCTCAGTGTCATCTCACCAGAGACAACCCACCTCGGGTCTTTTACATAAACATGGCTCTCACTTACAATTTCCTTCAAGACCATTCAGGCCCTGACTTCAAAATAAACAGGCTTATTAAGCCAGAGTGCCTGAAGAAAATGCCACCTAATAAATAAAGCCTATGCTATTTACTCAAGGAAATGATGGAAAATTATTACTCAGCGTTTGGAAAAAAACATTTTGATTACCAAGATTTATGAAGCCGCCATGTCCCTCCATCTGATGCCATTTTGTCTCTGAAGTACTGCACTGTGGCACATTTCGGTTCTGAAAGAGACCTTTTTAGGTGAAGGCTTTCGACAAACATTAACTGGTGGCTGGCATAATCCATGCTACAAAAAGATTTTGTCAAATGACCTCTTCAGTTTTCATTTGGCAGCCATAATTAACATGACCTCCCATTAATCAGGGCACAATAACAGCAATGTGTGCCTTCAAGAGGAGGAATGAGGTTGGAGCTCATTAGCGAGGTCTAGGATTTGGATCACTACACTTAGATTAAGGGGATATGGGTAAAAAAACACGGAGTTTCTTGATCTGTGCGACAAGTTGGTTCTGTTTTAACCTGTGTTCCTTGGCTTGTGGAAGTTTCTTAGTTTTGGATTGTGGAGAAGAATTCAAACTTATGTCAGGTTTTTATTTTTAGTGGAAAGCAAACTATGATAAGCATAAACATGGTTGAGATTTATTGGTTGAGTTTTATTTGATTGTTGTCATCATAGTCAAAGCATTTGAGGAGGCAGTGGAGGTAAGCATGATTTCTCTTCTATTACAAGGGTCACTTTACGAGCATGCATGCTAAATAATGTGTTAGTGTACATTTACAGGTATTTCTTACCCCTCAAAGAGATCACAGTGCTCTCCCTCTCAATGCCTTTATTTGCTTTTCTGCACCATTTTTGTTCATCCATCATGAGATGGTGGCTCAAAGATGACACAGGATGTCCACAAGTGTCTGGCACAGATCAAATCCTGTTGCTGCCTCTCACCTTGTGACCTCCTCCTGCCTGCAGCAGAATGATGACATCATCTCAGTGACCATGACTGTGGACTCTCTGTGAGGTCTACAAATAGATAAAGGTGTGAGTCTCAAAAAGGACTGGGGCGTGGAGCCACTTGGTGTTCACCAGCACACCCCAAGTGATGGACTTTGCTGCAGAATGGCTACAAGGTTGCAGCTCTTGAACACACCTGTGCAAATGGCAGTTGACCAGAGTAACAACCAGAGAGAAGAACAAAAATGATAAGCAATCTCAGAGATGCAGACGTGCCAAAGGTCAGGGTGGGAGGCAAACTAGCGTGGTCAGATACAAGATCATGGCTGATTACCAAAGAAACAGTGACACTAGGACTTGGGGCCTGCGGCTAGAAATTATTGCTCAGGCAACTTTCTCAGGTGCTGATCTGAGCCCAGCTAAATAAAGGGTTGATTGACGGGCAGGCCGGGGACTGGCTGAAAAGCTGCTATATTGATCAGCAGGCAGGAGACAGAAACACATATGGCTCTCAGTCCTGTGCTGCAGCAAAGTAGGAAAAGACCATGTTTGTAGACCTACAAGTAACAGATCAGATTGCCCAGGCACAGTCACTGACTGGAGCTCAAGGACCAAATGTACATTTTCCTACAGTAACACATTGGGAATATATTCAAGCAGATTTGTAAAGTTATTTAAAGGTCTGCTTTAAACCATAGATTATTATAAAATGTATTTTTAAAGCACAGAATTAAATAACCAAATCTATTATTTAAAGGCGCTTGCGATATCTCCCAAGTAACATTTATATGTATTATAAGGTTCACTAGAATAACTTAAACAGCTCCCTGCCTTACAATGATGCTGCTTTTTAGTTAGAAACGAGTTCATGTTTATCCTTCTAGATTAAATTAATTTGAACTTATTCTCAAAACGACATAGTGTTCCTGCCGCCTGTACGATAGCGTCATCTTGACACTGAATGCCGTCTTCATGTCTGCGCTAACAAGGTTAGACAATCCATTCTTAAAAAAGGCCAAACAGTTTAGAATAGCATGCTATTAATAAGCAGTGCTAGACTAAGTCCTATTTTAATCAAAGCCTTGGCTAACACACAAGTGCTCCAATTAAATATTTAGTTAGAAGAAAGTAACAGTTTGTTTTAGGCAGGGAACAGGCACGCACACAAATCTCGTGTGGTGAGCGTTTAAGTCTTCGCAGCCAGGGAAAAAATTGTGTCCATTTATTTTTGCATTGCTTTTCTGTGAGCTCTCTGACAGGATGGTCTCTAAGGGGCCAATTTGTAATAACTAGAACAGAAAAGTGGATGTGTTGTAGGAACAGCCAACTGGATTATGAATTCAATCTTAACAGTCCATGTCAGAGAATGGAAGATGAATCCTGACTTTGCAGGCCAAAATGTCCCCCCTCCCCAGCATACCTTCACTCCCACCTTGTCCCATTCAGCTGCCAGGAATTTAGGAGATACTTGGTACTTATACTTAGTACTGGTACTTCAGATATGGAGGAGCATATTACTCTCAGGTGACAGGGTTGCTACTAGATGATTGGCCGGCACAGTCACAGGAGGGCGGGGAGACAGTTTTTAGTCATGTGTAGTCTGACTAGAGGGACTCAGAACTCAGACATGACTTTCTTTCTTTACCACATAATTTTTGACTATCAAATTTAAAACTCAAATTAAATATCTCAACCAGGAACTCGTGTTTCTGTATTCAAGTCATAGTATTCTTTCTAGCTATTTATGTTTCTAATGACTATTTATAATTATACTTGATTTGTTCATATCCCTTAAACTGATATTACAGCTTTGTTTTTTTAAATACATTTTACAGCTAGGAGGCCCACCTTTTCATAAATGTTCTCTTGTTTTTCTTTCATAATGTTCAATTCCTTGTTTTCTAGTGGGCCCCCGCATCGCTCTCCCTCCTGTGCCCTACACGGGTGCCTTCATCAACTAAGCGGCTGCTGTGGAGGCACCCAATGCTCACAGTAGCCATGCTTGCAGTAGCTGTGTGCGCCCATAGACAAGCCACACCCTTCCTTTCATCCCAATAGGTTGATTGACCGCAAAGAAGCCTATGGCTCCTCTGCCCTCAGTATCCTCACCCTGCAACCAGGAAGTTTGAGAACAGAGGATAGCTTTGGGGACTGGCCAGCAGTGACTGCAGTGACACAGGTAAGTGAGGGAGGGACTGGGCACACAAAATGGTACTGGTCGTAATGCAGAGAAACATGTTGGCTTGCCTCTTATGAAGATACTACTGTACTCTCAAAGACCAACTCTGGACTCCATGTTCTTCCCTTCCAAAGGAACACCTTGCCCCTTGAGGCCACCATCAGCAGTATGCTATGCTTACATTCTTTACCTACATTTATCACATATCTTCTGGCTGGTCACTTGACACCATGGGCCCTCTTCCTCTTTGGTCTTCCCCTGACAGTGGGCAGTCCTAGATGATGTACAGAGCGCAGCTGACATGAATCAACACAGCTCATCAATACAGTGAGTGCAGGAGGCTGGCACATGACACCATGCACTTACAGTTATTCTTCAGTATTCCGGGACAGGACAAAACACTGGATGTCATTCAACCCAGAATGCTGGGGACATCTTATGGCAATAAAGATGTACTGGAGGGAGGTAGCTAAGTTGGTCATCAGCTAATGATCCTTATGAGGTAATCATAAGTAGTGATCAGTAGTGGCAGCACCTTTGTGTAAATTTAAATGAAGAAGCCTGTTGATCACAAGACACCATGCTCCCATGTAGCAATTAAGGGTTACTTTTGTGGTTCTTGCTAGTTATATGTGTGGCACTTTAGTTTACCTGCAGTTCCTTCACTCTGAGAATCTCAGCACAGTAGTAGGGAAGGGAAAGGAAGGTGAGCATTTGCTGCTAGGAAGGCACCAAAAGAGTTCACCTGTACTAAGGAAATATGAAGGCTAACATTTGCTGAGCTTTTCTTTTACAAATACCCATTGCCTTGGGTATTTTTCAAAAGGTTCTTTTGAAAAATACCCAAGGTTCTGAGTTACCAACCTGGAACAAATACAGTATGTAGATCTGAAGATTGGACTCCTCTCTGATGTCACTAACTACATGCTTATTCTGGGTGAGTGACTCAGACAACATTGAGAACAGGATATAGACTTCAGCAGCGTCTGTATCGGTTTCCTTTAATGAGATCAGTGTGAGTTGTGTGTCTCTGAAAATATTTCACCCCACCTGCATTTCACATATATTCGGCTGTGATAATCTCCTGAAGCTTATTCATCCATGAATGTAATGAAGCAGATCACTTATGTTCAGGGCCGCTTTACATGCGGGAACGTACACATAATTCTATGTTTAGTTCCCAAGTCGGCTTATCGTTCTTCAATTATAAGAACAAGAGATGAAAAACAAATTACAAGTCTTAATGATTAATGGGTAACTCAAATTAGGTTGCTGCTTACCAGAACTATTTTTGGCTACCACAGGGCTGGGAATTCCTCTATCCAATTTAAGCAATATGGCTCAACCAATCATAAAATAGCAAACAAAAACAACAACAACAGAAAAGTTTGGATAGGCTAGGCTAAGACTGGAGATTTTGGTCCCCCCACCTCTCCCCAAAAAATGTGTGTTTACATGTTTGTTTATTAAACGACAACACACATTCCTCAGAGTTAATTTACTGACAATGTTTGTAAAACGCGATCTGATGCAAACCAGATTTCTAAGCCCCGGCCTACAGGAAGACGTCAATTCAGAGACGAGATACGATTACAGCTGTGTGCATGATTTCTGGCCAGTAAATAAACAGGATTCAAAGTATTTATCAGATTTTGGCAATCCAGAGTCCGCGGGACTGCATGTCGCAGTTACCAGTTACTATATTTAGGCCAAAACTCTTCTGTTTAAATAACTGTCATTAGCGTTCAATGCTAGCAATGGAATGCAAAGTCCGATTTCGCTGGGATTAAATACGCGCTGACTGTCATTTGAGGGATGATTATCTCAACTGAGGCGAAGACAGCTTTCTATCTAATGCAGTCCTCGCTTCAATCTGCACTCGAGACAAAGGTATAAAATTAAATTTGTAATATATATCAAATCAAAAACAAGATGGAATAGAGTGTAGTGCTTTACTACTGGGAGCCAAAATACATATAAAAGCCAAAGAAGACGCATTTCACCCAAATAAGTGCTTAGTCGTAGATGAGAGAAGTAGTTATCCCTTCGTAGTATCTCAACAAAAATTAAATTCTTATTGCAGGGGGTGCTCAAAATGTTATCTTATCTTAGTGCAGTGAGCCAATCACACAAGCAGGAAATTACATTTCTGGGTGCTTTCCATACACCAATGACACACACAGCGCCTCCAGATTGCCATATCGCACTGAGTTTTTTGAACAGTTTTAGAAAGGTACAGTGACTTCAGGTTAAAATGGAAAGGACACTTATAATAACATTGCATTACAAGACGGCTTTTTTAGCAATTTTATATGAAATACTATTTTGTTTAATGGAAGCAAATAGGTGAGAGTCTTCCATGTGATAATGGGTTTAGGTTCAGCAACAATATGTGACAAAAAAATTAGGTCAGGTGTCTACCTGAATATACTGAATGACCAGGTTTTTACATGAATGGATTTTTCTCTTCCCTGATGGCACATTGTGTATATTCCAAGATGACAATGCCAGGATTCATCGGGCTCAGAGGTTCAGGGAGACATCATTTTCACACATGGACTGGCCTCCACAGAGTCCAGACCCTAACCCTATTAAGAAATCTTTGGGATGTGCTGGAGAAGACTTTACGCAGAGGTCTGACTCTCCCATCATCACTATTATGATTATAATTATTATTATTGTATAGAATAAATATAGCGCTAACAGTTTGTGTGCACTAAAAGATCTTAGTGAAAAATGTATGCAATTCTAAAAGGTTGTGACATTGCATAAGCATATCAAAACAGTGCCACGGTTAATATGTGCCGCAATCAAACCTAAAGGAGGTCCAGCTAAATATAAAACAGAGCCAGTTTTCAGTATCGTGTGATGGAGAAGTCCCTCTTTCTCTATAGCTCTCTGGCTGATTAATATGGATGTTGTGTAAATAGGAGCTTTTGGGGCACCAAATTGGCACATGCTGCCTTCTCCCTAAACAGGTCATAAATCCCTGGCTGGCCCTGTGTTCTCCTAGAGGCAGGCTACGGGGTGTCTGGCCAGTCACAGACAAAACTCAGTGTCGGTGAGGCAAGGCTGACAGCAAGTGAGGAACCTCGAACAGGATCTAATGGCCAGGAAAAGGGTTCTGTGTATTAAATGGAATATTAAGAGAGGCAGATTTCATATGAGGGGTCTTGGGAGTGTAAGGCTTGCATGGGAAAGCATTTAACTTCACCGCTATTTGAATTGTCGGTGGTGACGGAGCCTCAGAAGAGTTTCATGGATGGATGCGTGCCAACCCCACTGTCAGTACAGACAAATAAACGAGAGGCCATAACCCCACCCAAAAGTCATATTTTAGTTATGAGTTCAAGCAGGTGGTTTCATTCCGCTTAATGGTTAGCTACTGACAGAAGAGCAAATGGAGAATTAAAGTCATCCATATCACGTCATGCAATAACTCATGGGACTTGTAGTTCCACAACAACTGGAGGGCCGAAGTTTGGCTACCCCTGTTCTAGTCCAATATGCTTGACAGACTTTCCCATTGCATGCACAGATTGCTTACCCTTCAGGGGCCCATTCGGAGGTATCCGCTGTGGTGCGTTAATGCAGGCGTGTCATGTTGCACGTTAACATGCATTGCGTTAAAGCATATCTAGACCTGACAACAAAAATGTAATATATTGCAGCTTACTAGTTCTTAGATGTGGTGGCTGACATTACTTTTCCTTCAACATGGCATTTCTGGCAGGATCAACAGGTATTTTCTATACTTGCAGAAAATGTTCTCAACTTGAACAAAACATGCACTCACCACATTTTAGGATTGGTAAGTTGCAGTATATGAAATTTTTGCTTTTAGGGCATGTGTGGCAGCACACAATGCATGATGGCAAACTACTGTGTTCGTTGTGATGTGCTTTGTTACAAATATAATTCATTCAACTTTTTTGGTGCATTGTTGTGCATTAAGCAGCCCATTCAAATGACGATAAGTCCAGCCTGTGTGACAACCATGTCTCCCTGTATAGATACGGTAGAGAAGTAAGTGTAGCCACTCTAGGACAGGAAGTGTTATTGGTAGAATCACCAGGTGAAAATGAAGGGTGAAAAAAGGGCAGAAAAAGAAAGCTAATGCAGCCACCACATCTAATAAACTGCAACATAATAACATTTTTGTTCTTGGATTTAATTATCCTGTAAACAGCAGTTGTGTGTTCAGCATTTGATATGCAATACAAAATGTAGGTTTTTGTTATAGATACAATTTAATAAAACTGAAATGAGCATTCAATAAAAAATAAAAAAAAGATGAATACATTGCTTTTGTAAACACGAGGATAAATCCGTATCAGGTCATTGGGTTGTTTAGTAAGTGCTCATGAACAGGCTCTGAAACTTTGAAGCAGCTGCCGCCGCCATTAACTGGCAGGTTAGGTTTGTGGTTGTTAGCACAGTCGTCTCAGTAAGATTATTAATAAAGACAATTATTTCTAGTAGTGGGAGCAGAAAAAGCATGAACACAATTGTTTCTGGACATACTAAGACGGGAATTTATCAAAACTGGAGCAGACGAAACCTGGAGCAGTTGTCCAGGGCAACCAATCAGCATCTCTCTTCAGTTTGTTCAGGTAAGATTTGAAAATGAAAGAGAGAAGCTGATTGGTTGCCCTGCTCAGCTGCTCCAGTTTTGATAAATTCCCCTCTGTATGTTATATAAAAAATGGAAGTGGAAGTGGTAAAGGCTCCAGCTACTATAACAGCGAATAACGCCTTCTCCTTCAAATAAGAATGCCTGACCAGCTGTTAATTGAAGGAGCACTCCAAGGCAGGCCAAAATGTATCTGTACAATGGGCTACAACTAAAAAGTTCGGCCATGGTGAGATCCAGGGATGGCTTAAATAAGCCACGGGTGGCTAAATAAACATGGTTTAATGTGTGCAGCCTAAATAAAAAGAGGGTCGCAAAATGGTGACAATCATCCCCCATTCACACCTGAGTGTTTTGTTGCGCACGTCCCAAAGTCCGACAACACTGATCGTGAAGAATCCCATTATCTTAAGCATTCTGTCACTTCTAAAAGTGACCTTATTTTTCAGACAGAATTGCACATTTTTTTGGGCCCACAAAATTCAATGGGAGCACCTGAAAAACACGTAAAGCAAATTTGTCAAGCAATTTCATCTCTAACAACCATCTCCTCCTTCATGTAACTAGCTTTCCATTGGCTAAAGCAAAAATACCTAAAAAAACACCTGAAAATACTTGTGTGACTAGGGGCTTAGGGTATATACAAAAGGCAAGGAATCATTTTTTTCCCTGTTAGGACAAATTGGGCCATGCTTTTAAAGGTTTTGTTTGCCTACCTCTAGATCAAATGTGGGTATAAGGGTGTAGGGTACTGTATATGAAGGATTTTAATTTATTTACTTTTTCAATTGGTTGGACTCATTGGACTTTTGCATTTTTTTACCCTAACCATGTAACTATTTTGTTTGTTATGGGTACAGGTGGAGTTCTCACTTTACTAGTATGTACATTGTGCTATAGTGTGGTTTTGTATGTGCGGAGAGGCTGTTATTATATATTTCTTTTTTGCTGTGTTTGCGGGTAAAGGATATGTGATTATATTTGGAAAGAGGAAAGACGCTGGATTAACTGTACTCCAGAATACACCTGGAGAACACAGAACAAACCAATACTATCTTCAGGCCAGACAGCTTTTGGCATATGGTGTTTTTATACCATCATCAGCAAGGCACAGGACATTTAAAGAACCAATGCACCACCTTGGCTTCCATTTGGTCACAGGTATTCCCCATTTGCTACAATGGATCATTTGACCACTCAGAGTAAGCAAGATGCCTAGACCAACTCAAAGCTTAAATTCTCCTCCTATAGCTGCAAGAACTAGGCACCTTGGACTCAGTAAACCTTTCAGACCCAGAGATTGTAGGGTGGTAAGAGTCCGAACCATCTAACAACCCCCAAAAATCACCTGAAAAAGACAGAATATGGCCTTCATCTGGACGTGGCTTCTATTATGTGGTTCTTGAAGAACACCAAGGGAGTGCAACCATTATAGCTGAGATGAGGAGAGAGGTATTTGAAAAACCTGTAAAGTGGCCGAGGTGCCCAGACCATCAGTGGGAAGTCATCCAATAAGAGGCATGAAGGTCTTGATAAGAATAGACTATAAACACCAAAAAAGGGGGTTGCGTGACTAAGATGTCACTTCTCCAGATTTGTGGTATACACAGAGAAGCTTGTTTGTGTCCTGCAGAGCATTCAGTGGCGTGCTTGGTATGTATTCCTATTATAGCTGAGATGAGTGAAAAGGAACCAGCCCAAGCCTAACTATCACATCACTGAAATCACAGCGCTGATTTCTCCATGTCACATACAGCTCTGGCCTACCCGAGTTCCGCTGATGTTACAAGTGTGTTTACAGTGAATGGCTGGCCTACAAAAAAAATTAAGGAGGATTAACTTAATAGCCCAGGCCTCCAATTTTTCAGGATTAAGTTTTCTTTATTAATTAATGTATCAAAGGCCCCTCCAGAGCTCTGTACTTTCCACCCATCCTCAGTAAACTCAGGAGAGCCCAGCTCTTTAGATCTAGTTACATGTGACTGCTGTGGCTTTGGGCAGTCTAGTGGCAAAAGCCACCACTTACCAAACCGCCGGCATGTAAATTAAAGCCTATTCATCACATCCTCAAGCCCCAAACTAACCTTAAATGAACACCAGCTACTTTATTCCCAGATATTTATTGCTTCTAGGCCAGGGTATAGAGAAACCACACACTGAAAGAGATCAGGAGGCTGAACAAGCTGCGTTTGTGGAGACGAAGGAGCGTAGATTAACTAAGGTCAGAGAATGACGTCCCCACACCTTTCAGATTAGCAGTTTTATCACGGAAAGGGCGAAGCTGCCACCAGACCGCCAGAGCCTGGGATTTAGGAGAAATGCATTTACAATACCAGGCCATCCCTGAGAGGGATATAGTACATGCTGTTACAGAGTCAATGTTTTCTTTGAAGATGCCATCCTACACAATAATCTCTTCATAGGGCCAAGTTAAAGGGCCATTTTAACAATATTAAATGTAAAGGAATTGTAACATGAAGGGGTTTTACACCTGAACATTTTCTAAAGTTCCTTTCAGAAAATACATTGTTACCACCCAGCCAATAATTCTGTCTGTTTTGCGTATTTATGTCATTTTAGTCATAGACCAGAAAGTTCACCCACTTTAAAAAACCTTTTAATTGCATATATACAGGGGAGGTTATGTGCTGAAAGGGAGCACTTGTCGTGTGGAGGGGGGGTTGAAGGGGAGGCAGAGGATGCTGGACCACGCTGTCAGAGGTTCTCTCTGGCGTCCCGCCAAGCTCATTGATGCAGCTGGTTGCCAGGAACTCACACAAGACACAAGCCAGAGCATTCTGCTCAGCTATTAGCAACCGGTGATGTCAGTGAGCTGGGCAGGAAGCCAGACAGAGCGTCACCGGTTGTGGCCGCCCCCCTCCACCATCCGGCTGAGGCAAATGCCTCAAGCTGCCTCATTATTGGGATGGCACTGTGTTTATATATATGCTGCTAGAAATAGGCACATTGGACTCAGTAAACCCTTTTAGAGTGGCAAGGGTCAGAACCATCTACTAACTGCCAAAAATCACCTGAAAAAGACACAATATGGCCCCCATCTGGACATGGCTTCCATTATGTGGTTATTGAAGATCACCAAGGGAGTGCAACCATTATATGTGTATATATATATATATATATACATATACTTTGATTTGCTCCTTTTTGGTCTGTTAAATATACAATTAAAACAATTTTAAAATATCTGTCGATCCTGCCAGAAATACAATATTTCCCTGTGCTTTATGCCTTTGCTGCACTTTTATCATTTACATGGTTTTCTGTTTTCTTGGTGGACTACAGAACACTTCCTCCTATGTTTTGAAGAAGAGTGGGGTGTTCTGTAGCCCTGTTCTAGAGTGACAACCATCTACAGATACAGTATGGTAAGTGAGCAGGGCTCATTCAGATGGTCGTATACATCCATACAGCATGCACGCCCGTAAAAAGACCCGATCCCAGGAAGGACCGGTGCTATGTCTAATTGCGTGCAGCAACCTGTTCTTCCCTATGGGTCTGTCTCTGTCCAAGTATAGGCACGTGGACCAGCATGGATGTGCAAGTTCGGGTGTGCATGTGACTGCGTGTAATTGTGTGCAGCTGGGTCCTCCCATTGGGAAGAACAGGCTGCTGCACGCAGTTACACGCAACACCTGTCCCTTCTGGGATCTGGTCTTCTTACAGGCGTGAATGCTATACGGACGTCTACGCCTGTCTGAATGAGCCCTTGGAGGCATAAAAGTCCTTGAAACACCAATTGTTTCATTTTATGTTATTGCTTTTTTTTTCAATGATGTTCTCAGTTTAGATGTACATAGCGCTTCGAGGGTTTCTCATTCAGTAATAATTAATCATATACAATCCCGGAGAATGGACCCTTTCAGCGTCTTTTATTCATGTAATAGACCACCTAGACATTACCCTGGATATTAAGAACTCTGTGTGCGGTGAGTAGGTATGTCAACAAAGATGAAGTCCCTCTTATAGCAGCCTTTGATTTCTAAGATTTTAATCTGATCACGCTTGAGTTTAACAGCCGCTCTGTGCTCAGAATAAAGAAATATAGATAGAGATATACACCTATACGCTACCACCTCACACTGTTCTGTCCCCACAATCCACAAGATCAAATATTTGTATAGAAAAGACAGTAAAGTCATTCTTTCCAGCCTATAGGAAATTTTGGACAGCGCTGAAAAACTGGCACGCTACAAATTAGCAACCGTTGCTTTTAATGGCTCCCAGGAGATTTCATTTGCTGGATATAAAATATTTGCTGTGTGACATCAGAGTAATGAAAGAATCAGAGGTAAAAAAAAAAGAAAGAAATACAAACATAAAAACAAAATAGTATCCTGCAGGGTGAACTTGTATGTTTATATTCTACAGGGAATCAGCAGATTTATTTCAATGATTCCTTCAGCCTGTAAACATAAGACGTGCAATTTGTTACATATTCGGTTCTAGTGACGTCAGGCCACAAGGACTGCCAATGTTCTGTAGAGGTGGCCAACTTGTCGAGATCTCCAACTCGTGACATCACATCCGTTGAAGATTTCGACAAGATTGCGCTAGTGTGCGTGCACCAGCCGCCACAGTTTTAGCAATCCTCGTTGATTTATCCACTTGCTGTAGGTGCGCCTTTGTGGCTTTTGAAATTGTCATTGAGTTCTCCAACTCCTGTCAGAGCTTGTAGCATCGGGTGCCCGCACAGGCGCACTGCTGCAGATTGTACAGCTTGATACTTCTCTTGGGTGGCTACGCAGGCACACTGAAGGGAGTTGGGGGTTTCAACGAGTTGGAGAATTCGATAGAACACCGGCTTTCATTTTATCCAAGAGAGGGGGGATGTGGCGCTATACCACAACCTTTCTCTAGTCAGATAGAATTAACATTTGGGCTTGATGGCTCAGTTCTGGCAGCTCTTCACAAAACAGCGGACTCTTCAGAGGAAGGGGATGCCCAGAGCGAGAAATCCATGTGAATGAAGACTAAAAAAGGAATGCAAGGTAACAGCTCCAAGAGTCCAAAAAAACACCTTTTTGAGGTGCACAAATGGTGACAAGAAGATTTGCATAGCCAACTAATTTCAGGGGTCAGGAATACCACTTCATCAGGGCTTAAACAATGCACAGTGGGACACTGATGGACCCGGAAGGGCCAGCAGTTCAGTATTTGCATAGGTATACAGATGCTTATCTTCTGGTAAAGATCTTTTTCAGTGATCTAAACTAACTTGCGCTAATGGAATTAATAAAAGTGCGTAAAAAAAATTTACAATTAATATTAATATGACCGTGCTTGACACGGAGGTGACATCACTCTGATCCTTATCGTTATTGAATTTCCTGAAGGGCATTTAGCGCTGTACACTTCGTTACACTATAAAGATCTTTTTCACACCAACAATTTCCACTCCCTCCTGATAAATAGAATTGTAAGTTTAGAGTCCATCAGTGTCCCGCTTATTATGGGACTGATTTGCGAGCTTCTGAGGCCATACCTAGACCTTACAAGGGCAACGACTGAAGGTGTGGGTCCAGCCTGTAATGAAGCTTCAGCCGTGCATCTGTATTTCCACAGAGTCCATGTCACAGTGCAAGAATCACTGGCACTCTCTTGTTGTGTGGTTGTGTAGAAACATCTCGCAGAGCGAGAGTCAGAAGTCGTTTGACTTTAATGGGCTGTTTATGGAGTGACCCTGCGATAAGCACTTGGTACAAGTGTTCAGTACAGTGCACCCCAGCACGCACTAACAATACAGCTGTTGTTTTTCCATGTATTAAAGTCACCTTCATTCATCGCAGGATCAGGATCCTCTTATGTTGTTTGTCGGCTGCTCATAAAACAATCACTGACAGTCAACCATTAGGTCAGGAGATGTGTACAGCTTGTAAAGCTGGCCATACACTCATAGATTTATTCCATTCAACCTGTGGGCTGAGCAAATTAAATTGATCAGATTCCTCCATCCATGCTAAACAGAGTAGATGGGTGAAAATCTCCCCAGCTGGGCTTTTGCATTTTGACAGCCAGGGCCCACAGCTGTCTGAATACCGGTACAGTGCCAGTAGACTGCAGTCCCTATTCAGCCGACATTTTTTCCCACTTGGCGTCGCAGGGTTTAAAGTAGTATTAAACTCTCAAACTTTTTTCGATAAAGGAAACCAGATCAAACAAAAATAAATTTTGTCCAGCAAAGTATTTCTTTACAAATATTATGTTTCCAAAAAAATCCAACTATCTCAGCCTGGCCTCCCTGAACTTCCTGTCCAGTTCAAGATCACTAGAGACAGAGCAGTCTCCGGTACAGTCTCCAGCAGTTGCCCCTATGCTAGCCAAATGGGAGGAGTGGAGAAAAGGGAGCAGGGCAGTGTCTTGCCTTGCTGTACCTGTGTTGAGACGCAACAACTTACTAGCACACACAAGGGTTGCTCCATCGGACCCTGCAAGGCAAAGGAACCACCCTAAAACAGGATATCATTGCCAGTGCTCAGGGGACCAGCTGATTCTGCAGGAAATGAAAACTTTTAAATATCAAGGAGCAGCATCCATTGTAATATGATTCAATCAGTAGACATGTGCAATTTGTTTCAATCCGAATAAAAATTCAAATGAATTTTCTGAATCCCAATGCATCCGAATGTTGTCCGAATCCGACTTTCCGTTTCTGAATTTCAGATCCTGCCCGAATTGCATTCAAAAATTAAACTGAATCGGACATGTGACTTTTCTGGCCAATCAGATGTGTTTTTCAGCTTAATGCATCTGAATGGGTCTGAATACAAATTTTCGTTACGGCAACATGGGAGCCATATACAGTATATACATATAATACTAAAGCTGAGGCTCCTAGACCTGAATGGCATTCGACATCTGAATTTCCGAATTGCATTCGGGAACTCCCAAATGCCATTCGGGTCTGAAAGCCTCAGCTATAATATGGCTCCCCGACCTGCATTGTTTTCTGGAGCTCCCGAATGCTAAATTGAAAATTCGGACTCCAAAATGCCATTCGGGTCTAGGAGCTTCAGCTTTAGTATTAATATCTGTATATGGTTTTATGTGGTATTCGCAGCAAATATTCGTAAACACATCCAAAACTAACGAAAATTCGGATTTCGTCCGAATCCCAAAATAACAAAATATCTGAAGCACATTTTTCCGCAGCTTACATGTCTGTTAATCAGCATTTGAACTAGCTTAAAAACCTTTTTGACTTTAATATCACTTTAAATTTAAAACTTCCTAAATATACAAAAATTCTGATCACTGGAAGAATCGACAACCACATCTCCACCCCCTAACATCTTCCATTATAATGTTACGTTAGCTGACACGGTACAGGTGCTCTTTAAGAAGTCTGTTTAGTGTTTGGGGGGTTAACGGCACAAATACATTCCACGCTGCCCATAATTCAGGACTTAGCGGGTATCGTGATGGCTGCATGCGAAACTGGAAAAAAGTGTATCATAACCATATGTCGGATGATGAACTCGGCTATGGATACGACGTAAGATTAGGGGCCATTTCATTCTCCTTTTCATCTCATAAAATAAACATTAACCTTGTTGAGAAATAAAACAAACACGAACAAATGAGCTAATGGAGGTTTGATTATAGATGCATGTGGAACCGCTACTCTGCATCTCTTTCTTCTCCTTCCAAAGCCAGAATGACTGGCCTGATTTGACTTATTTGATCAAAATGAATGTCATGTGTCGGAGTGTGAAGAATTCCCCGCCTCAACCCAAGAACGTCAATTTCCAGCATTTCAAATGCTGCTGCTGCTGAGCTCCCAGAATCCTCAGTGGTGACACAGTAGTGGGCTTTTACCATGCTTATCCCATACCCATAAATGTTCAGTCCATCCTGTGATGAATTAAAGGCATATTCCACTTTTGGCAAAAATTTTAATTTTAAATTAACCCAAATTGATGAAAAATAAAAGGTGCATGTGATAGTTTTTGCACGGGAGCCTGCAAAGCATAGCAACCACAATCAGTGGATTGCAGGTACAATGTTCAAGCTCCTGCTGACTATTTCTTCCGGACCTGTCCATACCAACTCATGGATCTTCAGTTTAAGAGCTAGGGGAAGTTATCATTCGACTACAAGTGACACACACAGCTGTGCCGAATTAAAAAAAAAGCAATTACACCCTGAATATTTGTGTGACATGGAATTAAAGATGGAATTAGCCTTTAAAAGCTAAGTTTATCTTTTAGACCATGTTTCATGTTACACCAAGATTGGAAGAACCGCACTGCACTTGTAGTTCATTGATACTTCCTCCCTTTCCTGTAACTGAAAGTCCGTACCTTGGTATGGGCAGGGTTTGGAGGAAGAGCCTGCAGGAGCCAGAGCATTGCCCCCGAAGGAAGCTGTCAGTGTTGGCCCAATCAGCTGCGGCTTAGGAATTCCCTGCCCTGCAGTTGCACATAAACAAAAGGACAGGATGCTGGTGACATCTTTGACCTTATAAGGCCACATGGCTCTATTTGGTCAATGATAGGGGGCAGGATGCCCACGACATCTTTGACCTTATATGGCCATATTTGGTCAATTACAGTGACGGGATGCTGGTGACATCTTTAAACTTATATGGCCACATTTGGCCAATGACAGGGGCGGGATGCCGGTGGCATCTTTGACCTTATATGGTCAGATGGCCATATTTGGTTGATGACAGGAGCAGGATGCTGGCATATTTGGCCAATGACAGGGGCGGGATGACGGTGACATCTTTGACCTTATATGGCCACATGGCCATATTTGGCCAATGACGGGTGGGATGCTGGTGACATCTTTGACCTTATATGGCCACATGGCATTTTCCCTTGTCTCATGAATGTGCATCAATGATTACGCTTTGGAGGGCTTTCACACACATGGGAAAGTGTGAATGGGGCATAAAACTCACCACACATGTTACAATCTCATTGGATAATGTCCTTTAGATCCATCAACAACTATGTAGAGCAAGGGGCTGCCTCATTGAACAGAAATTGACTGGATAGATTAGGTAGGTCCTCATATTACAGGGGTGGGCAACTCCAGACCTCCAGCTGCTGTGGAACTACAAGTTCTATGAGGCATTGCAAGACTGACAGTTAAAAGCTTGGCTCCCAGGGGCAGCTGGGCTCCCAGGGGCAGAGTAATGTTAGAATTTGTAGTGAAAGCACATCTGGAGGGCCGGGGTTGCCCACCACTGTCATATTGCATAGTTTTGGTAAATCTAAAGTTTATCGTATAAAGATTGTAATGTGTATGGTGACCCTAAAACATTATTTATCCACCTCCAAAACACATCATACTTTCTCTTCTGCTCTGACTGTGACACGTTTTCATGACAGGGAGGACGGGGATTCGAATGCAGCAGCTTTCCCCTGACACCGTCCCACCGAACAGATAGAATGAGCTGTCTTTTACATTTTGGAAAAGCCAATATCCTGACGGAGATTTAAAACAAACAAAATAAATATATCTTTAAAAAAATCTTTGTGTCTGGCTATTGCAACTTGGAGAGAGAATAACACAAGAGCCCTTTTACTATTCAGATGACGACCTGGATAAAGGAACTACAGTACCTGAGATATTAATTATCTGAGTTCCGATCTGACTTGGCGCGAGCGTTGGCCCACCGTGTGGTTTCACTTCTGCAGTGAATAAACATATTCCTGTGAGTGCTGCAATTTTATGACTGCTTCCTGATCACTGTATACACAGTATCTGCTCTGATACCTTTAAGGGCTTCTTGGGGGGAAGCAAATAAGTTTATAGGAAAGGAACTGGCTTCATGAAATGACCCCAGGCACTGAAATACTGAAACCTTTATATTAAAGCAAAATCTTTTTCTTCATTTTGGATAGCATAGAGGGTTAACCATGGGGTGCTATCACTGAAAGTGAAAAAAAATCCTAACTATTGGGTTGTTATCAGATCAGGAATAGAGGAGAAATCGTTCAATGGGGACACTAGCTCTGTTGACCCAGCTGACCACCAGGGATTTCCCTCTCTTTGGATGGATTTTATTCTTACTTCCTTTTGCGGCTATCAGACAGGAAGTTAAGAGAACTCTCCCCAATGGGACACACATGGTAGCAAATAGCTGACAGGAGTTATAACCTTCCTAAAACACTGCAGAATGGACCTTAGTGCCTTGATGACTGTTGATTTTGGCAAATGGACTACACAAGCCTCAGTCTGTTAATAAAAATACTTAGAGGGTTATTCACTAAGCTGCAGAAGGCAGCCGAATAAATAACTGAGCAGAAGAGAAGGAAGCCGAAGCCTCTTTGGCTATTCACTGCAGCCCTGTACAGCCATTTTTAGCCGTACATTGGCTGCATTCCCTTCAGTTTGGCCGAACAACTTCAGCATGTTCAGCTGAACTGAAGGGAAGAATCCGTTCACCTCAGCTGATGCAAAATCTGGATCAGCTGAGGCAAACGTTCGGCAGTTTTTTCTCTGCTTTTCACCCTCAAAGGGGCACGAACAGCAGAGAGTGAAATTGTCAAATGCAACATGCTGTTTCGAATTTGCTGCAGCAGCGTCATGTATACAAGCCTGAGTGGCTGCTATTTTAGATGGTGGATTGTGGGTTGTTTTTACCTTTCCTAGAGACTAGAGATGTCATTTTCCTTAACTGGTAACATTTTTTAAATGACATGGAAGTTGAGAATGATGCAAAGCTTGTCAATAAGCCACATTTGCTTCCCTCATAGATGATTCATCTGCATGCTAGATACAGCGGGAGACCCCTCTGTTAAGACTCTAGGAAGATTTGGTAGAAGATAGACTCCAGTTCAATGATAAATGCTTTTTTAAAGCATTTCGCTGCAAGGAAGGGTGATTTAGAGCAGCAAGAATCACGCCTGAAAAGGTATATTTGGACATCCATAATATATGGATCCAGTAGTGAATCTAATCTAAGTATGTTTTTTGCTAGTAGAGTTACACTTTAACACAATAGATTTTGTATCTTTACTACAGTCTATTAAGATGCTTTAGGAGGTTTAGTTGCTTTTTAGGGCAAAGTTAATCCAATAACTGGTGTTTACAGGTCAACAAACACACTGCATTAACAAGTACCTCTGCCAGGCGGCAGAGCAACACCGACCTAACCTGGCATGCAGAACTCAATTACCTGCTCTACCTATTTCACAGAATACTTCTTCATCCCATATAATTGATTTCTAATGAGGCTGTTTAGAAAAGGAAATTGAATTAAAGAGGAATGCGAGTCAGCTTGTTAGTGCTCGGTGGAGAATTTCCTCATAGAACTCCGACCAAAACAACTTCTACCACAATTCCACAGCCTGTAATTCTATACTGCACCCAGCAAGGCACGGCAGTGATAACATTCATATAGAAAGCGTTCTTCTAATAGTACCCATCAGATGATACCCATGACTGAGGTAGCATAGATGTCCCCATTCTCTCCCACTACGAGCCACCAAGACAACCCACAACCCGTCCTTGTAAGGAATAAATAGACCACACTCCAAAATGGTATAAAATTACCTTGGCAGCCTTTTATTAACGCATTTGATATAAAACATAACTATATATAAACAAGTGTCAGAATTACCTAAACACAGTTGCAGGTCTTTGAAGGCCACACCTTTTCTTGATCTGTTACTTGCGGCAGTACTACAACATGTTAGGCCCCCAGCCGCAACACACCGCCACGGGGACAACCACCAACTGACCGCATACACTCCAAATATCCAATAGATGAATAGAGGACCCATACCAAGACAGGTCCCCAAACCTTAACCACCAGCACCTATTATTTGATGGCCTCCAAAGACCCCAACCGCATAGCCACTCAGATGGGAGTCATTAGGCTGAATCAGAAATCACTGTTCAACTGTTAAAACTGATCTTCAGGCAAAGAGCTATATACACAGATAAGGGTGCTGTTGTACCCGCCAAAGGAGTTATGTTTCTGTCCATCCAGCCCTGAGATGTACTCAGCAGAGCCTTTCTAGGAGGACAAGAGGCCTAATTTTTCTCTGCTTCAAAAACTGCAAAACCGGCATACGGTGCTTTTCCAAAGCAAATCAAATTTTATTCCATATGCATATGTACAAAAAACAACTGACACATTTCTGTCTTACTTGACCTCAGTCATAGCTATATGTATCTCATCTGTGTATATAGCTGTTTGCCTGAATTTGATTTTCTTTGGAAGAGCAAAGTTTGCTGATTTTGCAGTTTTTGAGACAATTATTCCCGAAAAGGGTAATCTGTGCACCGAATGTGGATTACAAGGATGCATAACAGGGGTGAGCTGTGCATTTTGTGTTTTTAGTTTTCTCCGCTTCAGTTGGGTAACTTGTCTCTCCTCTAGCTTGTAATTGGTAATCACATTAGAAAAGAGCACCAACAAATGTCTCAGGAGAGACAACAATTGTTTTAGGAGTCCAAAAATAGATTTTATTGATCCACGTATATCACACGTATATCATACAAGGACAACAGGCAACACCTGACGTGTTTCAGGGGCCAAACAATCCCAGCAACTGAACAATGCCAGTCACAGCTAGGGCACATAGAAAACAACTGTTTTTCTGTGTGCCCCGTTCACATTACAATGTGGGTGAGACATATGGTACAGTTGTTTATGGGTATAATGTGGGTATAACATAAAGTGCAAAAAAAATATACTGCTGCATTTTTTCGCAGCGCACTGGACCGCACCTCACTACATACAGTGATAGCCGTGATCTTCCGTCTGCGGCTCAAGCAGCTTCCCCTCGGCACACTGAGCACAGGGACTGCCGCCATTCAGAGAACATCTCTTTTTATGAATACCAGCCATTCTCTGATTGGACCAAGTGTAAAGCATTTGCCCCTCCTCTTCACCTCGCCCAATCAGAGAATGTCTTGCATTTTTCTTTTTAAAAAAGTGTTCTCTGAATGGCGGCAGTCCCAACTAGAGACTCTTTGTGCTCAGTGTGCAGCGGGGAAGCTGCTTGAGCCTCAGACAGAAAATCATGGCTATCGCTGTATGTAATGCAGACTACTAAAGTGATTTTCAGCATCCCCAGCATCCCTCTAGATATCAGCTATGGATACTTACATCAAGCCAGACCAATATAGGTTTCCATTAAAAAAATAATCATTCTTGGAGTTCAGCTTTAAGCACTTTGCATTCCTGGGAAAATGCCACAATTGGGCCGAAAGTGACATCTCAGCTGCAATGTATCCGGCACAAGTTGTCCTTCTCTGTATAGAAGCAGCTTGCTCCTCAGGTCCAGCAGAAACAAAGCCGCTGCTTAGATACCTCTCCTGCCCAGCGACCGAAAAGCTGACCTGTCAGGTGAAAGATGGATCCGATGAAAGTCTCCACTGTTCCTGGGAGCTGAGCAAACACAGATGTTGCAGTGTCAAGGGGCTCTTTTCTGTGAACACATAGATAAATATTGATCCGCCATTCAGCGAGGAGAGTCGCTTTTGGAGTGGCACAAGGGAGAAAAATGAGCAGGCAGAATGCAACCAGAAAAGGAATTTGAGATACTAAAGAGACTTTATTTGCTGACCACAGGAAAGCATGAAATTGCTGCTAATCCCCCGGGGAGCCCGGTCATGGTGGTTTAGCATTAACAGATTTCTAATTAAATCTGTTTACAGATAAGTCCTCTGTTGACATTACATTCAACGCAGTAGGCCGCTGCTGTGACCAGAGGCCTGAAGACCATGGCCTGGAATGGGGTTAAGCTGTGACAGCTCGTACAAGTCATTACTAGACTTGACAGAAGACTAGCTATTATTACTAAGTAGGCTTCCAAATACATTGAAGACGGCTTATTTTCGTACGAACGTTTATATGAAAAATCTCATCAGAACATTTCATAATGACATCAGAGAACTGACGAATGTTATTCAAAATTTTGTTTAATTTTAACATTTGATTTTGGAATGAATGGAGTTTCCCAAACAAAACCCCACATTCACTGTTGAATGTATTTCATTGAGAAAAAATTTCCATCTTGCCCCTTTGTATTTGTTTTGTCACTGCAGTCTAAAATAATAATCGATTTGACCCCAATAACTATTAAGGTGGCCATACACTTTACAACCATCGCAAGACCTTAGTCTTGCGATGGTTGTAAAGTAATTTAAAAAACGTACGATCTGCCCATCTTGGACAGGCAGATCGTACTTGTGATCATCGCAAGCCCGCCCCCCTGAGGGGCGGGCTTCCGATGACCGCAATGCTGAACGGGCAGTGTGCCCGTGCGCACACCGGCTCGTTCGGCATTTGTCTCCCGAGCATCATTCAAACCAGCCGAAAATCGTACGATTCTCAGCTGCTTTTCTAGCATGCTCCTTAGACAAAAGACGTGCAACCGTACAGTAGAAACGGTTGCACGTCTTCATTCACACTGTGCGAGCGTGTGGGGGGCTGGGGACTTTAAAAAAAAAAAAACATTTTTTTTTAATGTTACTTTAATTTTTACAATTATTTTTTTTTTTACACTCAGCTTTATTGCTATTGCATAGGGGGCTAACAAGAGGGACAGCAGAGCCCGGGAAGCTGACAGCAGCCACAGAGGAGGACACGGCACTGCACCATACAAGCGATCCGGGGCCTGTATAGACGCCAGATTGCTTGTATTTAAACAGTAATTGCCGGCTGTCTGCAGCAGCAGCAGCCATGTTATTGGTATAACCACTACCAGCGGAGGACGTACATTTACCTGAACCCGCTAGAAGTGGTTAAATATATGAATAATTACAATATTTCCAAATACAAAATGTATTAACAATAGATAAAAACACAGACTACCCTACTCTCATGTGCAGATGATAGAACATTCCATTACGTATGTTAAAAACAGCCTCAGAAAATAGCTATCCCAACCATCACCCACTGTTTAGTATTTACCACTTATTATGGGTAAACAGTAATTATGTTGATATCCTCACAGATTACCCAACTGGTTAACATCAAAAATACTAAACCCATGATTGATGGAAGGGGTTAACTACAGTATCTTCTGAGGCTGTTTTTAATAGACATGTGCACTGCCAAAAAATTTGTTTAGTTTCGTTTCGTTTTAAATTCGGATTTGTGTTATTTAGTTTTTCAGGATTCGGGTGTGAAAGTCAATTCGTATTCGGAATTCGGATTCGGATGAAATTCGGTAGCGTTAGTACGAACGTTCGTTTCGTTTTCTGTTCTTATTTGTTTCTTATTCGTTTCTTATTCGTTTCGTTCGTTTGCAGCAAAAGTGACATTTGAGGGGGAAAAAATATTTTTCTCCTTCTCTAATGTCATTTTGCTCCAACGAACGAAACGAATAAGAAACGAATAAGAACAGAAAACTAAACGAACGTTCGTACGAACGCTACCGAATTTCGGAAATGGAAATTCGGATTCGTTTGCATTCGTTATGTCTGTAATTCGGAATTCGGATACATCCGAATGTCCGAATTTCCGAAAATTCGTCCGAATTTCGATTCGGAACGAAACGAATCGCACATGTCTAGTTTTTAACATATGTGATGGAATGTTATATCATCTTCACGCGAGAGTGGGGTAGTCTGTGTTTATTATCCATTGTTAACAATTTTTGTATTTGGAAATAATATACATTAGCCAAAATCATTTACTTTCCGTATGTTAGGCATTGTATCTCATGATATGCAGTTTTCTTTTTCAAATCATTTTTTCATCAATCTGTTGCAAAGATTCTTAACTGAAGATCCTGCCAGTAACAGCACTTCCTGTTTCAGGCTGACAACGTTAAGACACCGCCTCACATTCAGCAGCAGCGTTGTCAGCCTACAATGTGCCTTCATCTGGCTGTTGGGCTGCCTATCAGGTCTATCTAACAACTGAGGTAGCCAATTGGCCAAATGAAGGAACTCATATAGCAGGCTGAGAACGAGAGGCAGTGTCTTATGCTGGGCACACACCTTACAACCATTGCAAGACTTTTGTCTGGATTTCCCACGATTATCGTGCGATTATCGTACGATTATCGTAAGGTGTGTGGGCACCCTTAGCATTCTCAGCCCGCAATAAGAAGTGCTGTCAATGGCAGGATCTCCAGGTAAAAAACTTTACAACAGATTTACAAAAACTATTTTCTTAAAATCTGTACAGTGAGGCATGATGCCAAATATACTGAAAATAGTTTGGTTTTTTTTACACACTTTAGGTTCTGTTCTTTTATATACCCTTTAAGGCCCCATTTTTGCATATTTATGCACATTTTTCATATTAATAAG
>NW_017306374.1:1137819-1152720 GCF_000935625.1 Nanorana parkeri
TATATATATATATATATATACTTACGTTAACTCCCCGTTTTGCACATTTATATGTATGTGTGCACTTTTTAGTTTTGTTTTAGCCAATGAAAGCTAGTTAATAAGAGGAGGAGGCAGAGCAAAATTGCACAAATATGTGCGTTACCTACATTTTTCAGCTGCTTCCTTTAAAGTTTAAGGGGCCAAAAATGTGCAATTTTGCCCCCAAAAAACTAATGTACTATATCAAGCTACAAACAATACAATGCTCAGTTGTGAATGGGCACCACTGAAGAGAATGGGATTCTTTGTGTTGAGCATTGTCGTACTTGGGGAAAAGTGTGACAAATGGTTCAGGTATGAATGGGGGTTAATCACTACTTTGGGCTGCTTATAGAGCTTGTTTCCTCCGTTTACCAATTTAGCAATCATTCACTAGTGTGACTGAATTACTAAAAATCACCAATGTAGCTTTTTCCTCACAAGGATGAAACTTTGCCAAAAGAATATAAAACAGTAAAAAAAAGCTCACTCAGGTAAGCATGACATATAATATCTAAGGGCTGGTGCACACCTAGACGATCTGTGATCGTGCGGCAATCGTGCACGATACGGCGCAGATTGTCGCGCGGTCATGGAGTCTCCCATCACAGACGATCGTGCTGTGGGTGCCATTATTAAAACAGCCGTGCATCGTGTATCGAAAAAAAAGGTACATGTATCTTTTTCTGGGATTGCCGCGCGGATGTAATCCTATTGTAATCAATGGGGCCGCGCGGCAATCGCTGTCTGCAATTGTGCAGGACCACACGATCCCGGGACGCGTGATCCCGGATCGCTCAAGTCTACACCGGGCCTAAATCATACATATTATAATAACACAAAATATGTACTAGCTACAGTACTCTCTCTCTAAGCCCCCTGAAAAAAAGGAGGACCAATTTCCAAATGTTCTGGGATTCACTTGTAACATCTGTTCCTTTTTAGATGCTCCATATTGTTAAACATCTCCGTGATAGAATGTTCTGTATTTATCTTCATTCTAATAAATGTCATTACTGGAGAACACAGCCCAGCCTGAATTCTGGACATTTGCCGAGCTTGAATGGCCAGAACCTCTAAATACTTTACCTTATACATTAGATGGCTGGATGGATAGGTGGAAATGCTAAACACAGACCGAGCCAATGTAATTATAAAGAGAGAGAGAGAGAGAGAGAGAGAGAGAGAGAGAGAGAGAGAGAGAGAGAGAGTGCAAATGTGATGTCCATGCCTATGTCAGCTGTTCAGTCTTTAATGTACTGGCAAGATGATGCATGTCAATACTATCGTGTTTTTTATGGTAGTCTACAAGTTATTGAGCTGTGCTCACTGGAAATCGCACCCCTAGTGCCAAAAACAAGCACTGACTATGACAGGGTCACATTAACTGCACTCAGACACCTTGTAGTAGACTTACATTTTGGGGATGGTTTCAAATACATCCAGGCATTAGTGGTGTAGAGGGTTCCAGAAAGTGAAAGCTACATGACAGACGGCCAAACCAACAGGTCATCTTAACTGCTTACCAACTCTTCTGCTGATACTTATGTTTTCTGCCCCCGCCCCCCCAATCACGAGTCAGAGCCTGAGAAAATGCACCAGGTCAGCACTAATACAGGGCTGAGGATCCTTCATCCTCCACCATTTAGCAACACTTGAGAATTATTATTGACCACTTAGGGCCAATTCACACCAGTCCTGTTGGGCTGCATTTGGCAGCCTCAGTGACTAATGAGAATATTTTCTTTGTTCTTTGTTTGGAGATCCTCATGGGTCATCAGCACAGTCAAATGGCTACCCAGCCTCTAGGGCTGTGTATTGAAATGTTCTAATTGTCTGATGTGGGTGGGAGGAAATGGACATAACAACAAATAAGTGCAGGAGACCTGTGGGGAGCAGGTGGCATATGGGTGAGAAAGTTTGCCTTTTAATTTTTTTTTTTTTGGTAAAAAGGTGAACTAACCCTTTAACTGCAGTATAACATGAATAGAAATCTGAGCTGTCTATGCTGTCTGGCAGGGGTGTCTAAACAAAAGCACTAGCTGAACAAAATTACAAATCCGTTAGCAGGTAAAGCGGTTTCAGTCTTAAAGCTGAAAAAAAGCTTTTTTGGTCCCCCGGCCCCTCCCCATGCTAAAATGCTGCAATAAATAATAAAAATAATGAAAATAATAATAATAATAATAGTGCCATATAGCACATATAGCAGCCACGTTACTGTGCTGTCTCACACAATGTAGCCATGTACAACATCTGGGAATATTGAAAAAACATTGGTCATATAAAAAATAACGCAGTACCATCAACCTAAAATGTACATAGCGCTCCATAAAATAATATAAAGGGTATGTCAATAAAAATACATAAGATAATGGACACTGTGGAACTGCAATCATTATTCCTAACATTTGAAGTTCAAAAAGTTCATTCTATAATGAAAAGTTTCTGGGCAACAAGACATGACTATGCTGGGATGCAGCAGCTGTGTTTGCTCATGCCGATATGTCCACACCACCAGCTGTCCAATGGGCTCATCCACTGAAGAACGTAATTCAGTGATATTAAAAGAGAGAAGCGAGCTGTGTACAACATTACAAAGACGGGGAAAGTATATGAATGGTTTCAGGGGCAAAGCCACCATTCCTTACCCCAGAGTGTTTAAAGAGGGCCAGTCATGAAGGGTCATTTGTAGAATCTGAACTTCCACTCTAAGGGCCACTTAAATTTTTTTGTGATGTGTCAAAACGTGTGGTTTATGGCTCGATACAGCAACACACATCGACAGTCACAAAGGAAAGGTCAAAATATTTTATAGTGGGTTTTGTATAGAGGAAGTAATTGTTGGAACCCATCGTTTTTTGTTTCACTTTTTTAGCTAACGCAACTTAATCTCCAAAGATCCTTTTTCGCTGCTCTTCCTGTCCCGCTGCTGGCACTCTCCTTCACATACTGTCCTGGAGAAGCAAGAGGATTGGAAAGTCAGGGAAAATCCCCTCTTAGGTCTCGTTCACACCTAGGCGTATTGCATATGCGCGTCTGTCACGCGACCGTCGCACGTTTTTTACCGCGATTCGCGGTAAAAAAGTTGCGCGACCGTCGCGCGTTTCCGAAGGCTACTTGGCTGTATCCCAATGGAAACGCGCAACAAAAGCGGCCCAAAGTAGTACCTGTACCTGTTCAGGCGTGGGCCGCTTTGTAGCGCGTTAGGGACGGGCGGAAATACGCCAAGGTGGGAACGAGACCATTGAATACAATGGGATTTATATTTTTGAGCGTTTTGTAGAGCGTTCGTCGAGCGTTCAGGTGTGAACGAGTGCTTAGATAGTTAGGCATTTTCCTTCACCTTATGTTTTGCTGATATCCATAACATTTTTGGAGCATCAACATCATGTTCAAAGGGTCCAAAAATATTATACTGTTTCTGTAAACAACAAACATAAAAAGCAAAGGCCAGAGAATCCCCCTTCATCAGGGCTTTCTCATTTATCAAAATGTTTAATATGCTCAGGATAAAGATCGTGGGTGTAGCAATCTGTCAGAGCCGGGAGTATCATCAGTGAGTAAGAGCCTGTATTAAATAGCAGAGCTTTATCAGGGTAGTAATACAAATCTAGCTGAGGTTCTAAACCCTCAGCACTCTAAAACTATCTAAAACTAAACTGTCTTGCCCCATATAGTAACTTTCCCTGTGTGACCTCACTACTCTGTTTGGCCACTGGAAGTGGACACTTCTTGGTATGGGGATCATGTGACCCACTTCACAAAGTGCTGGTGCTTGCTGATTGGCCGCTAAAGCATAGGGGGAGAGAGGAAGGTAAGCCAGTAAGAGAATAATACTTCCACAATGGTCAGCAAGTATGGTCACATGACCCTATCACTTCCCACCATTAATACTACATATTTAAAGTGTATACATTTTGTTTTTGAATATTATGGAGAAGGGTTAGACCCTTTGTCACATTTTTAATGCTTTGTGTCCATTGAGGTCATTGCTGAGCCTCATGAAGGGGACCCTGCTTGGCCCCAAAAGCACTTGTTTTGATGACATGATGTTTTAATAAATGAACACTTTGGATTTCAAATGATTGTGGTGTGCTGTTGACATCTATCTACAAACATGTCTGGCAACGCCATCCGCAGTCACTACGAGCACCCCCCTGTTGTTGGGGATTTCCGGTAAGGAGTGCGACAAGGGAACTATTCATTGTAGAGATTTACCCCTCTGTTTTAATGGTGACCCAAGAAGGAAAATCAAGATTTTAGAGTTTTCCCCAATATAAGAGAGGGGAAATATTACACTTGGGGCACCTGTTTCGGCGACAACTAAGATGGGAATCTCATTGGGAGATGTCCCCTAACTTCCCGTTGCATCTCTAAAACAAGAACTAAAAGGAAATTTCTACAATGGTACACAAGCAGGAAAAAAATGAATTCATAGGGGTTTTATCTGTTACCTACTCTATCCAAAACTTAATACACTTTCAATAAGAAATTCATTTTGACCAGTCAGCTTTTAGTGAATTCCTATATTTACAGGAGGCATATTTACCCCAAATTTGTAATTCTGAAAAATCTTTCCTGACTTCGAATTGAAAGATGTTATTAGAGACCAAAGAAAATCTTTAACCTTATGGTAGAAAATGTGCCCCTCCAGAAAGTGCGCAAATTGGGACACTGTCACCACACGTAAAGATAATTCGATCGAAATGCTATTCCTGGAATGTCAACCTGTCAGAGAAGGTTTACGATGGACCAGCTGATCCTGCAAAGGGCTGAAGGTGTGTGTTTTGCAGCACAGGCCTCACGCCATGAAATATTCCCACTGTTTCTGCCATATTTTACTCTGACGCCGCATTCTTTCTTAATTGTGGTGAGAAGCCAGATGTTCTTACACAAGATCACTACCTGCAGGTCAGGAGAGGTGAGCAACAAAATGGCATACATGTGTTTCACGTTCGTGGTAACAAGAGCTTATTACACCGCTAGTTAATAAACTGGAGTCAAGACAGGCTGAGGAGTGCAGACTATATTCTGGAAAATAGCTATGCCGCTGCAGCAAACAGCAACGACCAAAAGGGGCATAGTGCGTAGACCACAAAATATTTGAGGTGCTAGGGTTTATTTCCAATGTGTGATTGAAGACCATTGCGCCTATTTAAAAAAAAAAAAAACTGAATAACCTATTCGTCCAGTAAAACTTCAGGTACATTCGTTCTTTTGTAACCCAACCGGAGAAAATCGGACAAAACCGAATGTATAGTAATTTCCCGTCTGGTCGAATGTTCTTTAATAGGTTCATTCAAAAATTCCACATTATGGCCACTCGATAGAACTGAGGATCATAGGAAATAAAAACCCTTTAGTTAGGAGATACACTGTTACAATTCAAGAGAATGAACATATAAATGTAACCACTGCTATCCCTGTAGTAGCAATGGTTACATTGATATGCTAATTCCCTCCAGCAGTCTCTAAAACTGTAGTACTATATATGTTTATTTCCTATGATCCTTGCTACAGAGTTACAATGCTGAACTGTGATCACTGTGGGAGAGGAGACTGAGAAAATGCTTCCTTCTGCCTGCGGCAGAATTATGACATCATGTCAACCTGGGCTAAGCTGGAGCTCAAGACTTTGAGTTTTAAATGACAAAAGGTGGATATTTTTAGAAAAAATATACAGTTTTTTTTATATTGTGACATGTTGGGAATGAACTCCTGCACAAAAGTTATCATATAAATTAGGAATGCACTGATACCGGTTTTTCGGTATCGAGTACAAGAACCAATATTTTTTTTTTGGCACTCATTAAAGAAGCCGGGCAGCGTGTAATGACTCACTGCCCGGCTTCCTGATTAGCCTCGAAGCCGTCTCCATGCTCCCTTTCACCAGGTGACGAGGAATCATAGAGCCGGCTTTCTGTCCAATCAGGAAGTTTAAGAAAAGTGAAGGGTCCCACCCCGCATCATGCTGGCAGGACACAGGCTTTTTTACTCAGGCCGTGGCTTCTCGCTAAAGAAAACAAACTGTAAGACATTGAACACAATGAGTGGAATTTATCACAACTGGAGCAGACAGAAAATGGAGCAGTTGCCCACGGCAACTAATCAGCTTCTCTTTTTCATTTTCAAATCTTCACTGAACAAACTGAAGAGAAAAGCTGATTGAATGCTGCTCCAGTTTTTGTCTGCTCCAGTTTTGAGGAATTCCCCCATTTTGTTTTGATGCCCCTGAAATATATTTAGTGGATTTAATCTGAAAGCTCAATTGGGCTTTGAAATTAAAATTCAAGAGTTAACTTTGAGGTTAGATTGAGGATAACAGTAAGAAACATATGTGGCGCTAGTTTTTTGGGTGTGATAAATGTGCCCTGAAATCTCATGTGTTAAAACAAGTTCAATGTGTCAGCACCAAATAGCTATTGGCAATAATATACGTCTTCACAGTTCTTTGGACTTAAATGAATGTGCCAAGAGCAGTGTTGATACTTTCCTGCTAATTAAAACAACCTGATTCCTAGAAGCCTGAAAGCGGACTTTTACACTCACAAATCAAATTCTACCAATGCATCCCTCTATGTATGATGATTAATAATAATAACATAGACATGTCAGGTGTAAAATTCTGTAATTCTGAAATGCGTATACACTTGCAGAGCATTCACTTCCTGCTTGAAAGGGCAAAATGACTTCAGTTTTCCAACACAATGCAAGCTGGGATTGCCTTGTCATCAGCAGAGCATTGCTGGGAAATCTCATCTGTAATCCCACGAGATCTCAGGGAAAGGTATTTATCCTAGTCACATGTCTAGTCACATGCCAGAAATCGAGGAAGTAAAAGAAGAGCTAGTAATCTGCCCTTAGTAAACATGGCCACTGCCAGAAGACAGGGAAAAAAAAGAGAAATAAGGAATGCAAATAATACAAAGCTGGCAATTATCTAGAAGTATATGATTGTAGGTTGTCATTACTAAACATTTCTAAAGGTGTGTTTGTTGTTGTTTTAAAGATATGGGTAAACGTCCGCTTGAAGACTGACC
The DNA here is from genome assembly GCF_000935625.1 of Nanorana parkeri. Lineage (NCBI taxonomy): Eukaryota > Metazoa > Chordata > Amphibia > Anura > Dicroglossidae > Nanorana > Nanorana parkeri. The sequence continues at coordinate 1,144,881 of NW_017306374.1, forward strand.
ATGGCCTTTGGCTTACCAATCTAGGTGTTTTATCATTGGATAAGAAAAAGGATGGTGCACCAAAGATGGCATGTTTCTTATTACTGGGCAGATAGATCTACAGGATAGTAACAGGTAAAGCTAGAAATACAAGTTTTTTTCTCACTCAGCACTAAGCTGGACAAGATAACACTGCTTGATTCCCCCCATCCAGGCTAAACAGTGTGGATGATGAATCCTCCCTGCTGGCTATTGTATTCTGACAGCTGGCACCTGCTGTTCCCCAAATACCTGAACAGTGGCTGCATCTCATTGGCTGCAGCCACTTACCATTTCTGTTTTTCCACTTCCTGGTCCACATGGGCACAAATGATGTATTTGTGGCAAAGCATTGCATCCTGGGAAGGTTGCATCAGCAGAACATTGCTGGGAAATCTCATCTGTAATCCAATGAGATCTCAGGCAAAGGCATTTTTCTCCTCTAAGATGATGTGCATGGTCACATGTCCTAGTCACATGTGCCAGAGTTCCAGGAAATAAATGGAGATGTATTCATTAGTAAAAATGGGTACCATGAGAAGAATGGGGAGGAAAAGAAAAATAAGGTATGCAAAGAATACAAAGCCGGCAATTATCGAGAAGTATGTGTTTGTAGATTGTCATTACTAAACATTCCTAAAGGTGTGTTTGTTGTTATTTTAAAGATATGGGTAAAAGTCCACTTTAAACATCATCTTATCCCTTCCCCACGCTATCCAAATAGTTTTGGCTAGAGATACACTTTAACCTGGGAGGCCTTCCTTTATGTGGACTGGGGTTTCTGATAGCTTATGCACTCAACCAAAAAGCTGGGAATAAATGGATTTCTGGATTTCAGGCCAAGTCGGAGAAATATTTGAGGTATACTTCTAAAACCGCCTTCCTTTAAAGCTATCATTTAATTCCCCTTTGAAAATTGTAAATGCCAATATGAAATTCCAGAATAAAGACAGGGCATGTTTAATAGCGCTGCAACCTCCTCAACCAAATACACATTGGAGAATGCATTTTTTTTGTTTGGAGGATTCCAGCCTGGAAATGCTTGACAGAAGCACAAACATCAGCAGTCAATTTGGCGGTAATTAGCAGATTGCAAACAACAATTATGCAATCAGTCGCAGTAATTGCTTGGTATTTATACCGCTCGGAAGCCAAAACGCGGATTAGGCTTGTCATTGTAACCCACTTCTTCCCGAACTGCTTCTCATAATGCTGAATACAATGAGAGATAATCCCATGATCTAGGACGGGATTTGTATGAAGTGCAGGATTCTGCGAGGAGAATTCCATCATCAGGAAATAAACAGAGCATGACTCAATTATGGTGCAATCATCTGCCTGTGTGTAACTATACTCACACCGCACTAAAAAGCACATGGTTATAGCTGAACTCCAGGCAAAAAGGCTCAAACTAGGGATGCATCGTTACCGGTTTTTCGGTATCAAGTACCGATATTTTTTTTCTTTTTCGGTGCTCGCTGATACCGAATACCGATACCAGAAGTCCCATTAAGGAAGTCAGGCGGCGTGTCACCCGGCTTCCCGATTAGCAGGAAAGCCGTCCCCATACGTCTCCGGCATGGAGCCGGCTTTCTGGCCAATCAGGAAGCCAGGCTCTGTGTAATGACGCGACGCCCGGCTTCCTGATTGGCCGGGAAGCAGGCTCCATGCTCCCTTGTCATGAGGTGACGAGGGAGCATGAAGCCAGCTTCCTGGGCAATCAGAAAGCCAGGCACAGCGTCATTACACGGCACCCGGCTTCCTGATTTGTCAGCTTATTGCCAAGTGGGCTGTTGACTAAAAATCAGAAGCTAGACATGTGTCACCTGAACTGTACTGAAGAGGAATGGCCACTGCCTATGATTCTGGCCATGTGACTAGCACTGTAGGGAGCCCAGAGCAGCATTCACTCCAGGAAAGGTATCTCAGCCTTTCTATTATGCTTTTTTACCTCTCCAAATTAGACCGTTAATATGGCCCTAGCCCCACCCCCTCTTGAGAGCAGCCCATCTGGGACAATGCTTACCTTGCTCTCCAGTGCAGCAATCTTTCCTGCAACAAGGTCCAGGCGTCTCCTCCTAAAACTGTGCAAGCACTCTGTGTTCTCATCCATTTCTATGTGTAAGCCGTACTCCAAGGGACCACTGGAGACCTCAAAGAGTATGGCTTACCCATAAGAATGAATGGGCAGCAGAGTGCATGCATAGTATAAAGACAGGCCTTGGAACCAAGGTGTGTGCAGTACGGGACACAGGCATCTGACACTTCTGGAGGTTTTGAATGCCAAAGAGTCATATGTAGGCTGCAGTGCTGGAATGGAGGGAAAGTAGGAGACACAGACCAGTGCTGAATAATCTGATTGTACAATTACCGTACAATCTCCTTTAGACTTGCCAGAATTATGTGATAGGAGAACAAACTTAAACAACCCAATAAGTTTGTATAAAATCAGGCAGGCCCTTACACTACATAAATCTAAAAGACATTTTATAATCAAACTGAATAGCATATGGTCAGCTACTGTATATACTCACCTCTTCAGCGCTCCTACTTTCTTTCCGTTACATATTACTCTTTGGCATTCAGAAGTGTTGGATGCCTTCGTTCCCCACCATGTAGGGCACCTTTATTTATTTATTTTACCCTGATAGGGTCGTTTTAAGGGCCTAGTCACACCATTGCGTTGCAATAAAGGCCCCATGCATGTAGCAGCTGCTATGGCACAGCGCAATACACCCCGTGCTAGGTGTGCCGTTGCATTGCCATTCATTCTGAATCACACGCCAATGCACCTCCCTGCTAGGGTTGTTTAGATACCAAGTACCGTGTACAGATACTTTTCCAGCTCCAAGACTAGACTAAAGAAAAATTCAAAAGTTAGGAGGCAGCTGTCATTTGTAAGGAGCACACGAAGCTCCTGGGATTTGTACATCTCTGTTTTAATGTACGATTTTTAAAAATAAACATATAGAAAGGGATGCACCGATACCATTTTTTTAATTACAAGTACTGACATCCAAGTACTCACAGATACAAGTACTGATACATTTTGTTTATTGTCATGTGACAGTTTTTCTAAAACAATACAGACCAATGATTTCAGGACAGTGGTGGAGCGCCATAGCTAGGTGCGACCAAGCTGCGACCGCTGCAACCCTGGTAGTTCTCATGAAAATGCCAAGTATCGAAAAGTACATTATACAGCGCAATGCAGAATACTGCCAGCTATAATGATGTACTATTGCTGGGATTTGTTGTGCTCCTCTATAGCTGGTGATATTCTGCATTGCGCTGTATAATGTACTTTTGGGTTTTGTAGTCCTCTATAGCCGGTGCCATTCTGCATTGATTGCTGCATAATTTTACACTTTCCATTTCACTATATTGCACACCACACTTTTCACTTTTTTACCTTCACTGCTCCAAGCTTGCTCCTGTGATGGACTACAATCTCAATACAAACTGGTAGTCCCATCACTGGAGCCATTTTTTTTACATTTATTTTATTGTTTATCCGATTAATCGATTAATCGAACTTAATAATCGGCTAACTAATCGATTTTGAAAATAATCGTTAGCTGCAGCTCTACTGGTATCTGAACATCACTACTCCCAGCAAAACACATGGTACTGAAATAGCGTGCACTGCTATGCAGTAAAAAAAAGTAATGCATGCACTACTTTTTTCAACAAAGCAACAAACACACCATTGCAGTAGTTCATATTGCACTGCACAATGAAACAGACCTAACAAGCGCTAAACATATGGAAACATATGGATACCGTGCCTTTAGTATAACAGGCTCTAATGTAAATCTGTCACTTAGCAAATATTCATTTTAAGTTTAGAACTGGTTTAATTTATTATGATTGTGATGATTATTATTATTAATATTATTATTATTATTCATATTATTATTATTATTATATTTGCTTTTGTGTTTTATTTAAACATGGAATGGGCACTAGGACCCTGGCTTTCTATAGCTGTAATTCCCTCTACGTAGTATAACCGATAAGTCCATAAAAATAATAGAGCACATACACAGTAAGAGAGGGGATTCAGCCAGTAAAACCATTCATTTTACAGTGTATGTATTAGACATTAAAGTATGTTTTTATTACTTTCTATCCAGCCGTGTACATGGATATAATGTACATGGAAAGATTTGCTTATATAATGTAGCTCTGTATTCAGCGGTGATCACAGCTTGTATTGCTGCATCTAACACTTCAGCAGAGCTCTTCGGAATAAAAGAAGTCCATTTTGTTTCCTGGCGATTAATAAAACAGACTTTATACACAGAAAAGCCTAAAAAAAAACGCAAAGCAAGTTAAATAATTATTTTTCCATGGCGGAGCGCTATTCCCCATCAGCAGACTGGAAGCCGTCTCTTGAAAGCACATAATGGTTCTTATTAGTATCACAATTTATGTCTTTTTCCAGCTAAATTGGAGAATGAACCCTGTCAGCAGCTGACAAGGTCCTGACTTGCTCATGGCTCACATATGCCATATCCTGTTCTACACTAAGAAATACATTTTTGGGGGGATTATGCCCTCCTTCAGATTAAACCGCAATGATCCTCATGTCCATGATTCTTCATTGTTAAAAATGAAAGGGGAGAAATTGAATGGTTCTTATGCCTCGGTAGCTATTGCAGACACTTTTATGCTTAAAGTAATTAAGTAACTGAAAATGTTAAGCCAAAACTTTTTTTTTAATGTTTTTGGATAGAGTGGGGGAAGGGTTCAGATACGTTTTTTTTTTACTAATGGGGCGATATTGCTTCACTTTCTGTGTCAGAGACACAACAGGGAATGAGAGGAAATATCTGCAGAGCGAGGACATATCCCCTCTACGTGTTTGTTCACACCATACGCCCTCGTTCACACCTGACCGTTTTGTAGCGCGTTCTATGCTCGACGAACGCTCTACAAAACGGTAAAAACTATAAATTGCATTGTAGTCAATGGTCTCGTTCCCACCTTGGCGTATTTCTGCCGTCCCTAACGCGCTACAAAACGGCCCACGCCTAAAAAGGTCCAGGTACTACTTTGGGCCGTTTTGTTTGCGGGTTTCTATTGGGATACAGCCAAGAAGCCTTCGGAAATGCGAATCGCGGTAAAAAAAACGAGCGACGGTCGCGCGACAGACGCGCATATGCAATACGCCTAGGTGTGAACGAGGGCTACATGTAGTGTGATGTGCAGTAAAAAGCATGGATGAGGTGCGAGCAAGCCCTTAAACAGTTGTTCTTAAAGTCATAGTCCACCTTCTAGAAAATAATTAATAAATACACACACATTGATGAAAGTGGAAAAAAATGATGTGCATTTATGTTTTTTTTTTGCATTGGAGCCTGCAAAGCATTGCAGTTGTGATCACTGGATTGTAGGTGCAATGCACAGGCTCCTGCAAACTATTCCAGCAGCCCCAGGTCCATAAGGAGGTGCAGATTTTTGGTTTATGGGGCTGGAAGAAGCGATTAAAGGAGAACTATGAGGTGAGTGCTTTTCACTCATCCTCATAGTTCTAGCCGACCTGTGACAATGAAACCGTCACAGGTCGGCTCAGTAGATCGGGAAGTCAGCAAACACATACCGGCGTTCGCTCACTTCTCGATCCTGTCACGGCATAGAGCCGTGACAGGGGAGGGACTTTGTTTTGATAAACAAAGTGCAAAAGTGATAATGCCACAATTTAGATAATGTATCCAGCACAAATTTATTTATCTTGACAAGGATCAGAAATACAACTTCCAACATGTTTAAGGGGATCCCAGCTCCCCCGCCCTCCGGGCTATAATTGGTGGTAAATGATGAGCTGGACTGTATACATAGATAAAGATTATTCCCTTTTAGATTGTAAGCCCTCAGGGGCAGGGCCCTCCTTACCATCTTGTCTTGAATTGTATTGTGATTGTAATGTCTTCCTTATACTTTTGGCGCTATATAAATCCTGTATAATAATAATAATAATCTCCATGCAGGTAACAGACTGACAACCTAGTCGCCAATTGAAGCCCTGAGGAAGAGGGATCTGGAATACCTTGGAATGCATTGGCAGTTGTATTTTTGCTCCTTGTCCGACATAATAAACTTGCTCTGGACTTATTATCTCATTTTGTGGCGCTCTCAATTTTGCCCTTTGTTCGGATCACTTTGAGGACCCATGGGATACCTCCGAGGGTATAGAGCTGCCTCCTTAGATAAAAGTTCTTATTAGATCACATACATCTGTGGGAGCTGAGCTGAGCACAGCTGTCATTTTTTTAAGGAGCATTTCCGACCTGGCTTCTGGGATTTTTTTTAGCCTTGGCTTAGCAAAAGAATCTGTGCAGGGCTGACACTATTTCTTGCACTTTCAGTGCAGAAGAGGCACCAGGTTGTCAGCCAACAACAGGAAATTAGGATCTGAGGGCACTTCTGGCAGACTACAGGAATTTTTTATGGGGGAATGTGGATGTATTCAACGATGGATTGCATATGTTTTTCTTTTTTTCAGGTTTGCCCTGACATAAACCTTCTAGTGTGTTCAGAGGCTTCACTCCATACGCTGCAAGGTCTTGTCATATAATGCCAGGTAACTGCTACATGGCACAGAAGCAAAAGGGGGCCCTTTCTAGCACAGGATTTGATTCTGAATGGAAACAAAAATATATATTATAGAACAAATAAAATATCATCCTATATTTAAAAAATAAGATGATAATAATAATATATAAGATAATAAGTCAATATTTGCATTACATAGAAATAGTGCCGGATTGGTTAAATATGCATCTTTTTTTTTTCTAAATGGTTCCTTTAAATGACTGCTTGCCACAAAATCTAAAATGTAATACAAAGAGCAGCAAAAGCCACTGTTCAGTGTTTAGTGTTGCCCTGACATTCCACTGCAGGACTGCTAGAAATTAAAGTTTAGTGTTACTTTCCCTTTCAATTACAGACAGCTGAAGGCGTAGCCGACATGCACCGGACAAGGGGATGAGATGAAGGTCAGATAGCTGGAATTTCAGTCAGTTAAGCTGTCATTATCTCACTTGCCTTGCCACTGTATATTAATCCAGCAGCCAGGATGATGTCGCATTTCAGCAAAGCACACCTGTCAGCCGGGACTGGTAACAACCCAGACAATTATGTGGAATGGGAGTAACAGTTTAGTAAGCACAGCAACAAGGAGCACAATGTTACATTTATTGCTAGCAGTACAGTGTTATAGGCTTTTCCTAATGATTATACCTGGGACGGCACAGTTAACCAGAGACATAAATTCCCTAACTATCCATTGGCAAACCCCTTAATGGGACCTTATAGTAGTTGCATATTTTTTTTACATTTTATACAGTTAGCACCAACAAAATATGAATTGTATGAATATTATAATTTTTGTTTTCAGCTGGTAAATAGGACATATTGCATATTAAACTTTTGTGTTCCTATTTGTATAGCCAGTGGAACTTTTGGATGCTTTTCATGCAATTCCCTGTGTTTACTTTTCTCCTTTGGTGTAAAACTGCCTGTTGTTTACAGAACTCAATAGCTGCAGCTGGAATTCAAACACACAAAGTGAATGAATCAGGGGAATGACTTCTTGCTCGGATAGCTGAGTCCTATGTTTCAATCAGATGAAGTAAGCCTGAAAGCAGGCAGCTGCTGCTGTGTTGCCTGGTGCTCTGGGAATCCTTTACTACTTACGCAAGAAAATAATCACATGTTTATTTATTAAACAGAAACTGTAAATTATATATACAGTATGTATGTGTATGTATATATATATATATATATATATATATATATATATATATATACACACACA
>NW_017306374.1:1152756-1153865 GCF_000935625.1 Nanorana parkeri
CACACACAAATAATTTGGCAGGTAAAACACATCTCTTATATTCTCTTATTAACTTCCCCAAAGATTAACTCCACTTGAGAAAAATCAGCTCTGGGTCATCAATGTACATTACAAGGATTTTTATTAAACTTTGTTGCAGATTATTACCTTTTTCTATTATGAAGAAAAAGCTGTGTTGTTCCAACATGTCTTTTCCAGACTGATCCCTAAATGGGAGGGTCTAGGTTTATTATTATCAGCTGGTGGACCTTCTGTGTTGTAATGAGGAAAGGTGCAGTGTCGGCATCCCTCAAGTATTCCCCCCTCCTCTGTCTCTGTTCCTCCAGCGCTGACTGGAGGGACAGGCATGAGAGGGGGTGGGCACCGCTGGCTCTCCCTCCAGAGAGGTAGAGCCAGGTGTCAATCAGTCAGTGGGGTGGATCCCAACAATATTGCTGGTATCTTTCCCAGTTGCAGTGCTGCTCTGCACTGTCAGCATATAGCGGGCAATAGCCCATTATATGCTGAATTTTGGGTCACAGGAGGACATTAGTAAATGTCCTCCTGTGACCCTAAAGAGAACTACGGCCAAAAAAGGTTTGACCATAATTCTCTTTTAACCCTTCAAGTCTCACCATTACCACCAAAAATGAAATTCCTATTGCAAAGGATGCCTAAAAATGTACTTTGAATTACTTTTAAATCAGTAAGCCAATCACAGAAGCAGGACATGACATTTCTGGGAGAATTCTGTACACCAACAGAACGCATCCAGGTTGAATTTTTTGGCAGTTTTAGACAATTATAGCGGCTGCAGTTTTAAATGGAAAGGTCCTTTTTAAATAACAATAAATTAGAAAATGGCTTGTTTAGCAATTATATATGCTACATTCTTTTTTTTTTTACCGTTTTCTCATTTCATTTTTTTTAAACTCCCTAACTAAAGTGATCATCAGTGACCCTTTAACTAAATCTTCTAAAAAAAAACCAGCCATATGATCCCATGCATCATACTACAAAGCTGATTTTAGCTAGTTTTTGACAACTGTACAGCTTATCAGGTGAACATAAATCATTAAAAAAGCAACTGATGAAAATCCCTTAACCTACAAAACACTTATTCCCCCCCC
>NW_017306374.1:1154001-1162899 GCF_000935625.1 Nanorana parkeri
TTCCTCATGACTCAGCGGAGGCAAAAGATAAGATTAGAGCTTATTGTTCATAACTTTTTATAGGTTTGAAATTTTGTTGACAGTCCTGAAGATTTATAAAGTTCTCCGCATTATTATTTTCAGAGGGTATTAAGAAAAAAAATTGCCGATTTCTGAAACATCAAAATGAAGATGGCTTCTGGTGAGAGACAAATGAATCAAACGCCCTGACGCCCCCTATCCCTATACATCTGTTTGATATTGCGCAGACTTTTATGTTGAGATGATAAATTGTCTTCCATTGAAACTTTTCCCCCTGGCGGCTGCTGGGGTCTGCAGCCGAGTGTTGCAAGAGCATCTGCTTTTGATCTGAGGTCGGACCGGGGTTGAAGAGCTTTTGATATAATCGCTTGCCAAGCTGACTTGGCCCCCTTTTTTTTTTTTTTTTACTGGAAGTGCTAATGTTAATACAACACAAAGCACGCATGGCTTGCATGTGGCTAGGGAATGAATGGGAGGCAATCTATCACTATCCTTAGCGACACTAGCAGTAGCTTAATTTGGACAGACATATAGGAAACTTTGCTTACGCTTGTCAAAAATAATTTTCGTACGGCGTTCCCAATATCCTGTAGGCTGCGGAACGGTCTGGAAGATCGTCAGAACTTTTTTCATATGAGTGTAAAATAACTCGTCACGTGATGCGTGGCAATAAACCTCTGTAACTTGAAGAGCTGGGAAGCAGATTGTCTTCTGTGTTTGGTTTAAGGACAAGTCCATCTCCAGACTGTGCTCACCCGCCACAATTTTTTCCAAAAGTGATCCTTTCAAAGGCGTGCACGCAACCTATTGCATTAGGGTCTGCACACAAAAGTGTATATATATATATTTCATACATAGATACACAGACCTGGGGCATCCCGGATTCCCATCTCTTTAACTGTCCCTTACCTCTTCCAGTAGGGGTGCAGTAATGAAGCAGGGAGCCTGGCAAGTTATCATGTAACCACCTACCCGGCTTCCTGATTGGATGGAAAGCGTGGGAAGCTGCAGCCATGCTCCCTCACAGCTTCCCAGGCACCGAGGACTGCGGCTTTTATGTGAGGAATTTAAGTGCCAAGTGCTGCTGCACTTTGTATGGCTGAGCCAGCCACAATCTTTGTGATATTTACCCCAGCTCAATGACTAAAAACATGGCACCCGTTGCTCCGGTTTCGGTGTTGGGCTGGGGGTGATTAGGGTTTGCCCAAACACACCTGGCACACCCCCTGCACACAGCGTGGATGGGGACTCTCCCCTGCCTGGAGATTGTATTCTGACAGATGTGGGTTTTAATTTCTGTTTGTGTTGCTGTTGTAAATTTTCCCTTACTTCCTGTCTGGCGAAACTGTTTTCAGCAGACGAGGAAGTGAGAGTAAATCTCTCTAGAAAGAAGGTTTTTAGCTTGACTGTCACTTTAAGATGTCTGGACTGCTGATAGGGATGGCAAAAATGCAAGCTTTAATTTGTCTAACTTTTTTCTGCTCTCAGCCTCCTCTCTCATGTAAGGAGCCGGTGCAACTAAAGTATATGAACATTCAGCTGGTGAGCACTGTAAAAAAAAATGGCTTTGTCAACAGATGTAGTAAATGTGGTCCCAAAATAATTTCTATACATATATATATATATAAAAAAGCTTTTTGCATATTAAAGCTGTCGCATATTATGCAGAGGTTGCTTTCTTAGAATTCCCTTGGCATGGTCCTTCTCAGCCGCTTTGATGTGTTGACCTGACAGTCCCATTAAAAAAGTTATTTATCAGCCCCAACCCTAGTGCCATTCAGTCTGCAAAAATACCTCCCTCCTGTCTGAAATTAGCAATGAAGGAAAAGATTTGTTTATATAACCTACTTCCTCTGTACTTGGGCCCCCGGGGGTGTACCGCCATAGCACTACCTGAGTCATAGAAGGAAGATGCCTACACATGCAACATATAACACTTATAATACAAGCAACAGTTCTCACCTTCTCAGGATAGTCTTAAGCCAACAATACACTGCTCAAATTTTGACCTGCTGACCAAAATTCGATCTGTGGGTGTCCCTGCTGACACCACCCTAGCTCAACAAAAGTACATTTTTTAATCAACTTTTGTCAAAACAGTGGTGGTAAGATTGTCGGATGAACAGAGACTACAACCAGTCAGCTGAAGTCACTGTTCAGTAGCCTCAAAATGGTAAGTGCCGGCCTTCAGAATGGTGAGGGAGATTTATGCTATGCCTCTCTTCCAATAAAACAATCTCACAATCTTCTGTAAAATGGACACTGAGTTGCGCATATGCCGGCATTATGACATTCTCCATCAGCCAATCAAGACAACCCAACTCCTGGAACACGCAAGAAGCCAGGGGTGAAGATGTCGGCTCAGACGAGGGAGCGAGGGGAGGGGAGCTAAGTCCTGCTTTAGGTCCTATCCACACACCAGATGCGTTGGCATCTGTTTTTCAATGGATGATGGATGACAATGGAAGGACATCTAAAATGAATGGGGCCGAATGTGAGCAGTTTACACGAGTGTGTTGCATTGCGCTGCCGTCCACTGAAAAAAAAGTAGATAATTTTTTTAGCTCAAAACAGACTGGTGTGGACTTCTAACACGTGTTAAAACAAGGCAGACCCAATACCTTATCAGGCCTAGTGTAAAAATCAAACCAAAAAGAGCCAACGTAACGCAACACATAGGACGTCAACACATTATGCAAACTCAAGTCAATGTACCTCGGTTGACTTGCATTTTTTGGCTCTGACACACCCTTAAAAACATATTTTGTTGCAAAAATCTGATGCCTCATGGTATCCTATATTAACCAATCAGATGTCATACTTGAAATGTACTGTAGCCTATCAAGCTTCTGTTAGTCCCTGCACCCAATTTCTCTTAAAACCACGTTGTTAAATAAGGATCGCTGGCTTAAATTTCACAAGAAGATTTGACGGAAATTTACTGTGGAATTCCTGTAGGCTGCATGTCGCTCCATAATAAAAATCTCTTCTGGGGCCCATAACAGAATATGAAAGATCCCGTGGACAGCTTTATGGGGAGTAAACACTTTGTCACCAAGACGGCTGTCACCAAGATCTACTGAACAAGCAGCGCAGTCACCTGACAGACATGTCACCAAAGGTATATTTTTCAAGAGCGCAGAGCGACATGCAGAGCCTTTGCAGTAATAAAAAAAACCTATTCCATGACATTTCACGCCTTGTTACTAATTCTAAGAGCCTTGTTTAGCTTCCCGTATCTTGGTTACCGTTCACCTTGTAGAATGTAACAAGACACATGTGTTTCCGGCTAGAATTCCTCAAATTATATTTCCTCAACGGTGGTTATTTCACATTCAAGATATGTTATGAATGAAATCAAGGTTTAAGAACGTGAATAAACGTTGTTTTGCTTATGTCAGTGCTGGGATGTAAATATGTATTGGAACACATTAATGTTATTAAAGCCCAACTCTAGCAAACTTTTTTTTTAAATAAAAAGGCAGCTCTGGCTGCAATAGTCACCTTCTCTCTAGTGCTGCCCCTTGCAGTAACCCTTCTCCGCCACAAGATGTCCTCAGTCTTTTTGGTTCAATGACTCCTTTTGGGAGACGGTCTGAAGAGCAAGGGGATCCTGCAACCCTGCACATCATGTGACCGGACTGAGTTAAGTATAAGGGCTGATGCACTGGATGCCTGGTACTGTACAGCGAAACATTTAGGCATATGCAGTACCTGTGGTTCCTCCGCACAGGAACCACAGGTACTGTGTATAGCCACACATAGAAATCAATGGCTGTAAACAGCTGTACATGGGTATAGGCCAGTACATGTGCATACACATGCATACGGATGTACATTCTGCATTTGGTGTTGTAGATCCATATGCATGAGCATGTTTATGCAAGTACCAGTGTGTTCCTGTGTACAGGAACTGTTTTGCCTGCCAGCAGATTTTTATTTCTGCTCACCCTCTCCTGAGATTTACACAATCCTGCCACACAGCACAATTTTCTCAGCTACAGTTTCATCTTCACCCCCACCCGGTGACTGGACAAAGAAAGGAGAACCAGCAGACTGATGAGCTCATCTCTCTGTCACTTTGCTCTCTCCTACTATTGGCCTCGCTCCTTGCATGACAGCACCCTTGGCTCCTTGTTCTACTTTCCTCTCCCCCTCTTTGATTTCTGCTGCACAGACTGTATATAAGAGGATGGATGGTCTTAGGAGGAAGATACCAAGTCAAAATCAGGTACATTTACTGCTTGCATTAAAGGAAAAAAAAAAAACAGGCCCGTTATTCTGTATTGAGAGTGCACTGTCACTGACAGCTCCCGATCACAGCTTACCATCAGTGGGATGAGCACCAAATCATGTGACCTGTGACAGCCAATCGCAAGGGTCACATGATTGTAAAAAAAAAAAGCATTATGTATATCTGCCTGGAGTTCAGCTTTAAATAGTCGCAGAAAACAACTATCCAAACGATTGCCATGACTTACAACAACTCATCTGCACCAGATAGAAGTTGACAATGTAAAATGTGTACATTTAAAAATAACTTGCCTGCCTCTGTAGCAATGATACAACTGCTAAACTATTATTTTAGAAAGACCGCACCATTCAAACAATTCATAGCGATGATGGCCAAATTGTTCCTTTAATTGTTGGAAGAGTTTGTGGTTTACCGATATGCACAGACTGTATTGCTGGCAGACTTATTAATTATCTTCAAAAGCCGACTTTAAGGGTACATTACTGTTACATCAATGTAACATTCCCAGTATTTTGACTTTCACGTAGGTTATTAACCCCCAAACATCCTTCATCCCCCCCCTGACTGAAATGGCCCATTCATTGAACTGCTGTCTGTTTATGTGCCTTTGACTGCTTGGCGCTCCGTGTTTATATGTTCAGCTCAGCAAGCCACTTGTTCTCCCAAGTAAAGAATTCCACCCTTGGGGATTTCTATCGGCTCAAGATGTTCTACTGTCTTGTTCTTGTGATTATGGCACCAGGGAGCTTGCTGACGGTAGACAGACGAGTCCCATCTGAAAGATATTAGCGGAGTCTGTCCCAAGGTCTGTTCTCAATCCTCATGCACAAAGACCTGACTGAAAGGGATTACACCATCCAACAAGTGGGGGATTCTTCAGGTATTTAAGCCAAATGGTGCCAAAGTATTAAAGGTCTTGTATTTGGGTATATCCTTGACTTCAAGATGTCAGCAGCTCACGCTGCTAACTCTCAAAGTCTGACAGGGCTACTAAAATAGAAAGTTTATTTGTACTTTTTATTTTTTTTTAGGTGCTGGGGAGGCAAAAACTGCATCTTCCATTAGACAGGAAGACTGTTTTTGAATTTAAAATAGACAACTGCAATGTTTGCATATATATTCATTAGAATGTTCATATACCAAATGATGAATTCATACATGATCTCTATAGGTAAATACAGTGGATTTCGGACAGTGTTATGATTTGGGTTTGCTTCAGCTGGTCAGGTCTAAGTTCAAAAACGTTATGTCCCCAAAAATGAGGTCAGCTGCCTACCAAAATATACTGAATGACTAGGATTTTTTTCATCCGTGATGGCACGGGCATACTCCAAGATGACAATGCCAGGATTCATCGGGATCAAATTGTGAAAGAGTGGTTCAGGGAGCATGAGACATAATTTTCACACATGGATTGGCCACCACAGAGTCCGGACCTTAACCCCATTGAGAATCTTTGGGATGTGCTGGAGAAGACTTTACACAGTGGTCTGACTCTCCCATCATCACTACAAGATCTTGGTGACAAATTAAGGCAACTCTGGATGGTAATAATTTTTGCGACATTGCATACGCTTATCGAAACGATGCCATGGTGAATGTGTGCCGTAATCAAAGCTAAAGGTGGCCAAACGAAATATTAGAGTGTGTGACTTTTTTTTGCCAGGCAATGTATAATTATTGGACTGTTCATATACCAGATAATACATTCACACATGAGCTCGATAGGTAAATACATTCTGACTAAAAGCATTATTTCTGCATATCGTTTTACACATTTTATTCTGCTGTGAAGCAGAAGTAGATCATTGGCTCAAAGCAATGACTTTAGTAACAGTAAGACCAATTCCACTTCACTTACTGGGAGCTAGTATGCAGTTTGTAAGGCACAGAAAGGTTGTTTTATTAAAGGGTATCTGTTCTATCCCTTTCCTAATACCGATAGGAATCTTGAAGTTTGTAAACTTACTTATTGAAGATGCCCCTAACATGTACTTGCTCAATGCACTGACACAATTTCAGTCAGCCCTGTGAATATGTACTTTCTTGTGTCACAACTACCGCATAACCTGCCTTCTGAACTACTCAACTCAATGTCTGATCAATGTAACATTATCATTGCTTGCTGGAAACAATGCATGGTGGGATATGTAGTCTTGAGAAATGGAGTTTGTATCACATCAAGCAGCAGGGAAAGAGATGCAAAACACACTGGGAATCCAGGAAGTTGTTGGAAGTGATGGGCAGAGAGTAGGCAGCACTCGGTACATAAAAGGGATTTTTTCTAGAAAGCTTTGATTGCATTTTGAAATATGTATTCCTATTACAATGCTAATGTTATAACAGGAGAGTATATGCTGGGAATTTAGGACCCCTTTAAAGCAAGTCCACTGCCCCCTTACACAAATTACTTTAAAAAGTCATACATAAGTGAACAGATCACCCAAAAAAAAATCACCTTATACCCGACCTTCATCACTTACAGGTAGCAAGGTTGACAGAACTGTACCTCTCGGCAGGGCTTGAAGCTTGAAATCCCACAAGAATGTACGCTACCCCATTGTGAGAAAAGTGCATTCTCGCATGATTTTGAGCACCCAACTCTGTCGGCAGGCATCGTGGCATCTCCCAGATGGAAGCTGATGTACAATGGAAATACGCTGCCTATAAGGGCCTGAGACAACTGAGACTTTAGTAGACTTAAAAGATCCATGTAAACCTATTCTATAATTTACTAAATATTTAAAGGGAAGACTACTGAAAATAACAACATTGGAAAAGCAATGTTTAGCATTTCAAGCCTGAGTAAACCAAATTATATCACTGTGGGAAACCATCCATTAATGCTGTTTTTAAAATTCTTACTTTGTGTACATTTGCCTCATGGAACAAACAGTGTTTACTGAAGCAATGGCTTTATTGTCTTCACCAAGGGGCTAGTTATCCCTCCTGGAATGAAGACATTGAGCCCTTTGCATGACGGGAGTTCAGAAATCTTAAAAAGGTCAATGCTAACTTCAACTGAGAAGATTTGCAGTAACCGAAGGTTAATTCCATAAAACAACGGTATGATCTTAACATTCCAATGTCTATGTCTATTGTTTGATGTGTTTTAGAACCAGCAATCAATGCGGTTTTTTTTTAGTTTTTACTGCCAACAATACAAAAGTAAATGAACACGATAGCATTCAATATTTAATAAAAGAGAAACCAGTGTACTTAGCCAAGAAAACCTGTGTTCACATCAAATACCGAATTATGTATAGGATGAAGTAAAAAAATATTGACAATTCCCTTGCACATGATCTGATGACTGACATAAACACAGCTTCACTGGTCTAATGAGCTTCATAAACTGCTTAGTTAATCAACACCAATAAAACATCAGAATTCACCTATTAGCACCCTGAAATGATCCATCCAACAAAAGTCGGTATTTCAGTATGTATTAGATGCTGGAGATTTAAAATTCACTTTAACACATCTCTCAGGGATTGCGCTGGTCAGATGCATTTGAGCTCCCTTTTCTGAAGACCTCTATTGAAAATTAAAAGCAAGCATCTAGTCTATCTTTGGCATTTTACATAATTTCTATAATAATGAAAAATGAAAGGCCAGTTGAAGGCCATACTTTAGAAATAAATATGCAGGCAGGTAGACTAAAAACTTCCATTTTCCTAGTCCAACCTCCACTTTTCTGCTACAGCAGCAGTGACTGGAATCTAAATATAACCGGTAGACCTAGTGCACTCTGTAATGCAGGGGTAGGCAACCTCAGCACCCCAGCTGTAGTAAAACTATAAATCCCATGACACGTTACAAGACTCTGACAGCCACAAGCGTGACTCCCAGAGGCATGATGGTATTTGTGGCTTCACCACAGCTGGACTTCCGAAGTTCCCTACACCTGCTGTATTGTAACAGACCTGACACACCCCTTCCCTTAACAGCTTGCACTGAGGGGTGTGGCTCTTACTCAGCTCTGCAAGCACAGAACATTCTGCATTTTTAGAAAAAAATATATTTTATGGGACTTCCTAACAAGAAAGCAGTCACAAATCATAGCATGCGGGGGTACGGGCCTATAAAGAGATAAAAAGGTGTGAGTTTTCAAAAGATCTTTAACAAAACTAACGGAAACACCAGTACTGTAATCGTAGGAAGGCCAAGAACAATACAATTCATTATAACATTGTATGATTGTTGTATTTTGGTGGTGGATGATGCAAAGTAAGCCTGCAGATTTCACTGCATGTATTGAATCGCTCCTGATCATTTGTGTGCTGTGCACCTCCAAACACAATAGAGGTCATCCTGAAACTATTTTATATAGTACACTTAGTACCAGTACCAGTATAACAGAGAGAAACTGAATGACTGTTATGGGTAGTGTTTCTTTGGCATTCACGGATGATGTACCACCAGTAAATTTCACAACTGGTATGGGAAATTTAAAAATGTGAGTAGTTGATGCTGTGTGCTTGTCCTCATACGATCTTGTGTGTACAGACTAATCACAGCAGTAAGGGTGGAGAGAAAGACATAGCAAAGTAAAGAAAAATAATGAGGAAAAATAAAAAGCAATCAATGTATCCTATATATATATATATACATATATATAT
>NW_017306374.1:1163012-1195037 GCF_000935625.1 Nanorana parkeri
AGATATATATAGATATATATATCTATATATATATCTATATATATCTATATATATATATATATAATTTAGCTTCAAATAGCGTACGGAAGAGTTAGATTGCCACATTTACCCTCACTATCTGTCTTGGTGACCATGTACACATGGACAAAAATTAATGGGGAATACAAACTTTACAGTTGTCACCAGTAATGGTCTCAGTATGGGAGTGTGTAACAGATGCCAGCACTATATAAATTACAAAAACCAACATGTTATTAAAAAAATCCTTGAAAAAGATGGGAAATGGATGCTTTACTATGCACAAGGGAAAGATGCACTTTATCTGTGAGCAGAACTCACAGGAGACCGACAGTACTCAGTACAGTATTTTTGTGCCAAGTCTTTTTGCAATGCGATCCGCTTTGTGAAGTCCAACTGCCACTGAGTGTCAGATAACTTATTTTCCTAGAGTACCATCCAATATTTTGGCTTGGAGGAGCACTTCATTAGCCTGCACATAAACAGTTTGTCTCTCTCTCTTCCTGCTCTTCACAGCTTTTCATGAACTGTCATTTCACAGCCTTACTCTCCGCTCAGCTCTGAAGAATTGATGAGGTGTGCACACTTACTTCATCTAATGACTTTCATTCAGAAAGTCCAAACCGCACAAAAACAGAGCGGAGGGGAGTATGTGAAAGCCGCAGGGGGTTTCTTAGTGTCATTTATCCGGGACAAGCATACCTTGTAACAACAGGTCTGCCTGTTTAGAGTAAATTAGTTTCCCTGATGGAACTGCTCACCTAAACAGGAGGGAACATATGATTACATAACACCCTGGGTTATACAAAGACATTATTTTTTATATGATGTAAGGCTCAACTGGTATTGGCAGTGTTAAACCATGAAAACACATTTCACTGCAGAAGGACTTTGTACAGCGAGCCCATAGCATAGCACAAACAAAATATATTCTCGTCCGAGCCACTAACTATACCCACGTCAATTCCTGTCATTAAGGTGGCCTCTGATGGGTTCCCCAAAACAAACAGGGAGCTCATGTACCCTTTTTTAGCGTTCTGTCAGTAATCAGCCTTTTCACCCAGCAGCAGGCTCTCACAACTAAGATCAGTATCAGTATTAGTCAGCTGACAAATAAAAATGTCTATGGAAAGTTCAGACTAATAATGAAGTCTGCCTACAAGGTAAGATGTGGACCTTGGAATCGAGGCTTCATCCCGCACAAAGACCTACATAACAACTTTCGAGTTCACAAAGCTCTACATAGTCCAACTTTTAAGTTCACAAAGCTCTACATAGCCCAACTTTCGAGTTCACAAAGCTTTACATAGCCCAGCTTTCAAGTCCCCCTTGCATCTCTACCGCCCTTACTGTAACAAATTCTCAGCAGAAGAGTCACAGATGGTTACATGACAGCTGGTGTTCCCTTTGTCCAGATTCTCCTCTTCTTTGGTAGTCCCTAATGTTGCAGAGAGCAAGTGATGTGCATGGGCCGTTCTATGCAGTACTGCATTGTAAGCCCAGGCTGCATCCCCCCAAAATTGTGTGTCCATGACAGCTACAGTAAGTGGTTGAATAATACTGAGTGTTATTCAGCCTAAAAGAGAAGCGGCCATGACAGGACAGTGGGGGACATCACTTGTGAGTATTCAAGCAAAACTGCATTTTGTACTCCTACAGTTATTATGCAAGACAATATTTATTTATGTAAAAGCTGGACTTGGGCTTTAAGAAGTTTGTAGTTGACCACGGCATGACTATTTTTGGCAAATAACAAAATAGACCAGCTGTGAGACCCCTGGCAGACCCGCAATGGTTTCACTCAGCTCATTGGTGAAGACTAAAGAGGTGTTGCTAAATCACAGAGGAGGATTTTTGTTATTATTTTTTTCATTACAATATGATACACCTTCAAATGGTTCTAAACTTTTTTGTGGCCTCTCATCGTTCTGTGCTTGCATTGATCAACCGCCAAAAAGTTACTTTCCAGCTGTTATTTTTGCAAACACATTGATGACCTGCCACCTGGGATCTGTCCAGCTATGACACCCCAATGACTGCACACTTTAAAGTCTTTAATAAGTACAGGTACAACTCAAAAATTCTGAGTCGATGAAATCACCAATGTAGACTCAACACCTTGCAAAACTTACCCTCGCTAGGCGAGATTATACTTTCCAACGTCAAACATTTTCCATACTAGAATAGGTGAAGGGGCAGCCGGAAATATCAATATCAAAAGGTTATTTTTGGAATGTTTGCACAATTAAAGTTGCCAGGACTCTCTTTTAAAATAAGACGCTTATTTAGCCAATGAAGTTGTGCATTTTTCAAACGTGTCTTTGGTTGAAATAGGTGGGAGGACTGGTATTCTTATGTACGGTGCACCTGTACGTCATAAAGACAGTAATTTTTACGGTGAATGCGAGAATGGATTTTGTTTCTCTCGTAACAGTGCAGCACATTCTATGCCAGGCCTGCAAAATACATTTTAATAGCTAACAGTGAGAAGCGCTGTCTGTAATGCCCTATATACATCCCACAGGCGTTCTGCTGTTAACAAAGAATCCTTAACTAAAGCCTTCTTTTTAATAGAACTGTTAAATTTAATGGACATTTTCACTGGCGTGGCGTGGAAGTAAATTGTTTCATGGTTTATACATACGATGGATCGTATGGCAGCCTTTGCAGCTAAGAAAGCCCACAACAGCACAAACGCTCCAGTGTCCCGGAGAAAAGTGGGCTTCTCGCACATGGGGGGGGGGGGGGGGGGGGGGTGAAAAGGACTCTAGGCGTAGTAAATGGAACTTCCCACGCCGTGGTCTATTGGGTTAATACACCCAACAGGCACAATGGCGCTCTTGTATGTGAAAGGGTTGTCATAGAACTCGGGCAGACTGATAGATCCCCATTGATCTGCAAGTTGCAGTTTAATAAATCAGGAAATCTGATTCGTGAGTTTAAAGGACCCTAAGTACTTAATCAGTCAGAGCCCAGTGAAAAAGTTAATCTATTAAACATAACCAGCCTGCCAAAATTGTAAACCTTTAAGTCTTCGTAAAACCAAATGGAAAAGGGTTGCTGGAACTTCCGTCGAAAATTCTAACTGCGTGTAAAATAAGTTCTAAGAGTGAGATTTCAGCAGGATGTAATGTACATTTAACTGCCCATTGTACACCAATTGTTGTATCCTCCTATTAGTGGCGTAGCTAGAAAGTCACAGGACCCCTGTGCAAACTCACCAAAGGCCCCCTTCATATGTTAAGGTTTTTTTTGTGGAGTTGTAAAGGATTCTAAGAACACAGTCAGAGCCCAGTGAAAAAGTGAATCCACTACACATGATGGAGCTCGCCAAAGTTGTAAACTTTCAGTCTTTATAAAACTAAATGGAAAAGGGTTGATGAAACTTCTGTCAAGAGTTTTGTTTCACTGGCTGTCAAACTATTTCCTATAATGAAATTTCAGCAGGATACAATTTTATATTTAACTGTCCATGGTACAGACATTATAGCAACAGCCCTATCGATCTGGAAGTGAGCAGAAACATACACCAATCTGCTCACCTCACGCAGCTGGGTGGATCATGACAGTATTGTGGGTATCTGTTCCGGCTGTGCGCTCTCATACTCAGCTTTGAGTAACAGCAGGAGGTTAGTATATGTCCTCCTGTGACCCTAAAGAGAACTATGAGGAAAAACACAACCCATAGTTCTCTTTTAACTATTAACAAAAATGTATCTTATTTGTGTATCACTTGGTTGTAGATCCTCAAATCAACTCTAAATTCATGTTGACAGTGTCCTTTCTTTTGGAGGGTGGCTACTTTTGTTCCCCATGGTCCCTAAGGGTGTTGTAAAGTAGTCACTGCTCTAAGCTCACTCCCGTGATGGACTACAATCTCATGTTTCGATACTAATTTGCATTGACATTGTAGTCCATCATGGGAGTGAGCTTGGAGCAGGTTGCCTACCTCTGCTATATAGTGTCATTTGAGCGAGATCTCTGAGTCTGCTGGGGCTGCTGACATCTCTCACCATTAACTAAATCTATGAGCAATCTCTGCTGTGATTCAGTCTTCTCTACCACAATCTGCTTTATATGTAATAGATTTACTGTAAAACACAGTCATTGCAGGAAACATTTACAGACTTGTTAGTTTTCTACTTCACAATCTTCTTATTGCTTCTACTGATAATGCAATATATACAGTAATATTTAAAGTAATATCTTATTAGAGTTTGTCCTCTGGTCCTACTGTCTTATGAACCTCATAGGAATCTTCATAGTGAAGTGTCTGAAAAGCCTGATACTGGTTAAATGCAATCTCAATTGAATGCTAATTTGTGGTGTTCAAGTTTTCAACAAGCCACAGACCATACAAAAACCTGTGCCAGGAAACGTCAATCATTTCCATCTGTGCTCGTCTACCTCGAGTGAACATGTAATTATTGCGTCTTGTGTGGAGCTAAGAGCATAGGAATGCCCTGCCACCAGCTAAGCTATCAATAGGTGCACCCTACACAGCAATGCATAGGACTCCCATCGTATGTTCCCTATACAACCACTTACAGGCTGTCCTTGACCAAGCTGCATTGCTTAGCTGCAGTGGAGAAAAGTCAGAGAACTGGCTGTGTTACCTGGCAGCAGTGTCTGGATCACAGCGGCTGAGCAGAATTACAGACTTTTTCAGGCAGGCATTTGAACTGTGACTTTTCTACAGTTCTACTTTAAAGCTGCATTGGCAGCAACATGCAACTACAAATATTTTAAAGAAGTATCATCATTTTTAAATCCTTGTGGAATGCACCTGGGCACCAATTACATGGAGCGCTTGATCCCATTCTGATCTGTGGCCACAATGTGTACTGAATGGACATATTTTGTCCTGTTTATGCTGACTTTAAGCTCTTCTCCAGACAGAAGCCCGATTTATGGGTATTCCTATTGGCAAATGACAGCACAGCAGTATAGACACCGTCCCCTCTGTTTGTAGATCAAAACTGCCTTGAAATGAGAGTTTATTATTTTTACACACAGACACCAGGCAGGCAGACACTACAAGATACAGTGGCCACATCTATAGGGTGACTCTCTGCTCAGTGCTGGCTGGGACGGTGACTGATCTTTTACAGGCAGAATATAGCTGATGACTTCTGTTGTTGTGAATGACAGCACTCGTAATTCACATCAACGGAATGACAACAACATCAGCGAGTAGTCTGTCTGTAAAAGATCAATCACTGCCCTGCCAGCACTGAGTGAGAAGCCAGTGCACTAGTGCAGACACTATAGGGCTCAGTGCAGACACAGTGACCATAACAATGGACTGACTCCTCGATTAGTGCTGGTGGGGAAGTGAATGGCCCTTTACAGGCAGAATACCCAGATAGCAAGCAATTGAGCTGCAAGTTTGAAAATGACTTGCTAAACTTTTGCAGACTTGCCAAGCTTCACAATTTTGTTGCACAATTTCAGCAAGTCTGCATTGCAAGTCTCCAGACCAGCGAGCTTGCAGAGCTCTTGCTAAGACCTGCAGGGCTCTTGCGGTAGACTTGCCAAGCAAATTTGCTACAAATTCAAAAAGTGTCAACTAGAACTTGTGCTGCGAGTGTTCTGCAAGTCTACAACTTGCCAGGAATATGTGCAGCAAGTTAAAAATAATTACAATTTCACCCTGCCACAAGTTCGTATCAAGTTATCCTTGCTATCTGGGTACTAGCTGGCGGTTTGTGTTGTTGTCATTCTGTTGGTGTGAATGATGAGCACTGTCTTCACAACAAAACAAGCCGACATCTTCTGTAGTTCTCTGCCTGTAAAATACCAATCGCTGCCTCGACCGGCACTTTGCAGGGAGCCCACAGAATCAGCCGATGGATGTTGCTGTATCTGTATAGTACAGACTGTACTTAGCCCATTAGAAAAAAACAGGAGTCCTACCTGCCTGGTGTCTAGGATCCTACACACAGAGAGCCAGCAACATCCAGCACAAAGGAGAGGGGAGAGCAAACCCAGCCCAGAGCCCCGGGTATACTGTGAGTCCAGTCTCAATCCACTGCCACTGCCTCCCCTCCTCTGTGTGCCTGTCAGTCAGTGCTCATTATAGATTTGTCTCCTCATGAGCAGTGTGGTCGGACATCATGGGGTTGGGGGCGCTGTTGACTATATCACAATGAAACTACCGTGTTTCCCCGAAAGTAAGACCTACCCCGAAAATAAGACCTAGCACTATCTCCAGGGATTTCTGTAATATAAGACCTACCCCGAAAATAAGACCTAGTTCGGTGGTAGGTCTTATATTACAGAGATCCGCTAGGTCTTACTTTCGGGGAAGCGGCACATAACTGTGTAAAACCCGGCCGCAGCTCCCGCCCCGCCCACACGCCCGCCCACACGCCAGCCTGCCGCAGCTCCAGCCCCGCCCACACGCCCACCGGCCGCAGCTCACGCCCGCACGCACGCAGCTCCTGCCCCGCCCACACGCCAGCCGCAGCTCCCGCCCGCAGCTCCCGCACGCACACGCGCACAATGGAAGCGACATCCGCCGGGACCGGCAACAGCACGCCGCCTTCCGGGACCTCGTCCACTCCTCCCTCATGCCAGGTAAGACATCCCCCGAAAATAAGACCTAGTGTCTTATTTCGTGCAAAAAAAATAAAATAAGACACTGTCTTATTTTCGGGGAAACACGGTAACTAGTCATTATATTGATTTTTCATGCAACTAGTGTGTCTATACATGAATTCTGTCTTTATTTTAGCTTCCTCTACAGCACTCAGTCTGAGAGGGCCAACATACCAAGACATTTAGGCTCTGCTGCTATGCACAATGCTATCAGTCTAACACATGAACACATGTAGAGCAGGGGTAGCTAACCTTGGCACTCCAGCTGTTGTGGAACTACAAGTCCCACGAGGCATTGCAAAACTAACAGCCACAGGCAAGATTCCCAAAGGCAGAGGCATGATGCAATTTGTACTGAAGTACCTGATGTACACGGATGGTCTCATCCATGTTCTTCTGCTTATTGGCCAAACTCTTATCTGCTTCACTGTACTGAAGATCACGGACTTGACCACCCTGTCTGGGAAGAGCGCTTGAATCACAAAGCTGGCCAATCAGAATTTCAAACCTTTTGGCAGATAAGACAGTTTACATACAGTATATATTTTGTACTCCGTATGTACCTGCTTGCCTGGAATGCTCCTTTTGAATGACATTCAGTATGTGTTTGATGTGCATTAACAGTGCTGATTACAGAATAGCACTGGGGTGTGAATAAATGAGAAATATTGGTTTATTCTGTACAGCTGGTAAATAAAGTGAAGTGGGAGTCATGGTTGGATCCTTTGGCCTTACGGGCCTCGGTACACTTGTTCCCTCTGCATCCCTTGTAAGAAGACATATTGAAGTACATACTACACCACGGCGTATGTCCATACTGACAGCTGGCTGGATATCTGTCTCATGCACAAACACGGATTAGGTTATAATATTGTGCAAACAGTAGCCAAGGCTTTCTGCTGCTAACCTGTGGATACAATTCAGCCTGCTCTTTGTGCCAGGAAAGGAGCCGCTATCATATCTTCCTGAGCTGTTGATTCGCCGCCAGCTGAAAAAGGCCGGACTCTTGGCATCTGATACAGGCAGCCAACTGGCGTTTAATACGGGGAATCTTGTCTGCTAAACTGATTATACTTGGAATTTGAACGCTACCCTTGATCACAGTTTGGCATTTGAACACCAGGTGTCTGCTCGGTGAAATCATTATCCGTTATTCTGTCCAGATGATTCATCAAATCCTACAAGTCCCCAAACATAGTTTCTAATGGCTAACACTCAGCGTGGTAACGATGTTACCGGTGAGACAGACATTGCATCATTGAACAACTGGGACAACATTAATTACCCAAGCAGTAGATTTCAGCTACATGCTAATGCATCCAATATTTCAAGGAGCCATGTGTGCACATTTAAAGCCCAACTCAACACATTTAATTTGTATTAACTTTTGCATGGGTGAGAATCTCATCACATTTAATATACCATTAAATGTAGTTTTTAAAACAGCATACACAGCTGAAAGTGATCCGGAATCAACCTCTTGCAGTGCTTGTACAGCAGGGCTGGAGTGTGAGAGAAAGAAGCAGTACAAAGAGCCAGTCAGTACAAGAAGCATGCTGATAGTAGGAGAGAACTTTGGTCACATGATCACAAAGGTCTGTCTGATATGGTGATATGATCACAACAAGAACAAGGGTCTGTCTGCTATGGTCACATGATCACAACAAGGGTCTGTCTTTTATGGTCACAACAAGGGTCTGTCTGTTGTGGTCACATGATCACAACAAGAACAAGGGTCTGTCTGCTATGGTCACATGATCACAACAAAGGTCTGTCTTCTATGTTCACAACAAGGGTCTGTCTGCTATGGTCACAACAAGGGTCTGTCTGCTATAGTCACATGATCACAAGGGTCTGTCTGATATGGTGATATGATCACAACAAGAACTAGTGTCTGTCTGCTATGGTCACATGATCACAACAAGGGTCTGTTTTCTATGGTCACATGATCACAACAAGGGTCTGTCTGCTATGGTCACAACAAGGGCCTGTCTGATATGGTGACATGTTCACAACAAGAAAAAGGATGTGTCTTCTATGGTCACACAAAGGGTCTGTCTGTTATGGTCACATGATCACAGCAGTCTCCTATGGTCACATGATCACAGCAAGGGTTTGTCTCCTATGGAACATCGCAGAAAAAGCCCGTTATTTTATCTTTTAATGGGCTATTCATTTTTATATTTTTATTTTTATTGGAGTTTTGCTTTAAATGCTGTCTGTGTCCCCTTAGAGGAGATGTATGCACTGATACTGGTCACCTATACAGGAAATGAGTGCTGACCTCCCTCATAGGGACACAGTAAAAAAAAAAAAAAAAAGCCTTGGTTTTAAACATTCCCGCCCCTTACTTGGAAATTTGTTGTGTATCGCCACCTGTATCCCTGTTCGGGATAATGACGTCACCCATCCGGAGTGGCCGCTAGGCCTGAGAACTGCATCATTGTAGGAGGTCACATAACTGAAAGCACCAAGCAGAGGAACAAATTGGTGGCAGGGAAGCACGGTGAAGGTGAGTATTAGCGGGTCAAGATGGGAGTAGGAAGGGTGGGCTTCAAAGAGAACCTGTCACAAGGTCTCTTTAAGTTAACTGTAAATATTTTTGGCATTGTTTCCCTTTGGGAATCTGGTGTGAAAGCCTCATCTGGTACTCTAGCATTATTTTTGTTCTGATCTATGAATACACAACCGCTGTCATCTTTCTTCAGTTAGGCACAGCAGGTCTGTTTGAGGACTACACAGGCAACATCACAGTGATGAATTAAGTTCACAAGCCGTCTTCCCCGCCATTACTCACTTTGCACTACCTCAAAGCTGTTAACTACTGACAAGACTTGAATGAGGGGGATAGAAAGGTTACGTGACAACATTCAATCACTCCGCAGATTGCAGCAACCATGCTCAGGCACCAGAACTCAATTAAATCTCCACTCACGCAGAGCTCCGTCCAGCAGAATCCCATTTTCATAAAACCCGGTCTGGTCTGTTTTACATTGAAAACTCACACATTCTAATCCCCTCTGGTAGAACACTGCGGATTAAAGACACATGTAACTAAACAGGGAGGAAAATCAATTTATCCTGACATCCAGCAGGTTCTATACGGATGTCATAAATAAGACAGAGTGCATCCAAAATAATAAGACAATCTCTGCCCTATGTGAGACCTACATAGGTATAATATCACCTTGATACAGACAAATTAACAATACCAATCAATAAGCCAAATCAGTCTATAAGCTGTTCATGCAGGAAAGGTGGCTGCTGTGCCAAATTTAGAAAGTTTACTAAATTTATATTAATTTGAGATTTATTATACTTTTTCTTGTAATTGATCAGGGCTTTCAAAACAATCTCAATACAAATTAGCTAACTAAACGTGAGATTGTAGGCCATCACGGGAGCGAGCTTAGAACGGTGGCTACTTTACAACACACACAGTGTCACCTTAGGCTAGAAGCTGGAGTCTTACCAGAACCAGATTATCCACAAGGCAATCTAGGGAGGATGTTGAGGAGGCCCTGCTACAAATTTCATGCTCCTGTAGTAAAGCAGGCAGATTGTGCAATTGGTCAAAAATATGCACCTGCCTGTCCATTGGTGTCTGATGGAGCAGGCCATGCCACTATAGACAACGTGAATGGGAGTGGTTTTTCTGTGCCAGTGTAATACTTACCAATGTCAATCGACGGCATTGGGGGGCCTGAACATTTGCCTTTCCTGGAGCCCCATTCTGCCTTAAAGGAGAACTATGGGGTTAAGGTTTTTCCCCATACTTCTCCTTAGGGTAACGGGAGGACACAAACTAGCGTCCTCCCGTCACCCTAGGCTCAGTATAGCTCGCGGTATACTGAGATGCCGCAGTATACCGTGAGCTGCTGCTCGCGGTATACTGAGACGCCGCAGCTGAAGTGGATCCCGACAATTGTGCTGGGATCTGCCCAGCTGCTTGACTGACAGCTGGCTCTGCCTATCTAGAGGCAGAGCCAGCTGTACCTGCCCCCTCCCCCGTCCGTTCCGCCAGTCAGCGCTGGCGGATCGGAGCGGGTAGGGGGGAATCCAGCCCCTCCCCTGTCACGGAGTATATGTTCGCTCACCTCCCGATCTACTGAGCCGACCTGTGACAGTCTCATTGTCACAGGTCGGCTAGAACTATGAGGTGAGTCAAAAGCACTCACCTTATAGTTCTCCTTTAACCCATCTCTGAGTTCTACCCATGAATGTTCTGAAAGCTCTGATCAATCACAAGAAAAAGTATATTAAATATTAAATGAATATAAATTTAGTAAACTTTCTAACTTTGGCACAGCAGCCACCTTTCCTGCATGTACAGCTTATAGACTTTTTTGGTTTATTGATTGGTATTGTTGATTTGTCTGTATCAAGGTGATATTATACCTATGTAGGTCTCACATAGGGCAGAGATTGTCTTATTATTTTGGATGCACTCTGTCTTAAGGGACCGTGGGGAACAAAAGTAGCCACCCTCCGGAAGGAAGGACAGTGTCAGCACCAATTCAGAGATGATTTGAGAATCTACAGCCGAGTGATACATAAGATACATGTTTGTTAATAGTTAGGGTACTTGAATGCATGTTTAGGATTTAACTCCTGAGTTTTATTGTCATTTTAATGGACAATTCTGCCCCCAAAAAAGCTTACATAATGTGTGAAAAGGCATCACTAAAAATAATGAGATTCTATATATTGAGCGTTGTCGAGCTTTGGGAAATCTGCGCCAATGTGCTCGGATGTGACTGGGGACCAAATAATGTTCGGTACCCAGGAAAGTCTGCCCATGTGGTGCTATTAAAAGAGAGATTATTTATTTAAAAAGAAACAGTATCATATCAGTGTGATGCAACTTTCATCCAAATAGTTACACACCCGAAGATCCGCTCTGGCCATGATGGCGGCAGAACCCACCGCACACGAAGCAGTTAACAGAGGAGACCGCTAGAAGACTGCACTGTGTAAACTATCAGTTCTCCTTAGATCCGTGAATATAATCACTGTGTTTACATGTGTTTGACTTTGGTTGTAACGTTACATACTTTGCATAGTGGACGTTCTTTGGGGTTGTTTTGTAGCCTGTCTAGAAAAACGCGCTTTATACCCGTCTAATGGCTGAACGTCCTGCTTCCCTGTCATTACCTTCTTTCCGGGTCCAATTTGTGCTGTCACTTCCAATTACCCCCGATCCCCCATAATAAATAACAGCCCTAGTTTTTTTTTCTCCTTTTTTTTTCTTTACTTCCAGAGGTTGGATAGTTCTGATCCCAGATATCCTGGAGGAAACAATTTTCAGCCTCTAGGAAAACATTAGCTCAGATTTGGGAACCGCAAGTACTTATTTGAAATGTTTGTCGCTCTGTCTCACTTTTTTTTTTCCCCCTCATAAAGGTCCTTATTTTTATTCATGGGTTGCTGGCTGTTTCTTTGTATCTGAGTCAGGGGTCATCTGAGTACACGGGGAGAGTAGATCAAGGACGGTAAGCACACAGCGATGTCTTTCTAAGGGCAGGATGTATTTAGAATGAAAGGACCGATATAGCCAAAAATATTGTAATCTGCTAACTTTAAGGGGATAATACCTGTTGTGATACTATCCAGTATACTCATTCTTTATTTTCATTGCTTGTGCCTTTACCTTTATTTATCTGTCCATTTACATACAGACCAAGCTGGCCAGCAAAAGTGTCCATCACAGGGGTCGGGATAAACGAAACAAGCTTAAAACTGTCACTTCTTTTTTTATATTGTTTCATACTGTTGCAGCTCAGTGTGCTCGGTTAATTAGCAAAGCACACAAAAAATTGGACATGCACCATTTTTTGCGATGCATTGCCGGTGCATTGGGTTTCTATTAAGGCCCAATTCATATGGGCTTTTGTGTCCACATGAGGGTTAAAGGGTTAAAGTGTATATAAAACAAAACTTTTTTTTTTCAATAGAGCATGGAAGGGTTAAAATCCCATCATATTTATATTATATTTTTTAGAGATGCACCGATACAGATACTAGTATCGGTGCCGAAGCCAAGTATTTGGGTGAGTACTCATACTCGCCCAAGTGCTCCAATACTTATCCAGATACCAGAACTTCCGGTTCTTACTGCCTCATTTTTGGGTGAGATATGTTTACTAGAAATATATCTAAATGTCTAGGAGATATCTAAATAACTATACACTGTATATAAAGGTCAGGTCAGGTTCACTCATGTATAGTTTATTGTGCCAAAAACTCACAAGGCAAACATGTTTTTCTTATTCATGAGGACAGATTTATTTAAAAAACTAGCATTTGGTTATTCTTGTTCCTTGAAGAATTTCCAGAATTCTATATCTCACTTACACAACATGAATTCTAAACTTTGGCAAAAAAAGATGAGCCGTTGGGGGTGAATCTATGCTACTATGCAGATGTATCAGAAGAGCTAATCAAATTTTAATTTAATTTAAATGTATTCTTCGTTAGCCACAAAGATAATACCTTAGAAAAGTAGTGGTGATACATAAACAGCCTGAGCAGAGAGCAGAGCTGTGGGAGGTGCCCTGCAGGTTCCACCCACTACAGGCTGACTGCAGAAAACTACAAGAGGGGGTGGAGACAAGACCAGTCACCCTGCAGTGAGAGAGAACAGCCGTGAGCGGTCTTTAATACAGGAAGCTCCAAGGTTCACATTGGCTTACTCTACAGATTCAATTAAGAATAGACATGGCTATTGTATTTAGACCGCTGATCCTGGAGTTTAGCTAAATCAAGCTTGGAAAACACTTTTCATTTGTGGATCAGTCTATCCTAAAGTAAAATGTTAGCTATAGCTGAAACTTAGTGGGAGCCTACTTCTGTTCCCCATGGTCCCTGCGTGTGTTGTAATGTAGTCACCGCTCCAAGCTCACTCCCATGATGGACTACAATCTCAATACAAATTATTAAGCTAAACCTGAGATTGTAGTCCAGAGTGAGCTCGGAGAGGTGACTACTTTACAACACACACAGGGACCATGGAGAACAAAAGTAGCCTCCCTCGAGAAGGAAGGACAGTGTCAGCACCAATTCAGAGATGATTTGAGGATCTACAGCCGAGTGATACACACATAAGATACATTTATGTTAATAGCTAAGGTACTTGGTTGCATTTTCTAAATTGAACTCCTGTGATTAGTGTCACTTTAACTCTCCTGCATCTACAATAAAAACACACAACAACAAAACACTGACTCCGAGCCGCTTATTTAATCATCAGGTTACAGTACAAAAGTTACACTTACGGCATTTTTGCCTTAAATAAAGCGCAAATTATTTCAAATCCTAAATTAAATGGAAAGACTTGAAGCACAATATCCTCTGGGTAGGGATTCTTTTCCTGCGTTTCAGAAGCAGTTAAAAACAGAAATTGTGAATGGGACCCTCCGGTCTCTTAGCGAGATAATGATCTAAATGCACCTAATGATGTTCCCTGCCAACACCAAATTGCTGTGTTCTGGCTGTGCGGGGTAGGGTTTCAGTACACTCAATAGACAAATACCTGTGCTTGTGTTTCGCCGTATCACAAAGCGCCTGTCAAAACAAGATTATAGTCAGCAACTGATTGTGCTTCCAGGGCCAAAAGAAGCATTTCACTTTCCAAGTCTGCCCAGCAACGTAGCAGAACACAAGGTGAACATTTAAAGCGGGTCTAAACTGCAAATTGGACTTCGGCTGCAGCATGAAGCTCAACTCTAGCCCAATTTTGTTTCCTTAAAGTAGTATTAAACTTTCAAACTTTTTAAAATAATGAATGAAGATCAAACAAATATACATTGCCCATTCTTTTTCCCAAACACCCACACTAACCATGTTTCTGAACAACTCCAACTCTCTCTGCTCAGCTTCCCTAAATTTCTGTCCAGTACATGATCACAAGGGAAAAAGCAGTCTCAAGCAGCTGTGCATCTACTAACTTGGAGAAGGGATAAGGGAAAAAGGATAAAAGAGGAGCTGGGAGTGTCTTGCCTTGCTGTGTTTTGGAAAAACACATAACTTTCTGGCACACATAAGGGTGGCTTCATGGGATCCTGCAAGGAAAAAGAGCCACCCCAAAACAGGAAATCAGGGCCAGTGCTCAGGGGACCAGCTGATTCCACAGAGAACTAAAACATTTATACATCAAGGAACAGGATGCATTGTAAGTGATTGATACAGTATCTGAAATGGCTTAAAAACCTTGCTATTTTAATATCAGTTTAACTTTGGATGGAGTGCAGAAGGGTTAGAACAATTATCAGATTGATATTGCTGCATGTGTCCTAATTAGACAGTTGCTGATGGAACTGTGAGTCAGGGTAATACAGGGAGTCACAGGAACAGAAAGTCAAGAGAAATCTCTCCAACAGAGATGCAGACATCACCAAAATACAAAAAAAAAAATGCATTAAAACTCATATAAGGTTCTTATTGTTGTTTGTGTCCCCCTGAGATTCCAACTTCATCTCCTTTTTTCCTGGTGATAGCCTGTGTATTAGGGGTAACAAGGTGTCACCAGCAAGGAAATGAGGGAAGTCCTGTCCCATGGGTATCCAACAGGAACAGAAAGCTGGTGGAATTATAAGCCTTACTCACTCTAAAAACTACATTAAAAAAGGCATTCTATCCAAGATGGTCAACCCTAAAAGATAAGGATACAGGGAAATGTAAAGAGACTACCTTTTTTTAGGAAACGTTCCTCTCTTTTGCCATGTCCTGTAAAAAGGCAAATGCAAAAGATCTGATCTCTGAAGAGACCCCTCTGTGGCATTGTCTGTTCTGTGATCCTTCACACCGGCAGGGAACATCAAACCGATGGCTGGGAACTAAAGCTGGCCATATATGGCTTGAATTTTGGCCACAGTGTGAGCCATTCGTGGCGCTGTTGGTACCATCCGGCTTGACAAAAGTCAAATTTTTGATCGGCCATTGTTGAAGTAGCTGGATGAAAAATTGGTGTCTGGTTAGTGACTGCATCCTATCAGATGTAGTCATTGTTTGGGTATTCAGACAACTGCATTTGTGAATGCAATAGTCATCTGGGGAGATGCCTCCATCCACTCTGTGTAGTGTCGATGGAGGAATCTATTAGATAGCCAGATAGATAGATAGATAGATAGATAGATAGATAGATAGATAGATAGATAGATAGATAGATAGATAGAAATCTATTACATATATGACTTGCCTTAGTCATAAGCCCTGCTGTCAGGGAGGCAGTGGCTAACTCTCTAATAGTCGCATTTTTTCACAGGGTTTAAAATGGTGCTGGATATGGCTTAATTGGAGAAGCAGATATGAAGGAAGGGTTCAATTTTCCTTCTAATTACTTTGTCCACTACAGAATTTGCACAAAAGTAATCAATGATACAAAGGGTATTGTTTCTAAGATAAGGGTGCCTGCTCGGCATACATGCTCACCCGAAATGATCCCGCATGACTTTACTATGATTGCCCTGTAGAACGAAGGTGAGAAGGTTGATCTCCTGTCATGAAAAGCTTGTCTCTGATCTAAAGGCTCTGCAGGGCTCCAGCTACATTGCAGACTGAGTACAAGCTGTTCTATGTAAGCTGTGAATCTCCTCTTAATACACCGGTGTTGGCCTTGCTGTGTCAGGAGAATTTAGAACACATAGCATTCTATAAACATGGGACTCTATGTCCTTTTTCCATGTGGTCAACCTTCCTGATATACATTTATAAGACCTCACCCAGAGCATATTATTAGCCCCACTGTACATGAGGGTACACATAAATACACAGCACAATAATGATGCAAACTATTTTGAACGCAATAAAGAATGTAAGTAAACAGGATGACTCCTTATATGCAGGCTGTGAGTTATAGAAAGCAAGGATTTTTTTTTAGTCAGAGGAACCAACAAAAATGTGAACGAAGGTCTAGAATTGAAATATGGTCCTCAGAGGTGTCACATTTGGTTTTGGCTGATCTAACCTGTGGTTATTAAGAAGCAAAGACTACTGTGATGAAAAATACAACATGACACTTTGCATATTTTCCTTTCTCAAGTCTTGGATTTGGAAATCATGTCACATTATACAGACACGAAGTACCGTTACTAATCAAAGGTATTCTTGTTACCTTCAAGGTGTATGTTTCTCTAAGTCTCCGTTAATTATAATACGTACAGTTATATGGGCCACCTGTTTATTTTGCTCAATTATACAGGGCTCACGCTGTAAATGAACAGAGACCATTTTACAGAGAACAATGAACCAAGGACATCGGTTTCTGCTTCATAGGGGCTTACAGGCATTCACACCTTGAGGAGGCTATTTTCTATGTTTAATTCTACCATTTTAGCCAATGTGAGCTGTATGGAAAAACATTTTGAAGGATATCTTAGTATTAAATAGGCATCCATGCACATTGGTGGTTGGGGAGCCTGGCAGAGGGATCTCTTTGCTGAAGATTTTAGCTCTTCTCTTTGGCTACTATGATATTGAGTAAGACGAGGTATATTTGGAATGGCCAATGGGATGGCCAAGTTATAACTTTGTTTCGAAGTCTTTAAAGTGTATGTCAACGCAAAACTTTTTTATAGTTTTGAATAGGGGAGGTCGAATTAGAACCTCTGTTGGGTCTGAATGACAACAGTTTCACCAGACAGGAAGCAAGGGAAATTCTCCAACCACAACACAGACAGAAATAAATGCTTTTTTAGTGGGAAGGCTAGAACGTCCATTAGCGTTTTATTGCTGTCTGTGTTCATGTTTATGACTTTCCTAGTGAAACTGTTGACACTGAGACAGTAAATGAAGACAAATATGAAGGAGCTTCGGTAGCAGTAAAATCCTAACAGTGGTTCTGATCCTTCCCTACTCTATTCAAAACACAGAAAAAGGTTTTTCTGGACAAACAACTTATTGCCTAAATGTTAGAAGCCGAAATGTTCTAACATGCAAAAAACCTAACATATTGGGACATATTAGGACCGATAAATTATTATATTATATTTGGACCACGAAAACCTGCTTTTTTTGGAAGTGCCAAAAAATAAATCAGTTTGAAGGGTTTGGAAAAAAACAATGTGACTATTGCACCAATTTAAAAAAAAACAAAAAAAAACCCAAGTGCGACTTTTCTAACCAAAAGTCTCACAATCCATGCCAAATAAAACATGGTTCAAAAAAAGGGGTGGTCAATATTTGTCCCAATAGAGATGCAATAGAGCCATGAGGATGATGGAGGAAGACAGTTACACATTCTACTATAAGCCAAATAGACTACATGTGCTGCAACACAATATTTGGCCATTATTTTACTATGTTTTGGGACCACATGGGATCTCTTCCACGGAGCAACACGGAGTCGCCTTGAGGAAGGCATGGCCTGAAACGTTGACTTTATGATGCATGTGATGTGTTTACAAAAAAGAGTACATTTGCACCTTGAATGATTGTGCCTTTTCTACCATTATTACATACAATGCAGGACCAGCAGTCCTGCATTGTAAGTGAGAACCCTGAGGGCCCACCCAAATCCCAGAGCATCGGAGGTAAGAGGGGAGAATCAGCTGCCAGGGAAAGGAATAGGTAACTAGAGCTTCCCCTAGACAAAAACGAGCATTGTAGATTGTGAGCATGGCCCTCCTAATCCTCTATTCTTAAATTGTATTGTAACAGCACTGCCTCCCTTAATTTTGTAAAACGCTGTGCAAATTGTTGGAGCTTTATAAAGCCTATACAATAATAGTACATCTTTCAGCATTATGATGTGTCATGCACTGATAAAGCAGGAAGTAAGGCCTTTAGGATGAACACAAGAACACAACAGCTAAAATAAAAGTCAGATAAGATTTTCGCCAGAGGAGACCTAAGCCTCTGCCCATTTCAGCTCTGTCAACAAAGACTTCTAAGGACATTTCCTCCCCCACCTGGAGTACAAAAGCAATGAAGCTTGAGTTACAGTGAACAGGGAGATTCAACCTGAAAGTCTTCTCCTTCCTGAAGTCTTTAGAGAAGCTTTTTTCCAGTTCCTACACAGACCTCTTTGTTCTGTTGTTTTTGTTTTGTGCACTTGTAAGGAGAAAAGTGGACTTTATTCTCCTAGTCTTGCTACTGATATCTTAACTCCAGACTAATCGTGTTGTCACAAAAGATGGTTTAAAGGAATGTTTGATGAACTGAGATAGAGTGCCCGATAACACTTCTCTACTTACTCAAAAGATGGCTGACCTCATGCAATGGTAAAGCTGTCTAAAGCCATGTCCCAACAATGTTAGGGAAAGAATTAGGCCAACTTTCTCTTCCACTTATCAGATTCTCAGTGGGAAGTTACCTTAGAATACATTCTATGCCCAGACAAGTAAAAGGAAATTTAAACATAGACAGCTATCACTGGAAGAGTTTTCCCTTCTAATTCTGTTCTGGTGACAACTCAAAATTATGGACTTTCCATTAGTTATCATCCTGGTGACAATGGTCACCAGTAGAGCTGCAGCTAACGATTATTTTCAAAATCGATTAGTTAGCCGATTATTAAGTTCGATTAATCGGTTAATCGAATAAACTATAAAATAAAAGAGTGTGAATCTCCCCACTCATACATAGAAACAATACAACCTAACAGAGTTTCTAGCCCATCCTCATGCAATACAAAACAAAAAGAAACTCTAAAAGGGTTATTCACAAAAGGGTGAAGAGTTTGGAGAAGGCAGAAGAAGTGAATAATCTAGGACATCTACTGTAGATATCTAGGACCACATAGCTGAACTGGAAAGTGAGCTGAATTGGAAGATTTTTCTAGGAATGCACCCATACTTTCAGATACCAGTGCCGATACTTGGCATTTTCATGAGAACTACCAGGGTTGCAGCGGTTGCAGCTGGGACCTGGCTCTGGCGCTCCACCACTGTCCTGAAATCATTAGTCTGTATTGTTTTAGAAAAACTGTCACAGGACAATAAACAAAAATGTATCAGTACTGTACTTGTGTCTGTAAGTACTTGGGCAAAGTATCAGTACTTGTACTTGGAAAAATTGTATTGGTGCATCCCTGATATATATTTAAAAAACAAAATACATAAAACAGAGATGTACAAATCCCAGGAGCGCCGTGTGCTCCTTACAAATGACAGCTGCCTCCTAGTCTAGTCTTGGAGCTGGAAAAGTATCTGTACTTGTACTGTACTGCATCCCTAGATTTTTCCAAATCAATTCTCCTGCCTTCTCCAAACCTTCACCCTTTTGTAAATAACCCTGTTAATGTATTTTTACATTTCAAAAGTTTTCTATTAGCTTTTTAGAAAAAACAACAAAATAGTAATAACACCAGATAATCCAAAACAAGTACCCCTGGTGTATATTACATCTTGATATCATGGAGGACTATAGCCCCTAGATCAGGGAGAGAAACAAACACATCCATCATATCTCCAGCATTTGAAAAAAAGACCCTTGCAGAGTTAAAGGACGGTGTAAATCTAACATGGCAGCCTCAGGTGCATGTTAGCAGTGGCGTAACAATCGCCATAGCAACCCAGATGGCCGCTGCGTGGCACGGGGCACAGGGGGATGACCTCCTGTACCTGTTGTGTGCAAACAGCCGTGGCCTGCAGTGGGGTGGCCAGATTTGTACCCGGCAGCACTGCTGTTCAGGGTTCTGACCAGGACACAGACAATTTGCGTAAAGGGAAGGCATTTCTGGTTGCATGCAAACTGCCCACTGCTAATGGTCCACAACTATCGCCATAGTGACCCAGGTGGCCGCTATGGGGCCTGGGGCACAGGCGTGCCCGGCCAGGACATCTCTCTGATGTCGTGTGGGCCGCCTGGGTCGCTGTGGCATATCAGGCTGGCTGTCACTGGCAGGTGTGAGGAGGAATGTGTCGCTGTTAGATCACTAACAACCTGTCAGTGAACTTTGCAGCAGCGCGTTCCTCCTCACAGCCGGTGCTGTGTCAGTGATAGCCAGCACCTGCGGCGGAGGATGCTGGGCTCAGCGTCGGCAGCGGAGAAGGCGGGACCTGGCAATGGGAGATGAGGCGGGGCCGGTGATGTCAGAGGAGGAGGGGCCCAGCGATGAAAGGGGAGACAGGGCCCGGCGATGGAAGAGGAGACAGGGCCTGGCGATGGAAGAGGAGGTGGGGCCCTGTGCAGGTGGAGTAGGAGGCGGGGATGACAGATAAGAGGTGTGAAGGGGTGTGACCAGCCCACCTGAGACCCTGCCGAGCACACCATAGGGTCTATGGTGGGCTCTGCAGGTCACTCTCAGGTGAGCTGTTGGGGATTTTAGGTGAGCTCTGCAAGGGGCGTAACTAGAAATCACAGGGCCCCATACAAAAATTTTGCTATGTGGCCCTGTGATTTCTAGTTACGCCCCTGCATGTTAGTATCTGATATGGCTAAGAAAAAAATGGAGTTCTATTCAAAGGAAAAGATGAATGGGCTACTAAATGTATTTTTAGAGGTTCATTAAGATTTTGCCAAGTTATGTAAATCTCAGCAGGTACAAATATGTTTACTACAATGTAGCTGCACATATTTGTAGCACGGGCATGCAAATTAGCGGTTTACAATTCAAGAGAGAGAGAGAGAGAGAGAGAGAGAGAGAGAGAGAGAGAGCCAGTCAAAGGTGAATTGCCTAAAATTACTTTTATTCATCAACTTGGTTGAGCTGATTAAATACCAGGAATCCAGGACCTGGGTGGGTTGGAGGCAGGTTTTCTTTCATTCACTCTAACATAATCAATGTAAAAACTGCAACCGTTAAATGGCAAGTCCAGTTGAAACTGATTTTTCCAGCTTTAAGTAGACACTGGTGGGTTGAATAAGCCGCTTCTTCAAATATTCAAGAAGTGAGATTTTTTCACAAGAGTTTCAGCCTCCACCCTCACCCACATGGCCATACTGATTATGTCACTGTGTTTCAGCTACAACCCCAATGATTTGTATATCCTACACAATAAAGAGACCAAGCTGAGTGTCCCCTTCATCTCGCTTTGCATTGGCCACGGCTGACATAGCTGGAAATTCTTATGGTGATATCTTACTGGCACCATATAAGAAGTCTTTATGGGATTGAGCTTTTCAACAACTACACAAAACTGAAATATTACTTTTGCATAGAATTGGCCTTTAATGTGAGCCTGTCACTATGATTGTTTTAGCTTAAAGTCGCCTGCAAAGAAGAAAGGTTGTATATTTACTTATCTGGCGAGTGGTAGGTCAAACCTTCCTTTTCTTGAAGATTTACCAACACCACAGCTATCCAACAGTTCCTGTTGTGTAAGATAGCACACACCCTACTACGTGCTGTGGTTCCTACCGTGGGCTGCTATGGTATTATTGTTTCCTGTAGTGACGTGCAGCTGTCGGGAGGAACCACAGCATGCAGTGGGAGACAGGCTATTTGACACACCCTGAAGTGTTGGATAGCAGTGGCCCTGGGACATCTTGAAGAAATGGAAGATTTAATTTGCCACACACCAGAGAACTAAGTATGCACCCTTATCTTTTACAGGCTGCTTCAGGCTAAAACAATTTTTTCATATAGACAGGGCTGCTTTAAATCATTTAAGATTGCCTAATATGTTCTCAAAAATATTTCAGCTGTTGCAAAGGAGTTGTTCATATATAAGTACTAGACCGCAGGCCAAGATGTGGGTACACCACAAACACCCACGTTGGCTGATGAAAACTAAACAATGCAAAAGATACAATGAATATTTGGCAACAATCCTTAAAAATTGTGACCGATCATTATTATCATCCCCCCAAAAAATCAATAATAATATATGTAACACATGTTGTTAAGTAAAGCGAGGCTGCATTTTATTAAAATCTCTGAGTCAGGAAAAGTTTTCATTATCCTCTAAAATTGTCCTGACCAAAACAAAATGACAGAACAATGAAGATTTGCTCTCAAAAGATGTTCCCTGAGGCCCAGAAATGAAGCTTTGACCTGGGCCGTCGGGCGTTGTTATCTTCCTGATTCCAGCTTCTCTCTGTGGGCTGTGATTGGACAAACTCCTTTCTGAGTTGTCCTTATACAAACCGGTTTCTCTACTGAATTATCTGGCAAGACGTGATTTACCTTTTCGAATGATGTGTCAGAAATATTCTTCTGAGGTTCTTTTTAGGAGAGGAAAATACTGTCCATTTGCGAATCAAGATTTATTATTTTGAAATCCTCACCCATGTACATTCCTACAGAGGTGTTCTAAGCCTTTAATATTTATACTTTCTTAGATAGTAAATAATGTACCTTCTGAGGAAGCCTTCAAAGAAGAAAATAAAGATTTGAATATGATGCGCAATACTTACTGCATGCCTCTTTAAAGTACTGATTTTTGTAGGACTGCACTGATTTTTCGGTCTTTAAAAAGGGGCACATTTTGTCAAACAGGGTGGAGTAACAATAAACAAGGCTGGAAAAAGGCCACAAGTTCAACCAATTATACTTTTGCTCAAATAGTACCGATACAGATAAAGCACATGTGTCAAACTCAAGGCCCAGGGGCCGAATCCGGCCCATCAGGCCATTTCCTAGACTTCTACTTTCAGATCTAGGTATTACGTTATTACTAAAACAAGTGATAATCGAATGCAGAGGCAATTATGATAAAGATTACATACATTTATATAGTCTTACAGGCCCTTTGAGGGCAACCATAATGTTGATGCGGCCCTCGATTAAATTGATATAAAGCAAGGGAAAACTCCGGTGAGGCAGCTGTCAAGTTAACAAGAAAACGTTCTTGTGATCAATTAAAGCCTAACTTACTTTCCCTTTAAATCAGAAATCAGCCACAGCCTGTACACCATACTGTAGCAAAGGGGACTTGCACTCTGCGAAGAAGCAGTGGTCTCTCTAAAGAGGTCCAACACCCTTTGGCTTAGTCAGAGCTAGAGCTCTCCAACCAACAGGGGGCATGAGC
Organism: Nanorana parkeri; assembly: GCF_000935625.1. Taxonomy (NCBI): domain Eukaryota; kingdom Metazoa; phylum Chordata; class Amphibia; order Anura; family Dicroglossidae; genus Nanorana; species Nanorana parkeri. The sequence continues at coordinate 1,186,541 of NW_017306374.1, forward strand.
TTTGCTAAGTGCTGAGATGTAGGTCTGACTCAGCAGGGGGGATGTCAGATCTCTACAGAAAGATCACTGGGTCCTTCTCTGCAGAATGCCAGCAGGGGACACACTTCACTATCATCTTTCCTGTCTGCTTTTCTTCCTCAGGGTTTGTTTTCATCTGTCGATTGCACCATACTAATTGATAGATATTCGAACGAACATTCCGAAAATGACTACTTTCATACGAAATTACACTGTGTATACCCTACTTAACTTACGGAAGGGTCATAAGGAGCCAGTACTCACCTTTCCTGTACTCTGAGCAAGAGGAAGCTTAGACATGGCTGTGTACACTGCCCTACATAACAGTGCCCTATGATTGACACTGAAGCACCAATCACTGCAATGTGTGGAGGAAGGGAGAGCATCACATATTCCCCCCATAGTAGCTAATATTTCTTGGGCAGTTTGTCTGGTTGTTCGGGGCAGTGGGTGGCCTTTGCCTAATATGGACCACGTACAGGTTCACTTTAAAGGCTAATCAATGCAAAGATATCAATTTAACTTGACGTGCCAGCTGAGTTGAATCATACAATAGCTCCTTTGGCAAGATGCCCCTTAGTTTTGCCTACTGGTCCCTATAAAGCCATATATTGGTGTACCACCCCCAAAATGGAATTTCTATAACAAACAATAAATAAATACCGGGGAAGCCAACTGCATAAATAGGACCATCTACGGGGGAAAGACACACAAACTACTTTGAGGAGCTCTTGCCACCCAAGCCTCCAAGAGTTATAAGAAGCTGGCAGGTAGTCCAACCTGCTGCTGCCCACTAAAAACACAATTTTTGGGTGAGGCTGGCCTATAACTGCATCTACGGAATGCATATCACGCACACCCTGCCATATATTACCACCAGTACTTAACTATATCAAACTCAACATAAACAAGTGATAGTCTATGTGAATCCAGCTGGCTATTAATAGTCTTTTAACGGAGCTTCATGTAACCAGGCAGCTGATGCTGTTTATATAAGTAATCTGAGGGAGACTCCACACCGAGGAATCGCTAAGCACTTGAGCTGACACACTAAACGTGGCACCCTTTTACTCACAATTTTATGACATTCTGTTTCCATACAGAGAGCTAGCTTTGTAGACTTGGACAAATATGAACCATGTGTATTGGCCTGACCTAAATCATTTTGTTTGGTCCTCCACAGCTTGAGACCCGTGAGAAGGTGTTAAGTGGCTGAGAGCTTTCCTTAACTTCTTCAGATTGTGGCATTTAAATACCGCTGTTTAGAGAAAGCTGTCATCCCAACTCTGACTTCTTGAGGCCAAACACATTTGGGATGACAAGGATTCCCCATTATGATTAAATAAAATTCATGGTATAAATCGAAGTCTTACTATCAGTCTGCAATGCCTATATGTTTGTATATTTCTTCCCTAGCAACTGAGCATAGAGAAAAGAAAAAACATGGAAGATTTGAGCACAATTCTAATTAAAACAATATTATACCAACAAATTTGTCCCACCAGTATTATCCTTTAAAGCCAGGTTATCTTAACTCTGCACCCTGGGATAAGTACATATAGGGGGATATTCACAGAGGAGTCGAAGGATCCAGCCGTAACCTCGGATGATCCTTCGGCTCTCTTCGGCCGCTGGAGCCCTTCGGTTCAGCCGAACCGAAGGGTTGCTGTATGGGCTATTCACAAGGATTGGGGTTAGCGGGGAGAACGGCCTTTCGCCCTGCAAATGGAAACTGGGCGGAGCCAGCCGTGATCTCACAGCTGGCTACGCCCAGCTGTAATGACAGATCAGCGTCCCCAAATGACCTGGGGACGCTAAACTGTAATTAAACAATAACAACTAGGCGAAGCCGGCCATGACGTCACCACCGGTTCCGCTCAGTTGTTATTCATTGGCCGGGACCTGCTAGAAGATTCAAAAAATCTTTATTTATTTTTACTATTTATTGACATTTTAAAAATATTTTTTCAACTTTTTTTTTTTAGACTCTTTTCATTGATTTGCAATTCTGCTCGGTACCACTGAGGTACCGAGCAGAATAGCCAAGCCACATGCTGCTCGGTGGCATTCAGCTATTCACTCACTGCCGTTGTGAATAGGGTCAAACGGCAGCGAGTGAGCTGCTTGAGCTTCGGCTCAGAGCATGTTCGGCTGACCGAAGCGTAGCTGAAGACAGCCGATGTGCGGCTGATTGCAGCCGATGTACGGCTGAAATCAGCTGTATTGAGCAGGAGTGAATAGCCGAACATTGTTCGGCTCGCTTCACTTCGGCTGGGTTATTCACTCGGCTGCCTTTGGCAGCTTTGTGAATAACCCCCATAGTCTAAATATAAGAGCCATGTGTATTCTTACTTGAATCTTGGTGTACTTTTCTTCCAGATCTGTGCAGTATTCCAGCGTGAAACTTTACCTCGGGGCAGTTCCTTCCTTTAAAAAAGACCAGTCACTGCTGCTCACTCTCTTTGGGCAGGTGACTGGTCTTGTCCCACCCTTTCTGTAGTTTTCTCTACAGGCAGCCTGTAGTGGGTGGAGTCTGCTGTGTCCCTCCCACAGCTCTGCTCTCTGCACAGGCTATGTACAGCACAGTGATGATGGCACTGCTACTTTTACAAGACCAAATAATTGTTTCTAGAGGTGTTTTAAGCACAGCAACTGGATTTATAACCTTTGTGGTTATTGAGGAATATATTTAAATGAATATTTGTGTGCCCGAGCTTAGCTTTAAACTATATCTGAAAGACACAGGTCCATCGAGTTCAACCTTTGGGTTGTGTGTGTGTGTTACTAAGATGACCTGTACCCCTGTATATCTTGTTCGCTGAGAAAAGTATCTGGATAGTTCTTGAATGATTCTATATACTCTCAGTTGATACCACTGTCTGTGGAAGAGATGAGATGAGAACTCAGATTGTGAATCTTCCCTCACTTTCAGTCCCAAGGACAATGGTCACCAGGACAAACAGATAACAATACAAACCTGACAGGGGTCCTAACTAGGGATGCACAGATACTTTTCGAGTACCAGTGCAGATACTTTACATTTTCATGAGAACTACCAGGGTTACAGCGGTTGCAGCTGGGACCTGGTTTGGGAACTCCACCACTGCCCTGAAATCATTAGTCTGTATTGTTTTAGAAAAACTGTCACATGACAATAAACAAAAATGTATCAGTACTCGTACTTGTAAGTATTTGGCAAGTACCAGTACTCGTACTCGCAAAACTGGTATCTGTGCATCCCTTTATTTATATGTATAAAAACAAAATCGTACATTAAACCAGAGATGCACAAATCCCAGGAGCTCCGTGTGCTCCTTACAAATGACAGCTGCCTCCTAATTTTTGAATTTTTCTCTAGTGTAGTCTTGAAGCTCAAAAGTATCGGTACATTTACTTGGTATCTGTGCAACCCTAGTCCTAACCAGTCTACCAAAGACTAAAGGAAAATTTTAGATACACTCTAAACAAACAGAGCTGCCAATTGGGTATTGCCGCAAAATACATTTCAAACAATTCCAGTACTTATATCATAGTTATCGTACCTGCAGACAACAGCGGCTGAACAGTCTGCTGAATACAAATCGCAAAGTATTGACGTACAAATGGATGCCAAGCCATAAAGTGAAAGAGTCTTAAGTGCCGGTTGTTCATAAGACCTTCATATAAAAACAGTCAATGTGTTTAAGGGCAAAAAACACCCCCTTATCGGGGTTTAGAAGAATGGAACTAGGACTTGAATTAATTCAAAGGAAACTATAACCAAATAGATCTATATTTGGATCTAATCAATGTTATGTGAAAACCTCTGCTAAATACATTGATATAATTTCGGCCAGCTTTACTTTCTATAGACAAAATGAAATACAAAGTTTTGGCTGGTGTTAGGCTTTAATTTTATAAAGTAGGATGGCTATTTAGTCAGTTATTAATCCCTGTTCTTTGTGGTACTGAAGGGGTTCAGCAAGCCATCCACAACACACATATCAACCGGGCATCTGAGAAGAGGAGCAGCTGTGGCGTGTAATAACATACTGGCTTTTTTTGTGGTTAACAAGTTGGCAAATTCCCTCGCAATCATAGATGGCGGTTTTAGCGTGATGAAATCTGAGGTCTACTCAACGAGCGAGGCTCCAAGTCCATTTACAGCTGGCTAAGGGCGTGCAGTCCAACACTCTGTAATGGTGCCGTGAGGATTGGTGCGTTTTGTCAAAACCAATAAAGGAAAGTGCACACATTCCATGATCTTCAAAAATCGTTTTTACTTTCCAAAGGTACTAAAATTAGAACTGAAGTGGAAAGCTGGAAAAACACATGTATGATATAATTGGAGGTTAAAAAATTCTACCTCTATTTTTATTCTTATAAAGGCAGAGTGGTTCATCTTTCACTGAGAGGGGAGATGAGAGATTCGCTCATCTTTGCCAAGTTCTCGGTACCATCAGACTCGCCAAGAATTTTCTCCTCACTATGGGTAATGCTGTTAGCTGGTACACATCTTTTGTAGCCAAGAGGGAACAGTACTTCAAAGCAGCATTACTCAAGCTTTTTTTCAGTCACGGCACCCTTAAAAAGGTATGCAAAATCTTCTCTGACCATCCACCTGATTAACGCAGCGAGATCCTGTATTCCGTTGACATTTTAAAGTATATCTTAAAGCAAAACTTTTTTGATTTTGTTGGTTTGACTACTGTCAAGTTTTTTTTGTTTGCTGTCTGTATCCTCTTAGGGATGTTTTCTTTCATTTCCTGTCTCAGAGGCACAACAGGAGGTTAGAGGAACTCTCTCTGAAATAAAGGAAACCATCTTTTAGACCACTAGCATTAGAACACATGTCCTCAAAATGTTGCATTTTCATTTGCTTCAGTACCAATAAAAATGGTCACCAGAGCAAACACAGCGAGAGTGAAACTCAAGAATGGGGACACAAAGGAAGTGGGTGTGATGACACTAGGTGAATTGCAGCAAGTTGAGTCTTTTAGGAACAGTGCCAGAGATAGAGCATTGCAGCAAGAGCCTTTCAGAGTAACTAATATTTAAATAAAACTGTGCTGATGAAGTTGAACTTTACTTAGTTCAGCCTATTCTACCAAGAGCCATTCTAACAGATAAAATAATGGATACAGTTTATAGTAGCACAAGAAAAGCAGGTCTGTGCGTTGACACATGTCATGTTTAGATGAAAACACCACCTATTCAATGTTAATAACATTTGAAATATGTTTTTGAAGCCTTTAAACCATTTTGATCACAATGGCCCACATGAGCTTCAGTAAAACCTCATCCTTTGAAGTAGAATCATGTTTCCATTAAAATGTCATTCTGTTTTTGCTCCATTTCCTTCATACCTCTCAATAGGGTAAGGCGGTTATTCTGTTCTATTCTCAAACCTGCTCTTATTCCCTGTCGTCGGTTCCCCAACAGGCACACTTTGAAACAAAGCCTAAATTCCACTTTACATTATGAATTATTCCTTAGTGAAATAAAATGAAAATATGAAAGTCTGGCTTCTCGCCGATTACTGTTACTGAGCAGATGAGCGGCGTGGTTTCAGAAAAACTTATTTTGCCACAACATTATCGATTTCACTGTCTCCAAAGTCTCATAAAAGCAACAAGTCCAAATTATTTTTTTTATTAGGAATTTTTTGGTGTATGTAGGGTAGTTTATTTTATTTTATTCAGTGTTCTTTGTACAGTATTTGTGTGTTTTCCTTTTTTGGTTGTATATGATCTACTGTTTTTATTTTACTGTCTGTGTATTCTTTTTGTAAAAAACAAAACAAAAAGAACCATAAACAATTAGGCTAATAAGGGGGCTTCTTTGCATAAGAACAGATCCATGATAGCTGGAAAAAAATTCCAATATACCCTTAAAAAACACCAAAATCACCTTGATTTTCCCTTTTCCACTTAGAACTATTATTGAGTTATATTACCTAAAGGTTTTGCATGTAAGGACTAGAAAGAGCTTACAATTGCTTCTTAGCACAAATCCTGTTAGATTGGGTATTGATTAGTTTAAACCCCAATCAAATTTCAACTTTAAAAATTGAAAACAAAATGTGTTCAAGTCTTACAGTTAATTTCCTTCTTCAGTTCTGTCCCCTGCCAACACCCTTTCTCTCTATGTGGAAGCAGTGGTCTCTCTTTGTTGCTCTCCAACCTGCCCACTGCTGAGTTAGAGCTCTTCATTCAGCAAAGCTCATGCTCCCTGCTAATTAGAGAGCCCTACCTCCCACTTTCTGTTGCATTTTAAGGACAGGAACTGCAGGGAAATCTATCTAATGGGACACGGACAGCAAACAAAACTGACAGGGGTTACCCTTCTGTACTCTATCCAAAGCTAAAAAAAAAAAAGTTTTGGCTGTACATACACTTTAAATACAAAGCTCAAACAATTCACCAACCCTTTATTTTTTGTGGTCTTTTGGAACACAGATAAAATATGTTTTCTAAATATTTAGTATCTAAAACGAATTTAAACCAGTAATATATTTACGAGAGATGATAGGTCCCTACATTAGAGAGAATTTTCTTTAACCACAGCTATGCATTATAATAATAGGGAAAATAATATAATGTTAAAAATAACAACAATCCCGTTTTCCAGAGTGGATGAAGCCTCACCTCCGCCTTTAAGATATATACACTGACATGTGTCTGACGTATGGTTTCATGCTCTGTGATGTTTATTTCCAAGTTTTATGACTCAACTCTAAACTCAAATACGCAAACTATAAACAGATTGCAAAAGCTTCCAAACCATTTTAATGATGTACAGTTGTCTGCAGGACGTAGCATGTATGGGGTGATCTTTTTCATCATCGACCTGTTTTTCTTTTAAGGGTTCACAACATGTTAGCTCTATTAGATCATCTTTAGGGCTCAGGCACATGGTTGACCATGGCTGCACAATGTAATGTCTGGCATATTTCTCCTAGTAGGGAGCCGCAGGTGCAGCGTACAGCCTCCAACAGAAGCCAATGGATGTACATGGCTGTGCATCAGCTTTATGTTAACACGCACAGCAAGAACCCTGAATTTGGGGTTGTATGTCCTTACACAAGCCTATGTTTACACAAGTCCACCGTATACCCGCCTACAGTCATTGACTATCCGTGGGTATAAGGTGGACTTGCATACAGTCATTGACTTCTAAGGGATGCTGTACACAGCACCTGTGGCTCTCTGGTGGGGAAAATATGCCAACATTCATGTTGGTCATGTTCACGAGCCCTTGAAGTGAACCTGTACTTTGCCCATACTCGGCAAAATAACAGGTTTAGGCCCCGTTCACACCAGGGTGGTTTGGCCGCGCGGATTTGGCCCCACGGACCTGCCGACATGAACGATCCCATACATTGCTATGAGGACCATTCATGAGACCGTGCGCGTCCACGGGATCCGAACCGTCTGAATTGCTCCCTGACCCTTTTTTGCCGCGCTGATCAGTGCGGTTTTCATACAGCTTTCAATGGAACCATGCTGTTCAGCGCGATGTTGGGCATTTAAAATTGAGTTTCAGCTCTGAAACGCAATAAAAAACTCCCAAAACAGCCCTTTTAAAATCAGCGCAGAAACCGCACTGATACGCAACCGCCCTGGTGTGAATGTGACCTTAGTTAAAGTGACTTTGTAGCTATTAAAAAAACAAATGGTAATATAGGCCTCTCTGCAAAGAAAAGAAATTGCCTGTCCTGCTATCCAAGACGGTGATTTTCATTATTTTGAAGACCTAAGCTTGCTGAAGAATCTATACCATACCACAAACTTCTGAGTGTGTCAACATCTGGTCCCCCTCTGTGCCTTGTGGTTCCTTGTTCACTATTGTGTCCTGTAGTGACATCGGGGTTGGTGAAGGAAGAACAGCACACAGAGGGGGGCCAGACATCTAAAGCTGGCCCTACACTGGTACGAACGTTCATATGAGAAATCTCAGGAGAACATTCGATATAGACTTTATAAATGTTGTTCCAAATTTCGTTTGATTTTATTCTTTGATTTTATTCATTGATTCTGGAATTAATAGGGTTCTCCAAACAAAAAACACATTCAAAGTTCATTAATTCTGTCATGCTCCTTCTATTATTTTTGTCACTATGGTTGAAATCAATCGCCAATTTGACCCTATTATCTATTAAAAATTTGAACGTTCTGAAAACAAATTTTGAGAGTGAATATCAACTGGCCAGCTTGACACTACTGGGAGTAACAATAAAAATGTCTCCTTCTCCCAGAAGATTAAGAATGTAATGCTCTATGGGATGATCAAACAAAAAATACTACCTACCTATATCAACAGTTTTTATACGGGTCTATTAACTAAGCTGCCGTGGGCAGCCAAGTGAACAACCGACCCCAAGTGAAGTTTAACCCGAACATCGGTTTGCTTCACATGGCTTCAGGTCGGCCGAACATGCTCAGCATGTTCGGCCGACCCGAAGTGCAGAAGGAGTTCGACTCAGCCGATCCAACCTCTG
>NW_017306374.1:1195069-1210680 GCF_000935625.1 Nanorana parkeri
AAAGGGTCCTGGGGCCGAAGCTTGCCGAAGGATCGGCCGAAGCTACGGCTATATCCTTTGGCAGCTTCGTGAATAGACCCCATAGTCTTCTTCCCTGCCAGTCCTGGTTGTGAAGACCATGCCATTGAAATGACTCTTCTTGCCTGTCTTTGACTGGTCATGTTGCCACCCGTCTTGCTGACATCATCACATACAATGCAGGACCAGAAGCTACTGGTGGCCCTGCACTGTGGTGATGAGGTGGAAAGCCCACCTACATGAAGAGAAGAAGATTGGAATGCCAGAGTATGGTTATACTCTGTATTATAGCATCCACTAGACGCAATTAACATTTTATTCTTCATATGGCGGGGAGGGGCACAGCTTTATTTTCTTGCCAGCGCAGAGTCTCACTTTAACTCTGCAAAGCTACAGTGAAGAAGTCTATAGAAATCCTGTATGAATCTTGGCCGAGAATAAATCTCGGAGATCTTCTTGTCTTGACAGAAGTGACACTCTGGGATTATCACCCCATCTCCAGCACTTTTCCTTTATAATCCGCCAGCCATTGCTCTAACAGCACAATATAAATGACAGCTGTAATGACCTGGGAATGAAAACCATGTGCCTAGTGATTTCCTCGCTTTACAGCTCCTCACAGGTCCCGTTCTGACAGGATTACAGGACGACAAGGTGAAATGAACTTGTGTGAGGATTGTCAATGCTATTTTCTTACATTGTGATTTTGTCATGCTAAAAACGTTAGCGCACTATACAATTTTTTTTATTTTAAATAAAAAAATAGGTCATAAGGCATAAAAAGTGTTCACACGAACTAATCAAAATTTTTTTTTATTTTCAGCTCTCAATAGAAAAATATCAAATTAATTCTGATTGGGTGTAGGGAAGGTATTGCAGCTAATGGAAAACAAATAAGTAATGGGCCTTTAGGTCCCATTCACACCAGGGTGACAGCCTTCAGCGTATTCTCTGCACAATTTTTGGAAGGGCGTTTTTATGTGCATTTCAGCGCTAAAACATGATTAAAAAAAAACCAAAACATGCTGATTAGCGCATTTCCATTGAAGTCTATATGGAAAACGCCCTTATCAGCGCTGAAAAAGTAGCTCAGGGAGCAGTTTGGGCGACAGACGGATTGAAACGCGCGATTGCACGTGTTTGTGTGAACAGGCCCCATAGGAATGAATTGGTTCTTAAATGTTGGTGTTTCAGCACGGAAAAATCAGCGTAACGAAAACGCCCTGGTGTGAACAGGGCCTTATTGCAACCAAGCTTCACCTGGAATCTGCCTGTTACACAAAGCTGAACACCATAATTTAAAGCTAAATATAAAAAAGTCTATGCCCGCCTGCATATGCACAATACAATGTTCATTTTGTCTAGGGGGCTCAAATAGACATACATGCTTACCTCCCAGCACAGTCCCACAGGCTTCCTCACTGCTGGTTATGGTATTCACAACCGTTTCCCTGAAGTCGTTCCTCTTGTCTGGTCATGTCACTGGACTTTTTGTAGTTTATCATATACAATGCAGTACCAGCGGGCCCCTTAAGTTGTACGTGATGATACTGAGGGCCCGCAAAGAAAACCAGAATGCTAAGAAATATGGCACGTATTCCTCTTAACAAGCAATCTGTATATGGTGGTGGAGTGAATCAGCTATATACTGCTTGACTGCAGTTCAGAAACCATAAATCTCCAACATGGCTATGATGAATGGCCCAGGTGTCTGGATAACAAAACTGGCTGAACACAGTTACAAACCCTTTGTTAGATGATGTATATCTGTCTGCCAGGAATCCAGCTTTAAAGAACAGCTAGACATACCTGGGAACGTTTCAAAGTTGGTGAGCCTGAGAGTGGGGTGGCACAAGGAAAAGGGAATAATTAGCTATGCACATGGTACTCAATAGCATGCTGTGGCCAAATACTGTATGGGGCTGATGGTGCTATGATTTGACGATGACTGGCCCCCAGGGTTTCCAATTATACAGTAACTAGCAAAAGTGTGCAATTTCCAGGACAAGTATGTTTTTGGGGCAGAGCCAATGAGCAGATCAATGTGCAGTGTAGGGGCGAATTGTTGGTGTGGTGGCCAGGGAGTAGAAGTGACAGGCTGCATGCACTTAGTCACTGTCAACCCAGCTTAGTAAGGGTACAGCAGAATTGAGGGACTTGAGCGTAGGTGAACTGCTGACAAAGCAGGCTAAGTGGCTGCAGCCTGACTTTGTGCCCTGTTCTGTTGCCACTGAGTAAATTCCTCCTCTGGCAGCTCTTCCCTCTTCACATGGCTAGTTGGCTAAGGTGAACAGCATTGGTAGGGATGCGTTAGCAGAGAGGGAGGAACTGAAGGAGGAGACAGAGCACAGTCAGACCCTTCTCCCGGTCTTCTCAGTGCTGATTTGTCACTTCCAGCTCCTAGCTGACAGAGGTAGGGACACTGCTGATACTGCGCTTATCCACCTGTAGCAAGAGAGATGGAAGCAACACTAAACAGCTGGAGTCTCGGGCGAGATCCGGAGAGTACCCGGCTATGCCGAAAGAGAGTTCAAGAGGCAAGAAGGATAAGGCCAAGAGTGACTTTTAGAACAATATACTACATTTGCCTATAATTTCAGCTTCCTCTCTTATGCCAAAGCCCTTTCCTTTTCCAGTGGAGGCATTTAATTCACTGACTGGTACAATTTATTATCCTGCTGACCCCGGCTTCCCCCAGACTGCTTCTACATTTGTTCACAATCCACACATGGGAAGATTATTGCTCAACTGCACTTAAAGCATTTGCATTGTGATTAAATTTTTTGAAAGTGTTCCAGAACCTAGCACAGACATTCTAAGTTGGCATAATAAATTATGCCTTGTAAATGTTGGTGAGTATTAAAATAAAAAATAAACTGTAATTATAACGAGGGGTACATTTCTCTTGAACCCATGCAAGCTTGAATTTATCCCGGAGTAAAGTAAGGTCAGGAACACATTAATGGTGCCAGAGTCAGCTTAAAATGTTATATTTAATTACACCGAGGACTCGCAGAATGGATGGCTGCCATAAGTAAATTACTTTGGCTGGGAAACTGATAAAACTGAAAATATTATGCAAGGAAATTCATTTTGTTGGATGTGAACTGAAAGGAATACTGAAGTGCAACGAAAGGCTGTTAATGTGATGGTCTAGTGGAGGTCAGCCATAAAAAATTGGTCAAGGCTCAGTTTGCCAGGTCATACATTCCAGAGAAAAGCCAAGACCCCATTAAACCCTGCAATATGGTGTGTTCTCATCACGCCTGCTTATGATTTGCGATTATAAGGTCACCTTTCCATGGTTATGTAGTATATGCTTAATAAAGGCTTTCAAGTTTGCTGGCCTTGATGTAAATTCTAAGGTAGAATAAAACAGAAGCCCTCTATGAACGGCCAATTCAAGTTCAGCTGTCATTGTGCTAGTACATGACAAAATTGTTGCAAGCATCTGTTTGGTTGCTAAGGGCAATGTCAGATTTTAAAGAATGCTCCAATTGTCACTGAGTTGATCTTGACAAAGGTCAAAAACTGTCTGTTTGTGCAAAGATCACATTATTTGCTGTCATGACTTAAAAAAGGACATCAGACAAAAAGTTTAGTTTTGGATAGAATAGAGAATGGTTAAAATCATTTTCTGTATTTTATTGCTGTCGGTGTCCCTGCGGAGAGATTTCCCTTCCTGTGATGTGCCTGTGACAGGAATTGGAAAGAATTGCGCCGATGAGCATTGAAGATTTGACCATCAGCTGACCAACTCTAATGAGGACCGGGTCAGTCACAGCTGACAATAAGACTTGTGAAGCATTTTAATTTATTGTGCATAACCAACTTTGAACACAACTTCGTGCTTCTGTTGAGATAATCAGGCTGTTCCAAGTCTCTAAGGAACAAAAGCACCTCTGGAGCTCAGAGATGCTCAGTCCCATACAGAGAGATTTTCACAAGTTGAGCAGATCTAAAGTATCATGCTTGCTGCTGTAACCATCAGATGGTAAATCATGGTAAGTGCCAGTTTGTAGTCACCCTTGAAGCCTAACTCTGTGCATCTACAAGTGATTCAACATGTTTTTCTCCTAATTGATAAAGGATCTCTTGCTAGATGTATCTAGGAAATTAGTTAACAAAGAATAATACTTATCTTTACCTGCAGTCCGTGACATTCAGTAGTCCGTTTTCTTTTCTCTTTAGCGCTGGAATGTGGTAGGGCACTCCTATGTCATCACATAAAATGCAGGACCAGCAGCCATGTCATTAGGATGGGAAGTGGCCACTGGTCCTGTAGTGTGAGTGATGATGCTGTGAGAGGGGCAGCTCCCAATGGATACGCGCGGCAAATACGCCCCAACGAAGCTCCTGTACTTCTTTGGCCGTAGGGCGTTTTGCAGCGCGTTCCTACGCGCTGCAAAACGCCCAGGTGGGAACCATGCCAATAGGCAATCATTGGTTTTCACATGTTGAGCGTTTTACAGAGCCTAGAAACGCGCTGTAAAACGCCCAGGTGTGAACCAGGCCTAAAAGTTGTCCGGTGGTTTCACTCTTCAGTATCTACCAAACAGGGAACTATCAGTTTAGGGCATATGGACCCAATGTATCTCTATCAGTATCAGATATGGGCAGCTAATCAAGGTCATATTAAAGGCTTTTAAATCAATCACAGTGTGGGGGAGTTTCAGTGAATAATAACAGTACTACTTTCTCGGTGGAGCTGCAGGGGTTAAGACAGTGAGGATAAAGCCATTGTTCAGGCAATTGTGAGAAGGACCTCCTGTCCCTTTTATTGAGCACAATTAACACCCTGGTAATCCTATCAGTGTTGTAATCACAGCTAAGATGTCCCGGGGTGTGATTAGTGAAATCAGAGATGAGAAATGACAAATGAATAGCTCTATTATGTCCATTAGCTGCAATCCTTCCCCGGTCTCAGTGCTCAGTTTTGCTTCCCCATGATAAAGCTATCCAAGAATGTACATCCCGGGGGAGCGGGCTTGTGGCACATCGCAACTTGCAGAAAACTGTGTGATCAAAATATATTGTTAGTTCCTTTTAGCCGCAGAAACATCTCTCTGATCACGATGTTATCTCTTACACACCAGCAAAAGTAGCATGATCTGTGAGTTATCTTGCAATTCAGGAGTGGATAATTGCAAATAAGTCATATATGTCCTTCGTCTGTATTTCATATCGTATCTCTTTACAGCTCAGTTTCCATAGCTGTCATGCTGAAACTTTGGCTTAAACACAATGGGAGTGACTGAGTGGGAAAAATGCACAGATCAGGAATATCAGAGTAACATCAGACTCTACATACCTCCAGGTCAACAGCCCACACAGCGCCATTGGCTGCTAAGATCCTGGCAATTCCACAGATCCATAGGTTGTAATGATGCACCTACCTGCATCCCAGGAACCAATGATATTTTGTGGCCCAGCCACTAGCATCCTAGCAACCAATGATGCAGGGCACACAGCTTCATTAGTTGCTATGACAAAGATGGAGGTTCGGCAGGCAGATGAACTGGTCAAATCATTCACCCATTTGTTAAACTGTGAACAGCTTGGGTTTAGGTCAAACTCAAGATCGACCCAACCCTTAAGCTCATCCCTATTGGCCAATATGATCTTGCGGTCCATTCTTCTTCATTAGGCACACAGGAAAACTTAGGGGCTGATTTACAAATCTTCTGCCCAGCATATACCTAGGTAATTGCCATCTGCTTAGCACTACTCCCACTAGATAGAGCAGATAGGAAATTCCTATGTTCATCAGCACCATTTAGTGGAGGTAGTGCTGTGCAAACTTTATTCACTCAGCTGTACGCTGGGTGGAAGATTTGTAAATCAGTCCCTTATATAACATTTATGCATATCTAATTTACCATACACAGACAGAACTTGCAAACGTACGGATGCTGCAATAAAGTGCATCTAAACCTAAAAACAAAAATGGAATATATTGCAGCTTACCAGTCCTTAGATATATATGGTAGCTAAATTGGTTTGTTGTTTGTTTTTATCTTCACCTAGTGATTCTGCCAGTGACACACTTCCTGCCCCGGGGTGACAACGCTCACTCACCGCTCTCTATCCATGCAGGGATTGAATTGTCACCCTAGGCTGCTCTCTTGATTTAGATGGCAAACAGCTTCCCCTTTCCTCATCTCCATTACATAGGGAGGAGGTGTTGTGTAGTTAAGTGCATAGGAAGGACACTTACAGATCTATTCACAAAAGGGTGAAGAGTTTGGAGAAGGCAGGACAAGTGAACAATCTAGGTCTAAATAGCTGATTTGGAAAAATTCTCTAATTCAGCTTACTTTCCAGTTCAGCTATGTCTTCCTAGATTGTTCACTTCCAACGTCTTCTCCAAACTCTTCACCCTTTTGTGAATAGACCTGTGAATTTCCGGCAGGATCAACAGGTACTTTTACCTACGTGTAGAAAATGCAGCCACCACATCTAATGACAGGTAATCTTTAATATATAAATATTTTTGCTCTTGGGATTAGATATACTTTTAACAATATAACTGAAAAAATGTTTTATGTCCTTGTTCCGTGGATAGATTGAAAGAGATTTTCACAAACACAATATACACATAGCCGGGTGTACTTGACCTGTGATTTCAAAAGTCACCAGGAGAACTAACTGGCCAATCCAGAGCAGATATGACAGGCCAGTAATTATCATAATTGGCGTGTGGGTGAATGGTAAGCTGTATCCTTCTGATCACCATTACCAACATCCAGACAGACGGTTTCAAATAACATTGGTTTTCTGCCAGTCGTGTTTTTCTTTGCCTGTGACAGAGTTTGTGACCTTTGCAGAAAATTGTCCTCCCAAATTCTACTCGGATGTAAGAGTGGCATGTTATATAATATTTATGTAACCTGATATGATTTTTACAACCTTCCCCTGGCAATATTATTTCCGGATGAAAAAGGGACTTAAATAGAGCCGTGTTTAGTTTTCAGCTGCTAGAATATGATCTCATTTACGCCCTGATCTTCACTGCCACCTCAAGAACACCAAGTATGAAGGGCTTCAAAAAGTCATTGTGGAATCTTCACGAATCTCGTCCAAGGACTGCTTTAGGAAGAAGTACAGGACAGAAATGACTGCTTGCAGCCTGAAGGCACTGTCGAAGTTGAGAGGTCCGTGTTACAGTGTGACAAATGGCAATGGTAGAGAGGATTCTGGGAAAAAGGTATAGCCCTGAGCCATGATGACTCAATGGACAGCAACACTACAAGATTCATTATATTACCTTATTTAGCAAGTGAAGACTCTTCTCTGTGTCTCTGGTACGGGTGTAAGTTTTGTTACTAAGGGCTTGAACTCTCTGACTTTAGGACTAAAGTGACAATAAACTCAGGAGTTAATTCTTAAAGGAGAACTATGGGGTCAGTGTTTTTCCCCATAGTTCTCCTTAGGTTAACGGGAGGACACAAACTAGCATCCTCCCGTTACCCTAAGCTCAGTATACCGCGAGCTACAGCTCGCGGTATACTGAGACGCCGCAGTCGGAGCGGATCCCGACGTGGATGAAGGGATCCACCCAGCTGCGTGAGTGACAGCTGACTCTGCCTATCTAGAGGCAGAGCCAGCTGTACCCGCCCCCTCCCCCCGTCCGTTCCGCCAGTCAGCGCTGGCAGATCGGAGCGGGGAGAAGGGAATGCAGCCCCTCCCCCCGTCACAGCAGAGAGACGTGACAGGATCGAGAGGTGAGCGAACCTGGTATGTGTTCGCTCACCCCCCGATCTACTGAGCCGACCTGTGACAGTCTCATTGTCACAGGTCGGCTAGAACTATGAGGTGAGTGGAAATCACTCATCTCATAGTTCTCCTTTAAGCCTGTATCTTCAAACATCAGCTGGCATTAGGGAGGCAGGAATGGGGAGGGAGTGCTGGCAAGGTGGGTATCAGAGGTTCAAGGCAGGCCCTTTATTAGGACACTGTCACTTTGTCCTGAATGGATAGTGTATCTCTAAGTAATCCCATCTATCCATCAAATCTAATAAATAATAAACAGAGTATGTACCCGTATTTTTCGCTCCATACAACGCACTTTTCCCCCCCCCCCCCCATTTTTGTACATTTAGCTCTGCTAAAGCAGAGCTAAATGTACAGTAGGAGCCACTTCTTGTTTAATACAGGTGATATGATTAGATCACTTGTATTAAAACCAAGCAGCGGCGACAGTGGCGGTGATCGAGATCCCATAGAGCAGACGAAGAACGGACGTTCTTCGTCTGCTCTGTGTGATCACTGAGACCGTGGCGCTGTAATCACAGTGCCTCCTGTCTCAGCGGTCACTAACTGCAGCTTCTGTCACAGAAGCTGTGACAGAAGCAACGGTCTGTCGAGTGCTCCATAAGGCGCGCCGGACCTCCCTGCGTCCTATGGTCCGGTGCGTCTTATGGAACGCAAAATACGGTAATACTTTTTTTTTCTGGGCTCTTTTACACAGCAGAGGGCTTGGTCATGCAGTCTCAGACCAGCACGTAGGCTGAACATTGGTCTCCAAAGCCAATCAACGGAAATCATGATACCAATTTCGTGGATCCCTCCGCAATGACTGGCTATCACAGGAAGCTGAATTGGTGCTGACACTGTCCTTCCTTTTGGAGGGGGGCTACTTTTGTTCCCCATGTTCCCCGTGTGTGTTGAAAAGTAGCCACCGTTCCAAGCTCGCTCCCGTGATGGACTAAATCTCAATACAAATGAATAAACTAAATGTTAGATTGTAGTCCATTATGGGAGCTACACGGGAGAGTGGACTACAAGCTCATGTTTAGTTTACTAATTAGTATTGAGATTGTACTCCATCACAAGAGCGATGACTACTTTACAACACACACAGGGACCATGGGGAACACAAGTAGCCACCCTGCAGAAGGAAGGACAGTGTCAGCACCAATTCAGAGATGATTTGAGGATCTACAGCCGAGTGATACACAAAAAAGATACATTTTTGTTAATAGTTAAGGTACTTGAATGTATTTTTAAGATTTAACTCCTGAGTGAAGTGTCACTTTAAATTCTACAGCTTATTCAAATTATACTCTTTCTGTCATAGATAAAATACCTGGTAATTCTGCCAGCCCACTTCCTTCAGGAGGGAGACAACGCTGCAGGGCCTGCAGTGAAATCACTGCAGCATTGTCACCCTCAGCAGCTGCACAGAGCTGCATCACTATGCACGCTGATAAGGAGGGTTATCAGCATTTGATAATTCTCGCCCTTACTACCAATCATATCTAGTGAAGACACCGGTGGTCCCTGTGATGGTGTTGCTGGGCAAAGAAGAGGATTCCTTCACTTGTCGGGACAGGTAAGATAAAAAAAAAACAGATTGACATTTACAGAGAGGAGGGAATGCTGCCGGAATCTAAAAACAGGCCGACTATAGAAGGACGTCATGTTGCTATTTTTGCTAGGTCCATTTTCAGCCAAAAACAGAATAATGACATCTTCTGTGTATTTTGTGCAGCGTTGCTGTGTTTGTGGTCTGTCGGCTTGTGACAGGGAATTTGTAAACTTGTCTGTGCGCTCTCATTGTTGTTGGGTCCCAGATGTATATAGTACATGCTCCGTGTGGAGACTGTGTATAAACAGACAACCCACACAGCACAGTTTACTAAATATACATACCATGCTAACACGTTTTATACCAGGGTCTTGGGAAACTTTAGGATGATGTGTCAGTGACCCATCACTGAACTGCGTCAAAGAGGACAAATACAAGATACTATGTACTCCAATGTATACAAAGAGAATCACAGAATCATAACTTGCTGAGGTGGGAGAGATGGGACCCTTTCAGCACAGATCATGTTAGGTTAATGATGTGCTTTGTACACCCTCAGTCATACTTCCTATGAGTTCATGAAGGAAATAAACAGCATTTAAAAGCAATTGTTTTTGTAGTTTGTGTGCTAAAGTGCATGCAAACCCTACGTCTCCATTCTGCCTGCATTTTCATGCATTGTTTTGTGCATTTTTGCTGCACACTTGTGTATGTATTTTATGTATGTATTTCAATGAATTTGTAATGCATTTTAAAGCATTATACATTTTTATTTTGGCCACTAAAGGTGAAATAAAGTAAAGGTTGGAAGGGGGTCTGGTTTGCTGTCATCACGCAAATGCATATATTAGTACATAAATACAAGTTTTTCATGCGCTTCCAAAAAGTTTATGGGGCTAAAAACGCACTTTGTAGTACCAAAAGAAGTACCAAGTCGCAATGCAATGCATAGGTCTGAATAGGCCCAATTGAAAATAATGGGATTCCTTTTGTTATACATTGTTGAGCAGTGGCTGGAGTGCTTAAAATCGCACAGTAGTGAACAAGAACCCAATCAATTTTTCAGCATGTTTGGCATCGTGTCTCACTGTATACAGTTTTTTAGGAAATGTTTTTTTGTGAATCTGTCGCTAAATTTCCTACATAGAGATCCTGCCAGTAGCAGCACTTCCTATCGCAGGCTGACAACACTAAGTCACTTCCTCGCAATTAGCAACAGCGATGTTAGCCTGCCACGAGGTCTACTTAAAGAAATTTTTTTTTCATTAACCCTTGCAGTGGGGCTACCTCTGCAATGCAAGGGTTAAATGGTTGTTTGTGTCTAGGTTAAAAAAAAAAGAAATACTGAGCTGTATTCTGAGCAGGCTTCTTCTTAGGCCGGTCCTTCGAGTGTATCTCCCCCTCCTCTCCAGCGCTCTAATGTTCCATAAATCATCAATGTCTATACACAGTGTATAGACATGAGGACGCTGAGGAAGATTCCAGTGCTGCTGTGAAGGAGGTGACAGGTAGGAGGGAGCTCTATGACAGCTGGCCGGCTCAAAGCTTTGGGTGAATATAACTTTGTTATTTTTTTTGCCTAGCACATAACCCTTGCAGTGTGGGGGTAGCCCCAATGGAAGGGTTAATAAAAAGTTTTATTGGAGTAATTCTTTAAGTTGGCGGTTGGGCTGCCTATCAGGTCTAGTCAACTGAAAGAGTGTGTGTGGCAGGCGGATATGGGGCATCATGTTACCGAGTCATACCAAGGGGTTTTGTATAATCCAGGGGCCTGCAAGATTTTTTCTTAGGAGCCAGCTCCATAGACAACAACAAAAAAAGCCTCAACAGTTAGGCCTCATTCACATAAGAAAAGGCCGGCATGTACAGCTCCGTGATGTGTGCACGGCCGTATCGGGCAGCTCCCGGGAAGGACAGGTGCTGCGTGTGATTAGTACGCAGCCCCTGTCTTTCTCTATGGGA
Source organism: Nanorana parkeri (assembly GCF_000935625.1). NCBI lineage: Eukaryota > Metazoa > Chordata > Amphibia > Anura > Dicroglossidae > Nanorana > Nanorana parkeri. The sequence goes on from NW_017306374.1 coordinate 1,206,360, forward strand.
GTACGTGGCCATACGCCACCTTACACTCACCCGCCCAGCATGTCTATGCGGGTGTCCGTACTTGTACAATGCCAGGATGGATCCTGTCTGCGTCCAAGCTGGGACACCCGCACCCGTACGGACCTGCACTCGGGGTGAGCGTAGGGTGGCGTACGGCTGCGTAGTCCCATAGAGAAGGACAGGGGCTGTGTACTAATCACACGCAGCACCTGTCCTTCCCGGGAGCTGCCCGATACGGCCGTGCATGCAGCACAGAGTTATACGTGCCGGCCGTTACTCGTGTGAATGAGGCTTTAGGCACCAGCTGTATTTTTTAAGGAGCATTTGCTACCTGGCTCCTGGGATTTGTCCAGCCTGGGTTATACACAGTGTACATGCAAGCAGAAGTGCAAGGCTGGCAAAGATGCACCTCATGTTAAATGTTTGTTGGTAAAATAATTATGTGATATAAATACTGTAGAAATAACATAAAACATCAGTTAAAATGTTTGTACACTTAAAAAATAAAACAAACAATAACATTTAAATAAAATACTTCTATTTTCCTTTCCCAAAAAATATTTTTAAATACGCGGTTCTTAACATCCAGCTAATGTTTCCAGCTATAGGAAATGCAAATATATTGTGCTCATTGATTATCTTTAGATAAAACAAACAAATGAGAAAATAAAATTTAAGGACAAAAATCCCTTCTTCTCCCAACCATCTTCCTTAGATGAGCAAATGCTTAACTCAAAAAGCTGGGGTTTTTTTGCCTGTGGGTATCTTTAACCTGAGCAAACATCAGCTGCTACTATCTCATGGAAAGCAGAAACCAGAATCATCGTAGAGAAATAAAATATATCTAAAAGCAAAACTCAAACAAATCATCAATACCTGATTTTCAAAGGAATGATCGTGATACAGCAGCGTTAATCTCCTTCCTATGTAACATTATCAACATAGGCTGCTGGCGATAACATAGTTAATAGACTTTGTTTGGATAACCCCTGTAGTGAGAGGAAGGGGGTACAATGCTAAATTCTTTCCCACTTTCAAAAAGTATCAACGAAACAAGCCTTCTGTTAATGAGAATTCCCATTCAGGCATAATGATAAAATCCAGATTGTTGAAAAGTGTATGTATTGTGTCACTGGTGATAAGGTCAAGGCTGAGCGTTGCAGTCTCGTTCTGTGACATTGGCCATACGTCCATGTTGAACCACCCAGACCCTACTACATGGGTGCTTTTAATTTGTGCATTGACACCAAGGGCAGAGCTACAGCAGATTGTGCAACTGATACTTAAAGTGAGTGACCATACAAGGGGATCGAGTGATTTGGCAGTAAAACCTGTAGCAGGTCACCTTGAATATTTCTGTGTTTTGTAAGCCTGGATATTGTTTAAGTATAAAGTGTATGTAACCCTAACAATGAACGTTTCTTATTTGGTCCTGTTTTTTCCATTAAATATACCATATAAAAAATCTTGTTATACCTGTTTAAGAAGTGCAAAAAATACCTCTTGATCCTGCTGATAACTCCCTATGCTCTCTGCCTGTGCTCTTATCAGTTACATGGTTCCCTGTTCTCTCTGTGGTGGACAACAGAACATATCTTCCAATGTTATGGAGATGACGAGAGGGGAACGGGTTCAGTAGTCTTCACATGCTTCCTTTCCTAGGGTGACAACGTTGCTCCTCCAGTGATACAGTAGGGTGGGTGTTGTCAGCCTAGGACATAAGGTGTGTTACTAGCTCTAGATCACTGGATGAGCCTCCATTTATGAGCACTAATAATTACATTTTAGATACTCTTTAAGAGTGACTGCTTGGGTTAGATACTCTTTAAGAGTGACTGCTTCTTCGCACTTATGGCACAAAAATGTACGCACCTCAATTGGTCTACATGTAAATTCACAGCTGGTGGCACATGGGACGATCGTTGGTGATCTGGTAAAGGTCTTTATGGCCATGAATAGCAGTGGACACCTGCAGCCAATTGTTCTAGAGTGCACCAGTTTTAATTGTGAACTCCATATACCCATCGCACTCCTGACCGCTTAATCTAAGAATGAGAAGGTGGGTGCAGCGGTGGTCAACGGATGGCACGGTCCAATGCACATGATATGACTAGAACACCGGTACTCCAATTACAGATATGATACGTCTTTATTGATGTGAATGCAACATATCACACAAGTGCAACCTTTCGGGGTCACATAGGATCCCCTTCCTCAGGCAAGACATGTGAAATGTAATTTTGGGTTGGATTTTAGAAGTTCTGATAAAACCGTATGTGTCTACTCCCTCTCCTCCAACAGGTTAACATACACAGTTGTACCATATGAGCATACCATACCATATGAGCATACTTATTAAAGTGTATATTTTTTTACGTTTTTGGAGAGTGTAAGAAAGAGTTTTTATTGCTGTCTGGGACACCGCTGGAGAGATTCAGCCCTACATTGTCACCAAGGCAGAAAGTGAGAAGAAATCCAAACAAAATCTGAGGTAAAAGAAAATCCTTCAATAGGAACACATGTTCCTAATACTACTCTCTAAGGTGTTGTGTGCACGGCGGCAGGCTCCACCAGCCCCTGAGCAGGGGCTGCCCAGTGCTCAGGACAGGATACTGCTACCTCCTGAATGCATTTTTTTTTTATTATCCCAATGTGGAATTATTATTGCAATACTGCTCCACAACAGCGACCGCAAGGAGGTTTGTGGCTCAGTTCCATTGATTACATGGTCACATTTGGCAAATGGACACCTTCTAAATATGGCACGCTGTTTAAAATTTGCCATGCTGTGATGCAAAGCATCTTGCCCATGGCATATGTACACGCATGAGCAACCCCTATATTAAGTTATTGGTGGGCAGTAAAATCACAGATCAATTGACTCTTTTACAGCCTCTCAGGTACCCATGGGAACAAGGCCTAAGACGGATATTCTGTTAACTTTGGCAAGATTTCCTCTCATTTCCTGTTGCATCTCTAAACAGGTAGTAAAGGGAAATCTCCCTGGCAGGGCACAGACAGCACAAAAATAAGGGGTTTTAACTCTTCCCTACTCTATCTTCAGCAAATAAGGAAGTTTAGGCTTTACATGCAAATTTAAATGCAAAATTCTGTTAGGAAATGATTGCTGGGTACTTGGATCATTCCTGGATGTCCAACCAATATCTATGACCAGCTGAGATATCGTTCAGGATTGTGTCTACAGTTAGTACATGTCACACTGAATTCTTTAGATTGGATAGTCATTTGTGATGATTAAGTAACAGAGCAAGTCATAATACGTAGTAAGGAGCATCAAAATACTAAAGTCCTTATGAGAAACATCATTCACAAATAAACATTTTCAATATGCACTTTAACCCCAAAGCTTGAGGAACCTTTTGCATAATTTCACACATAAGGAAAATACAGCTCACAAAACATCTTCCATTGCTGATCTGGCTTCAGGAAGGTAATAAAGAAATCTGGGGTCCTACCTGGGACAGGTTTAACCTGTTAAGGGGGTGGCATTGCTCCTCTACCCTCTCCACAGCTCCAGTCTTCTTCCGCATCCTGTCTGCTTCTTGGGCCAAGTATAAATCCAAGACAGGTACTCCTCGAGACCTGATGTCTGCCTCTGTTAAAGAGTTCACCATAAGCATCACCCACACTGGTCTCTTTCTCTCCCAGTTCCCAGCAATGGCATTAAACAGATAATCTGCGTAGAGACCCTTGCCCCTCTGGTCTGGGGTCATCCAGTGAGGCATCATTAACTTGACATACTCCAAATGTCTCTTGAGTCTGCGGTAGAGGTCCTTGGGTAGGACGTCCTGCAGGTTCTCCCCTTGCGGGAGCATTTGACAGCTAGCTAGTGCTGAAATTGTATAAGGATCCGTCAGGTCCAGCTCAAAGTACACATTAGTGCTCTCCTGAAAAGCTTTTTTGGAGTTCTGGGGTATATAGTCCCAAACTCTGGTGTACGGTACATGGATGGTTCCAAAGAGATAAGCAGGAGGGTTTCTTTTAACGGTCCACAAGAATGAATTTAGTTCTTCTTGCTGTAAAAGAACAATAGAACCTGGTTAGTCAGTTTATGGAAAGTCATCAGTTTAATTTTAAAGTGGGATGATAAATATATGTATCATATATACCATATACTGTATATATGAACTGGACAAATCCCAGGAGCCAGATAGCCAATGTTCCTTAAAAATGACAGCTAATTCTTAACTTTTGGGTTTTTCTCTAGTTGTTAATGGAGCTGGCTCCTGGATTGGACAGACTGGCTCCTGAAATATTATTATGCGCACCCCTGAGATAGATATGTTTGTTTATATATATA
>NW_017306374.1:1210726-1231743 GCF_000935625.1 Nanorana parkeri
TATATATATTTATTTATTTATTTATTACATTTGACAAGTTAAATCACCTACCACCTTTTTATGTCTCAAGATCTTTGCACAAATGCTTGGCAGCAGTTTGCAGCAGAAGGAGTAAGGCTCCTCCTGCTGCAGCAACAAAACTGAACCCCACGGCTGGCACAGATGGGATCTCTGGCAGGGAATTTATTGGAGCTCAGAAGCAGTGTGTGATTTCTCCTGCTAGCACACACTCATAACTTAAATATCTGTTTTTGGTGGACTAACCCTTTAAGAAACATCTTGCAGTAAAATATGGCTCTAGACAGGTACACATATTCTCCAGTTGGGTGTAAAATCTAATAGTTGAGGTTTTCCGGAAAAAAAAAAAAATAGCAAGTACAATACAGAAATGAGTATGAAAAGCCGCCAACTAAAACTATTTTTAACACTTTTCTGGACAGATTTACTACCAACTTTTTAACATCTTTTTTTTTACTGCTAAAAGCTTTCATATGAAAAGACTTCTATTAGCAGCGAGGCAATTCGCTTAGTATATAAAGGATGTTGGTGGAAGCTCAATGACTTTGCAAAGTGAATTTTCTAAGGCAACGTTCACATAGCCGAGTGAATGAGGTGAACTTGTGTTGACTTCAATCATCCAATCATGCAAAAATCCTGCTTATTTTCATCTTTATTGCACATGGTTGAATATCCTTTGCAAAGTGAATTTTCACATTGTTTCTCCGCATGCACTAAGAGACTTTGCTAAGTGAGAACTCATTTTAAAAATGAACATGTGTATTCCAGCCTTTCCCAACCATGGTCCGCTGGAATACCAGGGCTCCTCTAGGAGGTTGATAGGAGTTCCTTGAGCAATGAGCAATTTCTGCCTCTCAGATAAGTTCCCACTGACACTAATGATGTTTTTAAATTTCTGTAAGGAGGACTTTGTTTCCACTGACCACCAAAGTAATGAGCGTTCTTCCCACTGACCACCAAAGTAAGGAGTATTCTTTTCACTGACCAACAGATTTAGGATTCACACTGACCACCAAATTATGAAACAGTATTCCAACTGATCACTGTGCCAGTATACTGTGAGTTATAGATATAGTAATCATTCTCAGGGGTTCCTCAATCCCCAAAAGGGTCCCTCCATGTTAAAAAGGATCCCTCTATGTTTAAAAGGTTGACTTAGTGAGTTAAGTTGAGTTGATTTAGTTAGTAGATCAACCCCACCATATCTAGTGCACAGGAACAATTTTTAGACAAATGTTGCACATCTGTGGTTATTTGACATTCAAAAATGTTTATTTTTCTATGTTTAAAAAAGGACTTTTTGCAATCACTTCGCCTTGGCCAATTCTACATCCCATCTATGACTAAAATCTATGTCTAAAATGCGACATGTTAATGGCTAAGATGTAATCATTTTTCTGCATTTTTACGCCAGTAAAAGGACACAGTGCTTTCCCCGGGAGATCACCTTTGCACAAGCAGCATCCATTCAGCGGTCACTCTCAGTTCAGAGACACCATGGGGTGCGCAAATAATGGTCGGAATCCTCTCAGTGCATGGCCTGATAAATAGGATTTGAATCAAAGCTTTCCGTACACCCTGCCCCCCACTGCACTCCACACCGATGGGTTCCTAAAAGTAGGATCATTATCACATGAGCATAGACACTGCTACTCTTCAGTGATAAGGAAGAACTTGTTTAAAAGCCTAGCTAGTCACTTTAAAAATTAATGTAGTGTGGTTCTCAACTATTAAAAATATGTATTACTTGAGTAAACTTAAGGTTAGTGAGTTGGAATGAATGAAATATGCAGTTGGAAATCATGTTTATATATAAATTATATATTTTAAATGTTATATGTTCCAAAAAATATCAGAATTCACAGAGAGCACCTTCTGCACACCAGACGTGGTTCTTGCCACCTATTTCAGCTTCTACGGCTGTTAACGTTTATATATTCATATAATTTATATTTCTCTTTCATGTACAATATTAAACATCCATTCAAAGATCTGTATATTTCTGTGTCATAAAACAAGTTGCAACTGGGTTGACTTATAAAGCAATTTCATGAACAGGTAGCATTAGATGATAATGAAAGGGACAGAGTCTCAGCAGTCAAGTGTCCCTGGATGAGAACATTGGTATAACAATGGCTAAGGGTCATACACATATACAATGCATAGTGATGTTATGTTATAACCCAATTTAATGAATAGGTCACAGATGGACAATGGTCAAAGAAAAGGAGAGATTCAGCAGCAAAGTGTCCCTGCATAAAAAAAAAAGATAACTTTGCAATATATAACAATGGAATCTATATCTATATATAGATATATATAGATATAGATAGATATATAGATATATATATATATACACACAAAATGCATAGCAATGCTATGCTATAATCCAGCTGAAAAGATTGAGGATGAACAACTATGAAAGGGACAGATTTGTCTGCAAACTGTCCCTGGAAAAAGTTAAGAAATTGGTAACTATGTCCTTTAAAGCATCGTCTAAGAAGCACAGACATACAATGCATATCAATCTTAAAGATGCCATTTAAGTTCACAGAGTGGGATAAGGCAGAAAGATGAAGAATCAGGATCTAACTCACCGACTTGGGCAGTCCACATTGACCAGTGTACATGGGCAGCCTCCTGCACTGCATCTCTTGCAGCATCAGGGTGCCCAGTACAAAGCACAGGAGTCCAGTCCTGGTCCACATGGTTCCCCCAGTAAAGTGACAAGCTCAGAGCCCTTCTGTCCACATCTAACAAGTGCAGCCAACTTTTCTCACACAGCCTGCAAGGCTGGCCCCTCTCAGAGGCTGGGGGAGTGTGGCAGCGCAGCGCAGGGCTCCTCCATGCTCCTTGCCATTCACGGACACACAGCTGGATTGGCCAGGCTTGTGGGGTGCTGCTATGTGAGGAGGTGAATGAAGGAGGGTGCAGCTCTGCATGTCAGTATGATCAGACTGGGGAACAGCTGGGAACAGGGAAGTTCACTGACTTTGCGGAGTCCCATCCTGAACTCAGTCCACACCGCCCACTAGAGGGGGCAGAGCACCGGATCCACCCAGACTCAGCGCTCCGGGCTGACTGCTACATGGACGGGAGGGTGCACAGACACCTAATCATTAACCCGAGGAGATGATGGGGACTGGGGATCTGTATCAGCATTCCTCATCAGTCCTTTACATAGGCAGAGTATTCCTCACCAGTCCTTAACATAGGCAGAGCAATCCTCAGCAGTCCTTTACACAGATCATTCCTCACCAGTCCTTTACATAGGCAGAGCATTGCTCACCAGTCCTTTACATAGGCAGAACACTCCTCATCAGTCCTACATAGGCAGAACATTCCTCACCAGTCCTTTACATAGGAAGAGCATTCCTCACCAGTCCATAGAGAGATCATTCCTCACCAGTCCATAGCCAGAGCACTCCTCACCAGTCTATTACATAGGAAGAGCATTCCCCACCAGTCCTTTACATAGTTCATTCGTCACCAGTCCATGGAGAGGTCGTTCCTCATCAGTCCTTTATATAGGAAGAGCACTCCTCACCAGTCCTTTAAAGATCATATGTCAGCAGTCTGTAGCCAGAGCATTCCTCATCAGTCCTTTACATAGGCAGAGCATTGCTCACCAGTCCTTTACACAGATCATTCCTCACCAGTCCATTACATAGGCAGAGCATTCCCCACCAGTCCTTTACATAGTTCATTCGTCACCAGTCCATAGCCGGAGCATTCCTCATCAGTCTTTTACATAGGCAGAGCATTCCTCATCAGTCCTTTACATAGGAAGAGCATTCCTCATCAGTCCTTTACATAGGCAGAGCATTACTTATCAGTCCTTTACATAGGAAGATCATTCCCCAATCAGTCCTTTACATAGGAAGAGCATTCCTCATCAGTCCTTTACATAGGAAGAGCATTCCTCATCAGTCCTTTACATAGGAAGAGCATTCCCCACCAGTCCTTTACATAGTTCATTCGTCACCAGTCCATAGCCGGAGCATTCCTCATCAGTCTTTTACATAGGCAGAGCATTCCTCATCAGTCCTTTACATAGGAAGAGCACTCCCTATCAGTCCCTTACATAGGCAGAGCATTCCTTATCAGTCCTTTACATAGGCAGAGCATTACTTATCAGTCCTTTACATAGGAAGATCATTCCCCAATCAGTCCTTTACATAGGAAGAGCATTCCTCAATCAGTCCTTTACATAGGAAGAGCATTCCTCATCAGTCCTTTACATAGGAAGAGAATTCCTCATCAGACCTTTACATAATAAGAGCATTCCTCATCAGTCCTTTACATAGGAAGAGCATTCCTCATCAGTCCTTTACATAGGAAGATCACTCCTCATCAGTTCTTAACATGGAGAGAGCATTCTTCATCAGTCCTTTACATAGGAAGAGCATTCCTGATCAGTCTGTAGGAAGAACATTCCTCGTTAGTCCCGTACATAAGAGTAGCGTTCCTCATCGGCTCTTTACCTGGGAAGAGCATTCCTCTCCAGTCCATAGGAAGAGCACTCCTCACCAGTCCTTTACATAGGCAGAGCAATCCTCATCAGTCCTTTACATAGGAAGAGCAATCCTCAGCAGTCCTTTACATAGGAAGAGCATTCCTCTCCAGTCCATAGCAAGCACATTCCTCATCAGTCCTTTACATAGGAAGCTCACTCCTCACCGGTTATATAGGAAGAGCATTCCTCACTAATCCGTAACATAGAGCATTCTTTACCAGTCCTTTAAATGGGACAGAACATTTATTTTCAGTTCTTAACATAGGAAGACGAGTCCTCCATTTGACTAGTCTCTCATTTGAAGGGACTGTCCCTCTTTTGGCACCAAATCCCTCTTTCCTCCTCAGTTATTCCCATTTTATTTCCTATTCTGCTGTATATATACTGCTATAAAAATGAACAATTTAACTACCAGGACTGTCACACTGCACTCAGGACACATTCACACCATGTGCGGTGACTGGCATTTTTCTGTGCACACTGCAAGGGCACATAGAAAACAATCGTTGGCAGCTTGTTTCTACAAGGGAAGCCCATTTGACGGGGTGACAACGCTGGAGCACAGATGAGAGAAAAGGACAGAGTGTTGTCACTTGATAACAGAAAGTTCCTGAACAAGGACCATCATGACAGGATCACCAAGTATTATTTAATGGCCCATTCATACTATTTTACATTGATCAAGATCAGGGCACATTGAAAGCCTTTGTGTTTTTTGAAAGGAGGGGTGGGGGTGACAGGGGGTTTGTCTTTTGTCTATATACTTTGTGCTCTCTTATCTCGGAAAGTTGGGAGGTATAGAAAGAGGGACGCCTTATACTGCAAATGATGCTCTTTTGTTGCACTCCTAATCATGCAGATCGTACAGAACTAACAAAGACTTCTTTCCCTACAATTATAAATCAGATATAACTGTCATGTGCATAAAACAGAGCAGCAAACATACTGTACAAATCAATTCACTTCTCATTCCAAACCAAGAAATACAGTCATTGCATTGAAAGTATATTGTAAGCCAAAATCTTTTTTCTTTAGTTTTGGACCGAGTGACGAGGAGTTAGAATGTCTGTCACTTTGTTTTCGCTCTCTCTTTTTGCTCTGGTGTAACAGACAGTGATGGGAAATCAAAAATGTTACAGTTGTCACCAGAACAGGAGGTCAGAAGAAATCATCCAAGGGGGACACCTTTCCAGAAACGACTGGGAGGAGATTACTCTTCACTTTGGAGAGAATTTCTCTCACCTCTGGTTGTGCCTTGGCAGGAAGTGAAGGGAAATCGCCCTAATGGGACAAACTCTATCCCCAATTGAATAGTTGTGGCTTTAGATACACCAGTGGCGTGCGGCCCACACCTGGGTGACACCATTGAAGGGGTGACACCAAAATGACTGACAGTCATTTTGGTGTCACCCCGTTTGAAAAGTCGGGCACTCGGTCGTAGACCGAGAGCCCAACAGATTCATGAGAGAGGAGGGGATCCGGCGGCATACCTTATCCCGTCGTGTGAACGTCCCCTCCTCTCTCTGCTGGCGTCCATCACCAAGATGGCCACCAGCAGGTATCAATAAGGTGACCACTCATGCGCCATGACGTCATTAATATGCTTATGCCATTTTAGAAAGTCATTGTCAATATTTTAAAATCTGCAGCTTTCATTCAAATAATATAAGGTGATGCTACCATGAGGTTCCTTGTCCCTGTTATAGAGTGACAACACTCTTTTCCCGTCTCTCAGTTGTGCTCCTGAGGTGTCACCCAGTCACAGATTCTTCACTTGTAAAAACAAGCGGCCATTTCTACACAGATTATGCAGGCATGTTCCACTGTTGTCCCCATTAGCAAAGACCCTGAGACATACCATGCCATCATGCTGGAGAATACATGCACGGCATCAAGGTCACTAGATGGAGCCGAGGATCATTGTAAATAAATACATTTTAGCAACAAGATACAGTGTTACAATTCTAGAGACTCTGGAGGGAATAAGCATATTTTAGATTGCAAGTTCTCATGGGCAAGGCCCTTCTTACCATCTCGTCTTGATTTTTAGTGTTACAGTAATGTCTTTCTTATATTGTAAAGCGCTGCGCAAACTGTTGGCGCTATATAAATCCTGTACAATAATAATAATAATATAAATGTAACTGCTGATACTACAAACATAGCAATGGTTACATGTATTTATTTATTTACAATAGCCTGTACAGCAGCCGAAGGCAGCCGAGAGCTCAGCCGAGCCGAACGCCTATGATTCACTCGGCTAAGCCAAACACACAGCCGAATCGGGAAGGACGGTCTGCCGAAGCAGACCATTCTCCCTGTAAAATATAAACAAAAAAAACACAGCGTGGGCTCCCCTCAAAAAGCCAGCGGACCTGACCCAAACTCCTGCACCTGTCAAAATGACAAATTTGACAGGTGCCGACCGAATGTCAACAGATAGGTAGGGCTGCCGCTGACATATCCGCTAGCTTCGCCTCTCTGTTGTCATTTAGGCGGGACCTGTCAAATTGCTATGGAAAGGTCCCGGCTGAATGACAACAAATGGGCGAAGCTAGCGGTGACATCAGGGGCGTACAGCTGTGGATGAACTGCCGGACGCTCGCCTCAGCCAATCCAGATGTTGTATCAGCTGAGGCAAGCGTGTTCTTCACTTCGGTTCAGCCAAACTGTTTGGCTGAACCGAAGTAAAGTGAAGGGAGCCGAAGGCAGCCGTCGTACGGCTATTTTCGGCCATACAGGGCTGAAGTGAATAACCAAAACAGAGTTCGTCTCCCTTCACTTCGTGTTGGTTATTCACTCGGTTGCCTTCGGCAGGTGACTGAATAGCCCCCTGTATCTCTTTACTAACTTGTATTTCTTTCCTATGCTCCTCAGCACCATCTATTGACCATAATGTGGTATTTTCACCATTCACTCTGTACTTTACAAATTACCCTATTGAAGAACATTCGACCAGAAGAAAAAATACACTAGGAACATTCCATTTTACCCCATTCTTATAACTGCTGATTAACGCGAACAAAACAAATGTACGTACGGCTATTTTCGGCCATACAGGGCTGAAGTGAATAACCAAAACAGAGTTCGTCTCCCTTCACTTCGTGTTGGTTATTCACTCGGTTGCCTTCGGCAGGTGACTGAATAGCCCCCTGTATCTCTTTACTAACTTGTATTTCTTTCCCATGCTCCTCAGCACCATCTAGTGGCCATAATGTGGTATTTTCACCATTCACTCTGTTCTTTACGAATTACCCTGTTGAAGAACATTCGACCAGAAGAGAAAATACACTAGGAGCATTCCATTTTACCCCATTCTTATGAATGCTGATTAACTCGAACAGAACGAATGTACATGCAGTTTTACTGGACAAATACGTTATGCAAATATTATTATAAAATGAACCTTTAAACATTCATTAGGCAAAATAGAATAAACTAGGCAGTCAATATGGGAAAGTGATCATTTCCGTGGTTGCTATAGAAAACGCAGACGGTATTTATACATGAGAGATGTCTTTGGAGATATTTGTGTGAACATGGACAGACATTTATAAATACAAAGACAGGAATAGATACAGATAAATATAGTTGGACCGTGAGAGGTGTACAGATTTACTAGCTAACGTTATAAACATACTGACATTTCACTTGGGTCTCATTTGGTCATGGATTTCTGCATCCAAAGCCAGTCTTAGACAAGACAAAATAAGGCAGACTGTCGTGGGCTGACGGCTTGTTCACACCATCTCCAGACCAGATCTGGATGCGTTTTTACAAATTTGTGATGCTTTCTGGGGTATTTTTTATTGGTCTCAATTGGTTTTGCTTGGGGTTTAGGTGCGTCCCAGTCCATTCTGGTGCAGTGTTCTTGGGTGTCAAGTCCTGGGCTCCATGCTTGGTTCTCCATCATTCTAAGTGTTCATTTGTTTTATTTATTGTGGTATAAGCTGTTTTATAATGACTGCTTAGTATTACTCTTCTAGGGGTGCATGAGCAGTGACCCCCCCCTATTTAAAAAAAAACTTTAACCCAAGGGAATAAAAGTGACCACTGAATACATTCCTGACCTGTACCATAATATACTAAATACTATCATTATAAATTATAACAAAATTAATTTAGTCAAAATACAATATTCAGGCAATAGTGGTACTTTAAATGTCTTTTTATATTGCCCTGAGCGGCTTAATCCATAGCAAACAGCACACAATGCACTGAAGAAAACCAAGGCAAGCCACTGAGGGGTAATACGCTTAAAGCTAAACTCCGGGCACAAAAACCTTCATTTAAATATATTGCTTAATAGTCACAGAAGATAGAAATTGACCTTGTTTGCTGCTAATGCATGGGCAAGTTTACATTGCCTTGTAAAAGGATTAGTGGCATCATCACTGGACTGTACATAGCCTTTGCAGAGAGCAGAGCTTCAGGAGGGACCCAGCAAGCTCCGCCCAGGAGGGGGCAGATACAAGACCAGTCACCCTGCACATAGAGAGGCAGCAGCAATTGCCGGTCTTTATTACAGGAAGCTGCTGCACAGAGGCAAAGGTTCACATTGGATTACTACACAGATCTGGAAGAGATACACAAAGCTCACCAAGATTCAAGTAAAAATATTTGTGCTTCTTCTATTTTGACAATATTTTCTTATCCCAGAGATCCGCTTGAGGCCCCATTCGCGCCAGGGCGGAAGCGTTATCCATGCTTTTTTTAAAAGGGCGTTTTTGGGCATTTTTAATTGCGTTTCAGCGCTGATTAGTGCGTTTCTATTGAAATCTATACGGAAAACGCACTGATCAGCGTAAATAAAGTAGCTCAGGGTGCATTTTGGGCGGCCGTTCTGTCGCATAAACGGTCACTATAGTAATGTATGGGATTGTGCGTGTCATCGGTTCAGTGCGCACAAATCCGAACTGCCCTGGTGTGATGGGGGTCTTCATCTGTATGTAAACCTAACAATAAATATCTCTGATTTGCTCCCTATTTGATATGTGAAATATACCAGTGAGTCTGTAACTTCCTGTAGTGTGCTGACAACACAGTGCCTCTGCTGCACCGATATCCCAAGGAGCCATTTTAGCCCTGCCCAAGTTACCTATGTGGACCACATAACACCTGCTCATATGTTATAAAAGGGGAGGGTGTTCTGTAGTCTTAACACACTTCCTGTCCTAGGGTGACAACACTGATCCTCCATAGATATAGTGCTGTGAGTAAATGTTGTCACCCTAGCCCAGGAAGTGTGTTACTAGCAGGATCACCAAGCAAAAAAAAAGAAAAAACACTAGAAAAAGAAAATGCAATATATTCATATATTACATTTTAAATACACTTTGAAGCCTCCAGTCTGCAGGTCCAGCCAAAGTTTGATTCAAAGATTGCAGAAGACGTTCCTGCTTCTTTTCCCCTCGTAGGAAAAATCTGGGCATGACGTACCATGTCGTGAAATCCATAGATGTGTTCCTTCAAGTAAACTGCTTTCCATCACCTTTCAGGCAATGAATACAATATTCAACCAGCATTGAACAACACAACAACTGTATCACGTCTTCCTGGTGCTAAACATGAAAACAGCTTGTGAAATGGGGGCAGAAAGAATCATTGTGCCTCTAATTGGTTTGGATGTTTGGAGTCTGGTGGCCAGCTCTTGGGATACATTCAGAAAGTAGTTCAGCAGTGTGAGGCTTATCAATGGGCCTGTGTTAGGTGGGGACCCACCTCTATCTCCTGACTTTCTTCAGATAGCGAGGTCTGCACTAGATGCTCTTATCAGCACTCCATACATGAGTAAAAGTTTTACCATTCTTTAATGCTGACCTGCTTCCGTTCTGTAGAATTTGAGATAGGCAATACTGTTGCACTTGCTGTAATGTAAAGTGGGTAGGTCTGTTTTTACTACAATCAAAAGATCAGTTGTAGGCTTCATGCACACGGGCACATGAGGCCATATAACTAGGATTGCCACCTGTCCAGGATTCACCCGGACAGTCTGATGTTTGAGTCTTGTGTCCGGGCTTCAGGCCACCTGACACCCGGACACAAAAAAAACCCCTCCTCCCCACAAACCCCCCAATCCACACCATAGCATTGCTGTATAAAGTACTGCTGATATTTGTAGTCCTCTATTGAAGGTCCCATCCTGCATTGCTGCAATGCAGAATGGCACCTGCTATGGAGCACTACAAATACCAGCAGTACTTTATACAACTTCAGTTAGGCTACAAATAATAATCATTTTAATGAATTATTTACCTTCATCTATTCTGGCTGGTCTTCGACTGTTTCCTGGTGGGGAGAGGCTGCAGAAAAACACTCCAGTGTCTGTGGGAAACAGCGCTCCTGTCTGCTCAGGCGACTGCTTGCTCGGTCCTCACGGCCGAGGCCCCATCGCCACCCCATGATGTGCCTGAAGGCTTCTTCGTTCCCAGGCTCCCTCCTCAGTTTCAAGCGGCCGGTGAGCCCTATCATCTCTGCGCTGCGAGTGTCGGGATCGGTATCCGGCGGGCCCCCCATCTCTGTGCCGGGAGTGTCGGATGATCAGATCGGTATCCGGCAATGACTGTTTTTGGTGTCAACCCCTCTGAAAAGTCAGGCCCTCTGTCTGTCTGAGAGCCCGACAGCTGCACGAGAGAGGAGGGGACCCGGCGGCATACCTTATCCCTCCTTCTTCTGCTGGTGTCCATTACCGAGATGGCCGCCAGCAGTTAAGTGTGCATGATGTCATGACGCGCATGTGTCATGATGTCATGCACGTGCATGATGACACCACGCCATACGTAATGACGTTTCAGCGGGTGACACCCAGTCTGCGGACGCCTCTGCGCTAAGGACCTCTTCTTCAGTCTCACTGCTGCCGGAGAAAGAGGTCCTTACTAGCCTTGAAATGTATAAATGAAGTATCCTGTCTTTTCATCTGAACATGGTGTGCTGGTGATATCTTCGCTTCAGACTTTATGCTACAGCAGCTCCATCCGCCATTTTACCATAGTACCCTTTGATGATTGGGTCTGAATGCTACATGGAGTGCACTGGACTTCCAGGATTTATCAATGTTCAGTACCCATCTCCCAATTGTAATCTTGCATTGCCATCATATTAAATGCTCTCCCTGTGGAGATAACAAGCTGCGGTGCAGACACATATTGCACAGATATGGTCCACTATTGCCATCATTAGGAAGCCCGCCTTGAGAAAGCCAATGCATTCATGTAGATGGAAAGTAGCTGTAAAGAGGCTACAGTGGGTCCATAGTCCTTATTTACAAAAGAGGATATAAAAGTAGGTTATATGTAAATAAAGTAACTTTGTTTCTATTTATACTGTTGTAAAGTGATATTTTTTGACTATAGCACGCTTACAAGGTCTTTGCTGATTTTATATCCAGTGCTTTGGCAACCTAACTGTTATTTAGTTAGGGTTTAGGTGGATCAGAAATGATTCTTTATTTGACACGTCTGAGGTTTTTTTCATCTCTGCAGTCAATGAAGGCGCTCTGATCCTTTGATTAATAGGTCTCATTATTTCTGTACATAAGGGAAATCTCAGATCAAAAATGTACAGCAAGGATTCAGGGAAAAGGAAAAGAAAAGGGACTTTAACAACATAATCATCCATTTTGATCTTGTATTTAGAATACTGCCTGGAGGGTTTTGATTTTGGCAGTGACAAATTAGATCAGTCTCTGCCAGGGTGAATACAAAAAATTGTCAGGTCTGTCTTCATTCCTGCGGTTATTGCAACTCGAAAGTGAACGCCGAAGATCCCTCAGAAAAATAAAGGGATTATTTCGCTTTAGCGTCTGCGTGTTAAACAAACAATTTTCTGAGCAGCGAAAATATATTAGTGATGAAATAGGGGTCAGCTCTTGAAATTTACAGTCTCTGGAATAAGGCAGCTAGAGCTGAGTATATCGACCAGCATGCACAGACTTTCAGGTGAATAAAACAGCTGAGATTATCTAAGATATACAAATGTCGCCAGATTTCCATTTTCATGATTCCATTTGTTTATATTCATTGTTTTTGCAATGGGAAAACATTTAAAGGGGACCGGTCATGACAGAGTTAGGCCATGACAGAGTCACCCCCAAAGACAACCTAACCCACCAAGCTGCTATTAAAAACATGCAATTATCCTATCATATGTTCCCTTAACATTAAATGAGTGTGGGCCAACTTATCTCTCCAGCCAGACTTTATGAAATGCCCCATGACAGCAAAGTGTCTACCCCTATAGCTTTACCTCTATTCATCTGACCATTGATCGGCAATCAGGTAAGACATCACATTCCAACAAAACCACCTTACATATTAACCCTTTCCTTGCCCATTCCTTCCTCTTGTCATTTACTCTTCCATCTACTTTAGATTGGTGGATTGCATACTTTTTTTCTGCTTCAAGCACTCACTGCTGAGATACCTTATGAATGGTGTGCAGTCAGGACTCTTTACTGGCATCGGTCACCAGTAGATACCACTGGCCAAGACTTATAGAGGAGAGAAGCAGTTGAACAGGTCAGAACGTACATGCATGCCTGGCCACCTAAAATCTATGGTGGTGTTTAGTTCAATTGGTAAAGTGTGTCTAAGAACAAAAATGTAACATATTGCTGCTTACAAATCTATAGATGTGGTGGGTATATTACTTTCTTTTTTTCAGTCTTTGTTTGCTTTATTTGGTGAGCCTTCCAGGACACACTTCCTGTCCCAGCATGACAACGCACACTTGCCATACTGTATCTATAGAGAAGCAGTGCTGTCATCCTAGGACAAGACTACAAAACACCACCTCCTGTCCTCTTCTCCAGAGCATAGAAGAGAGGGATTCTGTACTCAGAGATGGCTGGGAACAAAGTTAAGCCAACAAGATTTCCTGCAGGAATTTTGTGCACTCATTGCACAGATAGAACAGAGCACTTTCAATTATACATTCAACAGTCCAAAAGGGACCAAATAAAGGAAGTTCTTTGTTAGGGTTTACATACCCTTCTATCTGACCCTACATCACCCATCAATGTCTATGCTGTAGGGACAAAAGCTTTTTCTCTCATCCTGTGCACAGATTAAAACCATACAAGGAGTGTCTGTAAGCCTTAATACAATGGAAAATTACATCGATCTTAGATAAATCAAAATGACCAAGATCACACAGAAAGCTGCCTGGACAGCTTCAGAATTACATTCTCAACAACATATTTACAAATCCGACACTTTAACCACCACACCACATCCGCATGTACAAAGACATTTGCAAATATGCGCCCTGACCTAATTAGCATCGCTTTGCCCACTTGCAAAACCATTCCAAATTGTCTAATTTCCTTTGTTTTTGTTTCAAATGTCTGATGTTTAGTGTTCCTATGATTCCAAGTGTTGTTTTTCCTTTGTTGTCAACATTTCATCCCATATTTCAGTATGGATTAGATTAAATTCAGATTTTTTGTGGCAATTAGATTCCTTTTGTCTGCACAGTGTTAAGACCATCTTTCCTGAAAACCATGAGTTGAAAAGCCACATTAAAACCTGGTGATGATGTGCAACCTTTTGCCTCTAGTCCTGGGAGGGAAGTAGTGTAAAGGGGCTGTAACACTATAGCTTCTTGTGTTCTTTTTTCAGATGTCGGAGGCAGATACAATGACTAGAGTATAACCGAGTTCTTGATGTAGGATACCTTCTTGTCTGCTATTATCATCATCAGTTTAAAAGTGTACAGTATTTCCAGTAGATGTCACAGCGCTGTAAGCTGTGCAAGCTATCTGTCAAGATGGTGTATCAATTGGACCATCTGTGCATGTGTTGGCACGTGGCCTGGCATATAGGACTTCCACTAGTCACACAGTTACACACATGGGTGTGCACACTCATGGTTTCCCTTTGAGGCATGTGTACATGCCTGGTGTCAGAGTCAAAAGGGCTATTTAAGATTCAGCATTGCCCCAGTGCTAATAGGTCTCCAGGAGTGACCTGTAACCTGCGTCCTGCCTCTCCTTTACTGAACTAGCTGCCTTTGACTCACATCAGCCCTCGGCCATTGCTAACTTTGCCTAAGCAACTGGCCACCTAATACCAACCTAGCCCTGTCATCTTACATTCGCCGACTCAGTTCCACCCCACCTGCTTTTTGCTGACTCTGATTTGTTATTGTAACCTTACATTTGTCTTCTAGCTTGGTACCACACCACCTGTTGCTGACTCTGGTCTGCTCCTGTGTTTACGTTATAGAAGTACAATAGTGAATTGTTGCCTCAGTGGTCTCCGGGTGCAAGCTCTCCCCCTTTAGGTTATACCATTTGCAACAACATATAGAAAAAATTGGGTTTTTGTTGAGAGGTATAACACCAACACTTGATTCAATTGATATAAAAAATATTTATTTTACACATATACAGCATAAAACCATGTATACATTACATTGAATACAGCCTAAATCGATTAACATTTTAGGCAGAAATTAAAAACAAACAAATTGCATCCTAGCTCCAATTCATCTTGTTAAGCATTTTATTCAGTAGGGAATTCCATGTATCCAGTCACTACGCGTTTCGCATATTGCTTCCTCAGGGGAACATGGATCTATCTAATAAGAAATGTATATGTATTTAATCTTAAATTAATTCAATTTGGGGGCCCTGGGGCAGCAAGAGGGGGCGCTTCAGGAATGAACAGTTTGTGGAGGGTTGCATGTGCTGAAGAATTAGTTACGCTGTTAGGTTTGTATGTGTGAGATCATATATCCTACCGTGCATATTCATATCCATATATGTGTATGTGGACATGTATGTGTATGCACGGTAGGATATATGATCTCACACATACAAACCTAACAGCGTAACTAATTCTTCAGCACATGCAACCCTCCACAAACTGTTCATTCCTGAAGCGCCCCCTCTTGCTGCCCCAGGGCCCCCAAATTGACCCCCCGGACGAAGTGGTTACGTTGGGATTTCGATCCCTATCAACACTCGATCTGGGGAATCCTGTTTGCATCCGGGAATCCCATTGGGTGGTAAGTGAGAGGTGTTTGGGATGTGGGGGTGACGATGGTGATGGGTGCCCCTCTGTCCGGCGGAGCCGCCAAGAGCACAGTTCTTTCTGGTGTGTAGACTTCAAAATGGATTTTTGTACTATATGACTTGGATGAATTAATTTAAGACTAAATACATATACATTTTTTATTAGATAGATCCATGTTCCCCTGAGGAAGCAATATGCGAAACGCGTAGGGACTGTATACATGGAATTCCCTACTGAATAAAATGCTTAACAAGATGAATTGGAGCTAGGATGCAATTTGTTTGTTTTTAATTTCTGCCTAAAATGTTAATCGATTTAGGCTGTATTCAATGTAATGTATACATGGTTTTATGCTGTATATGTGTAAAATAAATACTTTTTATATCCTGTGTTTACGTACCTGCCTTCTGAGTCAGTGTTAAACTACCTGTCTATTGCCAACTCTAGCTTGTCCTGCTGACTGCACACACTGGCTCACCTTCCCCTGAACTGGTTCGTCTTACGAGCTTACTCATGTCCAGTTTCCGTTGGGTCAGCTACTAATGTGTACTCAGCTTCACCCATCTATCAACACTAAAAGCATTCCAAAGTCCTTTTGCTACCTGTTACTGTTTTAAGGGACCCTTGGGGCTACAGGTGTAAGCAAAGTGACCTCTACCTCGGGTCTACCTTCAGGTATTTGATACTATCTCAGAACATTCCCGGACGGCTCAAGCTCTTGTTGATTTGTTTCTAGTTCTCCTTCAGCAAATAGGGTGGTGAACCTAATCCACTGTGTTCGATGGTTGTCCTGTGCCCCGTTCTACGACCAACAATGCCTTTCTGAAAAAATGAGTGTCTTATATAGGCTAAAAGTGGAAATGAAAAATATTGCATAAAAGGAACAGCCTGTTGCAGGAGGCAGACCTGAGGGTCCGTAAACCTCATCCTCATACTTACTGTTCTGGGTTTAAAGCCGAACTCCAAGTATAATTATTTATGTATGCTTATATTGGTCCAGCTTGGGCCATTGTAAGTATTTTATACCTGGAAGGGCCAACAGGGATCCTGGAAAACACTTTAGCGCCTACATTGTCTTCTATGGTGCCTGTTCACACCTGAGCGCTCAAGTGCCTTTAACAAGACACCTCTCACTCCCAAAAGCCCAGTTGTTTATTTTCAGACAGAATTAAGCCTTTTGGCCCTAAAAACTTTAATGTGAGTCCCTGAGAAATGCTTAAAATATTGCATCTTTTCAGGCGCTCCTATTGTAAAGTCTATAGGGCCGAAAACACTCGGTTCTGCTTCTGTACTGCGCGTAGCACATAGAAAGCCTCTGAATTGCCTGGCTATGACCACATTTAGCTGGGAATGCATCCTACAACTCAATTTGTGTCTCCACCACTTACTTCCTGAGCCTACTGATGATTGACCTTTGAGGTTGCATGTCACATTAAAAGACCAATACAAAAGCACAGAGGCTCAGGAGGCAAGAGCAAAGCTCAGCATATACAGGATCTCTGGATTCCAAATAGTATTAAACTCACAAAATGTTTTTCAGTAATTAATCCAGATCAAACAAATATATATCGCCCAGCAAAGGATTTGTTTCCTTTTTTTGCCCCAGCACTTACAGTCATCATGTTTTCAAACAGCTCCAACTCTCTCAGCTTGGCTTTCCTAAACATGCTGTCAAGTGCAAGATCACAAGGGATAGAACAGTCTCCAGCAGCTGTCCATTTACTAGCTTGGAGAAGGAAGGAGCAGGGGAGTGTCTTGCCTTGGTGTTCCCGTGTGTTTGTGGAGACACACACAGCTTACTAGCACACACAAGCGTGGCTCCATAGGCCCTGCAAGGGAAAGGAGCCCCCCTAAAGCAGAATATCAGGGCCAGGAAATCATGCTTAGGAAAACATCTGATTCTGCAGGAAAATAAAACTTTAATACACTTTAATTCAAAATGTAAGCCTTTCTTAAAAACAAGTGCTCTAACAACCAATCACATCTTCACAATGTTTTTCCAGCTTTCACAAATAAATAAATTCAATCTGTTTGTCATGGATAACATGGACCACAATTTTCTTTCTTTTGTGGTGCTTTTTACAAATGAACTTAGCTGTAACTCACATTACCGAAGGACATGCTGTATCTGTTATAGGAATTGAGACTCAATCCACTCTCTTGTTCTTAGGGGACGATTAGGAACAGTACTAGGCTATTTATTGGGAAATTGGAGATCATTTGCTGTGCTTTCTAACATGTGTCCAATATTAAACCTGTCTCGTGCATTAAATTTTAGACATCAATTCATATTTTTATGGCCTTTGTTTCCGGAACATTTTTTCCCAGTAAAAACATCATTGGCCGAGGCTGCACTCTGAGTTTGGCTTTGAGGCCCGTGCCTGAAACTCCTCAGGAGGAGATAAGCTGTTTATTGAATCGGTCTCCGCCCAGCAACCCTCCGGCTCTTCGGATTCCATTACGCACGACTCACGCTTTTCACACTTAACTTGAGTTCCTCTGAGCTCTGGGTCAACACCTCAGATTGGAGGCTCTCTAAATTAGTTTTATCTAGGGAGTTTCTTGAAACCAGAGATCTAGAGGAGAGCAGCTGCCAGGAACATTTAAAAAAATCACTGACTTATTTTCTAGTCCACTAGATCAAGATGATCTATATGAAATGAAAGGTACGCTGCAGTCAAAGTGGAAATGTTGAGTATAAAACCACTCGGGAAGCACACTTGGTTCCAGTTCTCTTCTTGCTGGCTAAACCTTTATAGTTCCATGTTACCCTATCTCCTAAATGGTCCTGAATGCTGTGAACTGGTAAGCTGGTGTTCACTGGTTTAAGAATCATCCGTTGTCTGGAAGACCATTAAAGCCTCATCAATACACACCGGGAATTAGATGGTATTAGGAGGGTTTTTTGTATTTCTGAAATCTGTACCTACAATAAAGATGATGTCCCCACACCACACGAGACATGAAATCATCGCATGGGGTTGCAGTTCTGCCTTCAGTGTGAGGAGTAGAAGAGGATCTGAAGGACCCCATATCAGTTCTGTTTAATCTAACAGGCTTATTCACAAAAGGGTGAAGGGTTTGGAGAAGGCAGGAGAAGTGAACAGTCTAGGCCAAAATAGCTGATTTGGAAATATTCTCCAATTCAGCTCACTTTCCAGTTCAGCTATGCTGTCCCATAGTGTTCCCTTCTCCTGCCTTCTCCAAACTCTTCACCCTTTAGTCAATAACCCTGTAAATAAATAAAGTATTAAAGTGACACTAAACTCAGGAGTTAAATCTTAAAAATACATTCAACTACATTAACTATTAATAAAAATGTATCTTATTTGTGTATCACTTGGCTGCAGATCCTCAAACCATCTCTGAATTGGTGCTGACACTGTCCTTCCTTCTGGAGGGTGGCTACTTTTGTTCCCCATGGTCCATGTGTGTGTTGTAAAGTAGTTACCGCGGCAAGTTCGCTCCTATGATGGACTACAATCTCAAGTAGTAAACTAAACATGAGATTTTTAGGGGTTGCTCCTTTCCCTTGGGTTATTCGGAGCCACCCTTGGGTGTGCTAGTTAACTGTGTGTGTCTCCACAAACACACAGGAACAGCAGGGCAAGAGGCAAAGAAAAGGCACTCCTCTTTCTCCCCTCTCCTCCCTCATCCCTTCTCCAAGCTAGTAGATGGATGGCTGCTGGACACTGCTTTGTCCCTTGTGAGCTTGTACTGGACAGGAAGTTTGTGGAAGCTGAGCTGAGAGAGTTGGAGCTGTTTGGAAACATGATGACCGGAAGCATTTGGGCAAAAAAGTCAAGAAATCATTTGCTGAGCAATGTACAGTATACTGTATTTGTTTGATCTGAATTCATTTTTGAAAAAAAAAGGTTTGTGAGTTTAATACTACTTTAAAACCAAGTAATCCACCTAATACATACAATAAAAAAATGTGAAAGCTGATTTACCTCCCAACGGATTTGTATTGGCAGCAGGGAAGGAGGGATTATATTTTAGGAGGGCAGCTTTATACAGGGTGAAGTCTTTCAGGGACCTAGTTTTACGCCACACTCGCTCAAGAGCGCGTCTATGTCTTTTAAGATTTCTGGTTTCTTCTGTTTGCCATTGTTGTAGTGGATGCAGCGTGTAGTGAAAGGAGTCAAGGTGTCCAAGGAGGATGAGAGCGAGCTGTTGAAGACAAAGGTAGCCAGGTCGGGGCAGGACAGGAGTGAGATTTTGTCATATGGGTAGTCAGTAGCAGAGTAGAGAAGAGAAGGGTCGAAATGGCGAAGGTTTTTCCGGGTGACAGTGTGCCGTGTAGGGGGATTCAGGGATGGGGGCCATGTTTCATGTTACACCCAAAAATTAAACATGGCAAGAAACATGAACTTTCAAGTGTGAATTTTTTTTTTTCATTGTTGCTGTTTTACTTCTTTCTGCTCTAACAGATCAAAAAGAATTGTCACTAATAATCAATAAATATGACCAACCACACCTATGAGTGTTATTATCTATACAATGTGCAATACTAATAGACAGAATAAGAGTCTACTTGAGACAACAAATACTATCTCTTATTTCACCAGCTATTGAAAATTATTTTCTTTGCACCCATTAAGATTAGAAGATGAATAGAACCTCCATAGAGATCAGGGAATTCTGTGTTTAACTCGAATGCTTCACCCTGAGATCTCCTCTTCATTCTATCTAACAATCTCTTTGAATGGCCGCAATCCACAAAACTCCATTGATTTTCCCGTTATATGATGGATTGAGAGCGGCATTGAAGAGACCCTGCAGCTGTCTTTGGCCAGTTTATCGGCTGATTAGATAGGCGTTCATTGTATTTGTATTTTTGGAAGTGTTTATTGGATTAATCATTGCTTCCACTGCAATGCCTTGACTTAAAGTGAGAACGATGATGGGAATCTGGTATTAAAGTGCAATTAAATCAAATTAAAAACGGATATTTAAAGCAGAACTCCAGGCTAAGCCAAAATTATCTAAATAGAAGAGTCATGAGTATGCTAACTTTAATCTTGGTGTCTTTTCTGTATTTCTTCCATATCTCTGCAGTAATCTAGTGTGAAACGTTCCGTCTTTGCAGGAGCTTACTGTAATAAAGACCAGTCACTGTTGCTCTCTTTCCTTGAGCGGGGTGACTGGTCTTGTCTCTGCTTCTCCTATAGTTTTCTGCAGGTAACCTGCCCCACAGCTTTTTTCTCAAGCTCAGGTTATGTATGCACATAGGTGATGTCAATACTACCTTTACAAGGTAATCCAGCTGCTATGGGGCCTGGGGGTGGAAGGGGGCCCTATTAAGGGTTGGAGAAGTTGCTGTTGACAGTGACCCTGTACCCCTGTGACATTTCCAACCAAGAAGATCCAACATTAGATATACAGGAGGAGACTATGCAGACAGCTCTCCTGCTACCATGATCTGCAGTTACGTAAGCTTTTACATATATATATCTATATATATA
>NW_017306374.1:1231901-1246592 GCF_000935625.1 Nanorana parkeri
TAGATATCTAGATATCTATAGATCTATAGATATCTAGATATCTAGATATCTATAGATCTATAGATATATATATGAAGTCAAATGTGTGTAAACCCCACTAAATGTTTGTTCCCATTCACAAGGCATATCTAAAAATAGGTTTTAAAAAATATTTCTTAGCTTTCTAGATGTTTGTTTGGAGGAGGCCTTTGTGCAAACTGCAGGCTATTCTGAACAGTTGGATGGGGAGTTTTTCACTGTAGAAAGACTAGTGATACTCTTTGCTTCCTCCTATTAACAGACAATGCTTCAGTGTTCAAATCTAGTTTACAACTGATAATGAGATCTGCCAGCACAGTACAGACAGGGTTCATTATGGTAAACATTAACTCCCCAGCCCGCTCCTTAACATTATATAGTGGAAGCTAGGTAGTACTTTTAAGCAAGTAAAAGGTGCTTTAAAATTCAAGCAGCAATTTTCAAATATGTTTTTAAAGAACTTCAGGATTTAATCAAATTAACCCTTGCAGTGCGGGGGGTAGACCAGTCCCCACGGCCTCTTCACCCCTTGGCTCCGGAGGTCTAAGGACCCATGACATCATCACATCTAATGCAGGTGCATTAGACTTAAGGACGCAGAGGGACATATTATAGCCGGGGCAGAGAGGTGAGCAGTCACTGCCACACGACCGATGATCAGGTGAGTATATCTTCTTTATTTTTGCTCCTAGACCAAAACGAGCACCTAAAGAAGAACTCCAGAATTGATTAAAATTAACCCTTGCAGTGGGGTTACCCCCGCACTGCAAGGGTTACTTTTAATCTATTCTGGAGTTCCTCTTTCGGTCCATATGAATGGGAACATGTAACAGATGTATAGTAGGTGTCATGCCAATTTGGCTACAGAAGTGGAAATCAACTTTAAGTCCTCCTAGCCTTTGTGCAGATCACCGTTGGCGTTGACTATATACATAAATCCTGTGATTTTACCCGGCAGCCTGCATTACCATCATCATGATTCAGAACCAGTAAGTCTGTCCAGAGTCCTGGATTGCTTCTCTGAACCACAATGGTTTGTGTGGATTTCCCATGGAGATCCCACAGAAGCCAAACAAAAGAAAACACATCAACAAACCTCTGAGTTTGGCATTTTGTTACTGAATATGTGGAATGTCAGAAAATTATAGTCCAGATGTATTATGAGCTTCAAGCCTTTCGGGTGGGACCTCTGAGCGTATGGCCGCAGCCCATTTCTCATCAGCATGACAGCAGCCTTATTGCAATATGTGGTTTTAACGTGTGGAGGGGATTATGACTAGTACAAATGTACAAAGTCTGGGGTGAACCAAAAGTTCAACACCAATCGAACCAGCCAGATTTGTTACTTCTCTCTACTGCAGCTCAAGTGTATGTAAACCTTAACATTGATCTTCTCTTATTTGTTTTCTTTTGGTCTGTTAAATATACAATTGAAAGTGTCTTGTAATATCTGTACAATAAGTGCAAAAAATAGCCGTTGATCCTGCCAAAAATTCATACTGGTAGTTAAAACAGCCAACACATTTCGGGGGCTCAACACTCCCCCTTCATCAGGGCTTGAATACTTACACTGAATACACAGAGATGCTGCACAATGATTGCTAATTATGGTCGATGAGCTGCTCCCCTTTGCAATCATTGTCCAGCATTTCTGGATATTCAGTGTCAGTATTGAAGTCCTGATGAAGGGGGACAGCTGAACCATGAAACATGTTGGCTGTTTTAACCATTTAATGTCACTAATAAAATCTTTCTTAACTTATTCAAGTCTTGTTGCAATCCCATCCTTTTTTATGTGGTTTAGGTACTTCAGGTAGCTCCTGGGAGAACATGTTGGACAGAGAAAGGGCCTCTAAAACATTGACTTCCTTCTCTATTCAGTTACCCATGGGGTTCAGCACTCCATACACATTCTTTGTAGAAATGCAGGGGTGCCTGTGCCCTGTACACTCTGCGGTATTATCTCAAGTACAGTTCATTTGAGCTACACCTCCCTATTATGTTTAGGAGATGGGGAAAGGGGTCAGGTGTTCTGTAGTCCTATTACACTTCCTCTTAAAGTGCTTTAATGCTGCTTCTCTATAGATTCTGCCAGAAATGTTGTGAGCTAATAACTTCCTGTGGTGCACTCTTATAGCTGGATTGTTCAGAGCAGTGACTGTGGACTAAAGAAGGCTGCCCCCCTCCATCAAGAAGAAGAGGAGAGGAGGAGGTAGTTCTGTCATAGGGTGACAAAACTGCTCCTCCACAGATACACTGCAATTAGTGAGTGTTGTCACCATAGGGCAGGCAGTGTGTTACTGGCAGGTAGACACATGCAATTAGTTTTATTCCTAATCAAAATTCAGACAAATTTTTTGAAATTCGGACATTCTAACAAATCCGAATTTCTGAATCCCAATGCACCTGAATGTGTCCTAATCCGAATTTCCATTTACAAATTTCGGATCCTGTCTGAATTTCGTTCAAAAACGAAACTGAATCAGACATGTGACTTTTCTGGCCAATCAAATGTATTTTTCGGTTAAATGCATCCAATGGGTCTGAATTTTCGTATGGCAACATGGGAGCCATATACAGTATATACATATAATACTAAAGCTGAGGCTCCAAGACCCGAATGGCATGCGGGAGCTCCTGAATGCAATTCGAAAATTCGGATCCTGAATTTGAGTTTGGGAGCTTAAGCTTTAGTGATATATGTATATGGCTCCCAGACCCGAATGGCATTCAGGATCCGAATTTCTGAATTGCATTCGGGAGCTCCCAAATGCCATTCGGGTCTGGGAGCCCCATCTCTAGTAATATATGTATATCGCTCCCAGACCCAAATGGCATTCAGGAGCCCCCAACTGCAATCCAGAAATTGGGATCCCGAATGCCGTTTGGGTCTGGGAAATTCAGTTTTAGTATTAATATCTGTATATGGTTTTCTGTGTTATTCGCAACGAATATTCGTACACTTATCCAAAACTAATAAAAATGTGCATTCCGTCCGAATCCAAAACACGAACTGAATTGAATTTCGGATCCGAATCCTGAAATATCTGAACCGAACCAAATTTGTCTGCAGCTTACATGTCTACTGGCAGGATCACCAGTTGAAAATAAAAAAACATATAGAAAACTAATGCATCCACCACATCTAAGGACTAGTAAACTCCAGTATGTTGTATTTCTGTCCTTGAGATTAGATACACTGTAAGCAATAGAGTTTGGTTACCTTCCTTCCCCTAGTCTGTGACTGGACAATGTAGGAGCAGCAGGAGATTCCTTTCAGCACATGTGCATGCATAAGAGTCCAATTGGTTTCCTTATGATGGCTCTCCATCTGAGTTATTTTGTGCAGGGGCAACAAGAAGCTATTATGTAGACAGTTTCATATATGTACACCTGTTGCATTTAAAAATACATTTAAAGTGAAACTTTTTTGGCCATGTGCAATACACTAATATCTCACCCCGAATGATGGGTATCCCATCTGTGGGAGACTGCTGCATTATTTAAAATGATAATATTTGTACACCCCGACGCATCTGTAAGCACTGAACTTCCAGGGTTGAATCCTACAATCCCGCTTCTAGTAAAGAGAAGTATTGGGTTGCTCACTCCCAACCTTGTCCATTCACGACACGTTTTGTATTTTTTACACAGGATACAAAGTGTCCTGTGAATGGACAAAGGGGGATCACTTGGGGGAGAGTAAACCACGTGATCTCCATTGTCCCCTGTGTGCCAGTGGGGGGGGGGGCATTAAAAGGATTTTTTTCTTCTACCTGGGCTTAGACTTTACATATTAAAAATGGATCTAGTATAAGCACTTCGTCCAAGCCTGCCCAAAACTGTGACTGCCACTCCCCTTCCCGGCCCAAACAGTGGCGGTAGCTGTGGCCGGGGCCTTCCCTGCCCCTTTGTAATGTATAGCTGCGGGGCAGTGAATGTGCATCTCCACAACTTATTGGGCCGGGAGGTGGCAGTCACAGTTATGACGGGGTTTGCACCAAGCCCCAGCACATCACTTTTGGAGAGATGAGCTCATCAGCATGCTGCTGCTCTTCTACTGTGTGGTCAACAGTCTGGAAGTGTAGAGAGGATACCACTGGATTTCTTAACTGTAAGTGGTGTCATCCTCCTGACTGTCCTGTGCGATTGAGCTGTGTAAAACTCAGGACTTGATAGATAGAAATATAAATATCATGGCATTTAAAACAGCACCATTATATGTGTTTCATCTATGTATTTAGCTGTTTGCCTGAGGTTGACCTTTAAAGCTAAATTCTAGGCACAACGACTTTCAATTAAATATATTACCTAATAGCCAGGATATAAATCCACTTTGTGTGCACTAAATGCCTTTGCAAACCAGATATTACCATGCAAATATAGCAGTGACATCATCACTGTGCTGTACAAAGCCCGTGCAGACAGCAGAGCTGTGTGAGGGACTAAGCAGGCCCCACCCACTACAGGCTGCCTGTAGAAAACTACAGGAGGGGCAGAGACTAGACCATTCACCCTGCTTAAGGAGAGAGAACGAGAGAACCGCAGTAAGATGTCTTTATTACAGGAAGTTCCACGTTTCACACTGGATTACTGCACAGATCTACACAAAGCTCACCAGGATTCCATTAAGAATACACATGACTCTTGTATTTAGACAATATTTGCTTATCTCGGAGTTCAGTTGTATGATTGTACAAGTGCTACAAAATATATTGGCACTATATAAAAGAATCAACGGTGTTGCAAAAAGAAACACAGAGCCCATTAGGTGGCTTTTGTGTTGGTCTCAAGCACATTTCCATGAAATAGAGCGAACAAGCAAAGATTTGTACCGCTCAAGGTGATGACTCTCCGCCAGATTGAATGTTTACAAACTCTTAGATTATCCCAGTTCATTCTCCAGCACCAAAACATCTTGTGGCTGCTGCAGTTTACACAAATGACTTGATTCCTGATTAAATGGTTCTGGCACGGACGGCCCTCAGATGCTGCACAGCACACGGTTGGCTTCGTGCTCGAGGGTTCCGCTTATGAGTTTTGTAACAGAGGTCTCTGGCTGCGAGCGGAAAGGGAAGGCTTTGTCCTACATTAATGTGTTTATATTTGCTTTATACCAAATGTCCAAACTAATGCTGGAATCTCTTCTACGCTCACTCAGCAGAGGGGCCCCTGGTCTGCTCTTAACTCCTTCACTACCAGTGCATGGATGCAAGACTCAACGCGGCCCAACTGCAGTCAACACTGTGATCCATCAGTAACTTTACAAGCCTGAATGAATAAATTCCTAAAACATGACAATATACAGTAATGGAATTTATCAAAACTGTTCTACCTTTTATCATATAGTACTATAGTCCTGCAGAATGATTGGCAACGTATTGATCTGATTGATCTCTTGTGCTGCTTCTCACTCTCCCATTCTGATCTCTACTTCATGGGGGGGGACTGCAAATGGGCAGATACCAAGTCAAATTCAGGTACTTACCCGGCTTGTATTTACAAAAGTATTATATAATCTACTATTGAACACAGAACGGCATTAATTTGTTTATTTTATATCTGCCTAGAGTTAAGCTTTAAAGGATAGCAGTCATTAACTGTTTATATTAATTCATGAACTTTTTATTTTAGAGTTGTTTAGGTTTAGTTGTACATGAATGTTAACCTACCTTATTAAAGTGAAATAAGTTAAAGGAGAACTATGAGGTGAGTGATTTATACTCATCCTCATAGTTAGAGCCGCCATGCGACATTGAAACTGTCACACGTCAACTCTATAGATTGTGAAGTGAGCAAACACATACCACCGATCCTCTCACTTCCTGATCATCTTCCTGTAGAGAGCGGTCAGTCACCACTCCCCGCAGGGATTCCGCCCCTCCCCTCTTTGATTCTCCAGCGCTGCCTGGAGGAACAGACGGGGACGGTGCAGGCACAGCTGGCTCTGTCTCTAGATAGGCAGAGCCCGCTGTCAATCAGCCAGCAGAGTAGATCTCGACAGTATTGTCGGGATCAGTCCCGGCTGCGTCGGTCTCAGTATATAGCAAGCTATTGCCCGCTATATATTGAGCTTTGGGTCACGGGAGGACGCTAGTATATGTCCTCCCGTGACCCTAAAGAAATCTATGCGATAAAAAAATGAACCCCTAGTTCTCTTTTAAGCTTTAAAGGATAGCGGTTTTTAACTGTTTATGTCAATTTAGGAACTTTTTATTTTAAAATCCCAAATCCCAAACTCATCCCTTGTGCATATGCGTTAAAATGGCAGGGTACCAATGCAAGAGAGCAATACGGAGACAAGAGCAGGGCATTGCAACTCTATATCGGGAAATAGGAAGATGAAACAGAAAAATTATTTGTTAGCGCACTCCTAAGGTGGTGTGTTGTGGCTGGTGTGCGGCTCCTTATGTTGTTAGACCGGGGTGTCTAACTGTATGAAGTAGAACAGAAAAGGAAAGGAAAAGGATTGCGACAGCACACCGACCGCTGTGATGCCCTCCCACCCAAACAGCGAGACCCCACAACCCTATCAGAAGAATACACCACCTTTGTGCCCACTCTTTCCATCACACGTAAGTGCCAGTACCTCGATTCATTTTTGTTCCTGATCATTTCCCATCCATACATCCTGTGCCATTCCGTTGCGCCCCTTCTATACGAGGTAATGCCTGAGCAAGAATCCTTATGGCAGAATTGCCTGGTATTATTTTAATAAAACCTGCGGATTTACTTTTGAATTTACATGAGAATGTTAGAGCTTAAATAATAATTTAGTGATCAGGTTTAGATCTAGTTCAAATATTTTTTTTACTGTGATGTCTCTTGGCTCTTTTGGGCTAAGCTTTTCCTGCTAGCCCCTATGCAATGCCTGCCATTCACCCGAGCCTCTTAAGACTCTGAAATATGCTTTGCTGTACGCAGCACTGAGAAAAGAGTGTTTCCCCAAGGCCCCAGAGGAACCTGTCTGTCTCCAAAATACAAATGATGATTGTACAGGGCTATTTCTGTTCTAAAATTAATTTTTCTACAAAGTCATTAACAGTGCACACAATCAGCAGGAAGTAACCTTCAGCTCTAATTAGTGGCTCAATCTTCGAGGAGAGCCTAAGTGGGATGGAACTTCAAAGTCCAAAGTGTCGTCTGCTGCCTGGTAATTAACTATTAATGAGGCAATTAAGTGCTTATAGACATGGTGTCAAAAAGACTTTTACTAATCGCCAGCAATAGGAAAACCACACTGTGTTTATTTTTAGTGTGCATACTAGCCCTGCGGGTATATATGGTTAATCCTGGGTATCCAGTTAGACCGAGTAAAAACAAATCATCCTACACACTTATTTTTACAAAGTTGTAAAGAAAACTATATCTGTATAAAACAACAGAATGCCTCGGATTCACTAACATCTATAATACAGTATATATAGACTGCGGAACTTTGCATATGCTGGAAACTTTCTTTTTTTTCTATCTATTTATGCTACTCGTAAATAGCATTTTTTTAAAAAGAACCCTTATGGTCCAGTTTTGTATATTTATCTACTGATAACATTTAGACACTACACTATATTGTCTGTTAATAATTGCAGGTATGCCATTGATTGGTAATGCCTACATATAATATGTAGTACCGAGTACTTGAGGAGAATGTTAAGCTGATGAGTTCACTTATATTGGTCAGGACAATATCTCCATGAAGTCTGCATGTTCTCCCTGTGCTTGCCTGGGTTTCCTCCCACGTTCCAAAGACATGCTCGTAGGTTAATTGGCTCCTGTCTAAATTGGCCCTACTGTGCGTGTGTGTGTGTGTGTGTGTGCGTGTGTGTGCGCATTCACGGGAGATAGGGACCTTAGATTGTAAGCTCCTTGACAGCAGGGACTGATGTGAATGTGCAGTGAGTAAATGGTTAAGAAAATTGGTGGCGCTATATAAATACCTGTAATAAATAAAAAAGAAAATAATATATAAATCATTATTGCTTCCACTTTGGCGATGTGTTTACTCTATTTCTACAAAAAAGTATTTTGGGTCTACAAGATAGGATCGATTACGTTTTGAGCACCCATGTATAATATGACAAATTACATATTTATATGTTAGTATGGGTTAGGTGTGCAAATAACACCTCACAATGGTGACGTCTCAGGCACCGGAACTCAAAGAGTACCTCTAGGGTGATATAAATCTGCCTGGCAGCGCTAAACTCTGTAGCTCGCATGAAGAACAATAAAGCTGTTTTTTGGGCATATATAAATCTGCTACAATGACAGCCAACAGCAGTAAGCCCTCAGGGGCAGGGCCCT
This sequence comes from Nanorana parkeri, assembly GCF_000935625.1. Classification (NCBI taxonomy): domain Eukaryota; kingdom Metazoa; phylum Chordata; class Amphibia; order Anura; family Dicroglossidae; genus Nanorana; species Nanorana parkeri. The sequence continues at coordinate 1,240,224 of NW_017306374.1, forward strand.
CCTTACCATCTTGTCTTGAATTGTATTGTGACTGTAATGTCTTCCTTATATTGTAAAGCGCTGTGCAAACTATTGGCGCTATATAAATCCTGTATAATAATAACAGCGGAAACCCTGGGGAGCTCTTGCAAATTATAGGATTCTGCAGAATCACGGTTGTGAATCCTTGATGCAAACTTTGGCTTTACATATATTGTGTGCTGTGCTTGCTCATTTTCTGCAATACAAGATTTTTGCAGCATCAAAGGCTGTCATTGGCTCAAGGCAGCTTTCCTTCATGTATGGCTCCATATATCCTTTTGGTCCAGGCAGCTGAGGAGGACTCTACTTGCATTGCAAATGTATACTGACCACCCGTTGTTTTGTTTTGGTATCCCAAACCAAAATCTCTTGTTGCCAGGTTATTAGGCCAATTAGTTTAGCTGCCTGAGTATTAGAGAAAAGTACAGTCTGGTCTGCTGTTTCCTTTCATTCAGCTATGTGTTAGTTACACAAAATTGCATGTTGTCCACACAAGCTCAGGTTTGAGGTTTAGGCCTACGACTTTCAGACCGCCTCCAGTCGCTGGACGGCAGTCTGCAGAATTTCCTGGAGAGTACTGTTCCCAGCAAGCACTTAACATTTAGAGGCATACCGCTGTCTTTAATCCCATCTCTTTGTTTGAGTAAATTGTCGAGTAAAACATTTAAAGTGAGTTCCAAGGGACTAGTGCCTAACTTCGTTTTTTAATCCACATAGTGAACGAGATACTGTTATCAGGGGAAAGCAAACACTAGACTAGAGATGTCTGTAGGTACCTGCAAGAGCCCCCCCCTCCCCCCAAACCTTCCTGTCACAGCCAAATGCCTGCTCATCACTATGATTGGTAACTCCACTGACCAATAGGAATGTGCAGAAGGTAGAAAGTGGAGGGGAAGTTTTTTCAATATGTAGAAGTGCTGGGGAAGGTCCTAAGAGTTGACTGTGATGGAAAAGTTGGGAGGCTGCTGCAGATATGTATAATATTTTAGCATCTTGTTCTGGACAAGCACAAGTAGGCTTGACTATATTCTTTTTTTTTTTATCCGGAGTTTCATTTTACCCAATAACTGAACAGAACAAGTTTTGCATGTCTGACTCTCTTATGCATTCTTTGTGAATGATACTTGGCACACAAATCATGAAACAAAACCTTAAACCTATGTTTCTGGGCAAAACAGCAATCTGTCTGCCAACTGTTCAGACAACATTCCCCTGGTGGGAGATCTGGTCTTCCTGTGTTCCTGACTCGCAATGTATCATTGTGCTCAAACACTTTGTTCTTGATTTGCTTGGTGTGGTCTGCTCAGTGTTAGTCTAGGTTAGACAGAAGAACTGTGACACATCTTATAATGACACATATCAAATTAAATCCTGTCCTTTATTCTATAATCTGTAAGAGACAGATTATAGGAGACCACAGTAGACCTGATAGAGTAGTATCACGGCACAACCACATACAGAAAGTGGATATAGTGATTCCAACCTGTTTTAATCCTATAAGAATCAGAGTTTTACACAATCATTCGGTTTATGAAAAAAACCTATTGTTTCATTTCTTCCATTCATAGGGTTTATTCTGCCTGGGGATGGGCTCGGGGAAGAACTGGAGCCTTGCAGAGGAAGAACAAAAATAATTTTCCCATAGCTGATCAGTATCATATTATTGCTTTGTACTCGTGCAGTAAGGGGTGATTTTCAGGAAGAATTTCAACAGGAAAAAAGCTGACATTCAAAGACTGGTGAAACTTTTTGTTACCATTTAATGGCTACCCACAGTACATCTACACTATATTGCCAAACGTATTGGTACACCCCTCCAAATCATTAGATTTAGGTGTTCCCTGAAATTTCCTTGCTACTAAATATTCCACGATCAACTGTCAGTGGTATTGTAACAAAGTGGAAGCGACTGGGAACAACAGCAACTCAGCCACAAAGTGGTATGCCATGTAAAATGACAGAGTGGGGTCACCACATGCTGAAGTGCACAGTGCACGGAAGTCGCCAACTGTCTGCAGTCAATAGCTACAGACCTCCAAACTTCAGATTGGCACAACAACAGTGTGGAGAGAGCTTCATGGAATGGGTTTCCATGGCCGAGGAGCTGCATCCAAGCATTGATATCACCAAGTGCAATGCAAAGCATTTGATGCAGTGGTGTAAAGCACGCCGCCACTGGACTCTAGAAAAGTGGAGACGTGTTCTCTGGAGTGACGAATCACGCTTCTCTGTCTGGCAATCCCATTGACATGTCTGGGTTTGGCGGTTGCCAGGAGAACGGTACTTGACTGACAGCGTTGTGCCAAGTGTAAAGTTTGGTGGAGGAGGGATTATGGTGTGGGGTTGTTTTTCAGGGGTTGTGCTTGGCCTCTTAGTTCCAGTGAAGGGAACTCTTAAGGCATCAGCATGCCAAGACATTTTGGACAATTTATTGCTCCCAACTTTGTGGGAACAGTTTGGGGATGGCCCCTTCCTGTTCCAACATGACCGCGCACCGGTGCACAAACCAAGTCCATAAAGACATGGGTGAGTGTGTTTGGGGTAGAGGAACTTGACTGGCCTTCACTGTGTCCTGACCTCAACCCAATAGTACACCTTTGGGATGAATTAGAGCGGACACTGCCAACCAGGGCTTCTCATGCAACATCAGTACCTGACCTCACAATTGAGCTTCTAGAAGAATGGCCAAACATTCCCATAGACACGCTCTTAAACCTTGTGGACGCCTTCCCAAAAGAGTTGAAGCTGTTATAGCGGCAAAGGGTGGGCCAACTCAGTATTGAACCCTACGGACTAAGACTGGGATGCCATTAAAGTTCATGTGTGTGTAAAGGCCGGCGTCCCAATACTTTTGGCAATATAGTGTAAGTCAGGGAAAAATACTCATGCCAGACTGGAGAGGTAGTACTAGGAGCAGACATACTATGTGTAGAGACTGTGCAGCTACACAAGGAGCCCTTTGAAATTAAGTGGCCCATTTACCATACATGAGATATGGCTTGGGCTGGACCTATCAATCTATATATAGACAGCAAATAAAAGTTTATACTTGGTCAATAAAAGCATGGAGGGAAGCTCAAAAATTGTTACCACATGGGAATGTTCTGCTAACTAGGTATAACACAGAGAAGTGGACTGACACTTAGGCAGAGCATAAAACAATCATCAGCCTAGATATATACAGGTAGACAACATATCTTTACCTATGAAGTATGAATTTTATTTGAGTGCCAATCTATTCTTTAATAATGAAGGAGTGGGCTAACACTGAAGTGCATTATGTGTGAACTTGCCTTATGCCTTAGATCATTTATGGAAAAGAGAATTACCCAGGTCACAAGTGGTGGCTACTTTAGAAGGAGAAAAAACACTTCAGCAACATCCCATGTATGTACCTTGGTGTGATACACTAAATGTAAGGATTGCAACTTTTTAAACCTCTGTAAATCCGATCAACTTTTTATGGGTAGTTTTTTTTTAATCTTTACAAAGTTATTTGTACGGGCTACTATAATTGTATTTGATTTTTACCATATTACAGTTGGTAAATGCACATAGGGCCATGAAATCTAAAGTTGACTTTATGCATTAGATAATACCCTAATGATAATGGATCACCAGTAGACACTTCTAGCCAAGGCTTGTGAGGGAGTGTCACGCCCGGGGGTTGCTCTACAACCAGAGATGGATCACAACTGCGGAATCTAAGTTGATCGAGCGGAAGATATACGGCACTCAGTCACGAACCCCAGGCGTCACTCTCAGTCACAGGCGGAGAGTTTGGGGTTCTTGCATCATCATCCGTAAACACAAGAAAACTAGCAAGAAGCTAAAGGAGTTTTTAAGGCAGCCCTGTTTTGTGATGTTACACTAGAGATCTCTCCCACATTCACCAGTATGTCACAGGGTTATAGGTTTAGGTAGTCCAGATAAGAGACCTCACATAGTAATAGGTTTAGGCAGTTCATGTATTGGATAACACAGTGGTATAAGTTTTAGGCAGTCCATATGCAAGACAACACTTAGTTATAGGTTTAGGCAGTGCCTGACAGGGACACGGATGCCGGGTAGCCTGAGGGGAATCCTCCAGTAGGTCCTGGTCAGTGGTAGGGGTGTTTGCTCCGGAGTTCCAGGGTGTTTGGGCGTAAGAAACCCAATAGTGAACACCCTTCCTTGTTCCCACTAGGTTTAAATAGGCCACGGCCGTGACGTCACACGGCCACGGCACACTTCCGCGTTCCAGCGTGGGACGCATAGCACCTCCGCTAATGGGAGAGGAATTCCTTGGCGGTTACGCCCTCTGCTGCGTTCCACCCTGGAACGCAAACGAGATGCGGCACGGAGCGCAGGGACGTTACAGGGAGACATGATCGCACATGTTGAACAAAACTTGTCCACTTGCTATAGTTTGTCCCTAAATAAGCACAGTACCTCCCCTGCCCCTCCAGTAAGCTAAACATAAACACTGTTGGACCATTTGTTTTTAGGGATCTGACGAAGAGCAAAAGTGACTAAGTCTGGTTGTGTCATGCCTGCACATCCAACCACCATCTAATGTCAATAGAAGCAAAAGGCAGTGTTAGGTCTTCACTTGGTCCCCCTCACAAGGATATAGGCAGCGTAGAGACAAGCAGATGTTTGAAAGCAGTAGACATGTTGGGTTGTTAAAAAGATATCTGTCAGGATACACGGAGCCAAAGTCCACAGGTTTAAGCCAGGAAAAAAAATATGAATTTTGCTCATCAGCATGAGATAAGTTTACATTTCAAGAGTCCAATCAGAGTTTGTTCTAATTGCTTTACACAATTAAGCCCAAAGGTTATGGGCTTACCTAAACAGGTATCCAGCAGTATGTAAAAGAAAGCTGCCAAGCAGCTTTGGGAGGCTATAACCGGTTGATAAAGTCAGTCACCCAGAGTAAGTAACAGATACGCAACTAGACAAGTGCGATTCGTTTCGTTCCGAATCGGAATTCGGACGAATTTTCGGAAATTCGGACATTCGGATGTATCCGAATTCCGAATTACAGATATAATGAATGCAAACGAATCCGAATTTCCGTTTCCGAAATTCGGTAGCGGTAGTTCGTTCAAACGTTCGTTTCTTATTCGATTCGTTCGTAGAAGAAAAACATTTTTCCCCCTCAAATGTCACTTTGCTGCAAACGAACGAACGAATGAACGAAACAAATAAGAAACGAGAACGAAACGAACGTGCGAACGAACTACCGCTAACGAATTTCGTCCGAATCCGAATTCCGAATTGACTTTCACACCCGAATCCCGAAAAACGAAATAACACAAATCCGAATTTAAAACAAAACTAAACACATTTTTTTGGCAGTGCACATGTCTATACGCAACTACCAGTGGCTCTTTTTTCAAAACTCTATCTTAGGGTCTTTTAGACACAAATGGCAATCTCCCATCGCTCACCAAGTCTCCCATACCGGTCCCAAATTTACCTGCTCCATTTGTGCCTAAAAGACCCTAAGAGAGAGCAGTGTTTAGTGAAAATAGGTTTGCCAAAGTATACTTTCCCAGCATATTGTTTTTGATTTTGGTAGGACTTCAAATTTGCTAATAATAAGAGAACTGTGCAAAAACTGTGCAGATGGTATGGCAAAATATCTCAATGGCCATTCGCAAGTATTGGTTGACAGGACCTATAAGCCATAGCAGTGGAGCTGTGAAAAAAATATGTTAAATATGTCTCTGTCTCAAGTCACATGTAGATCTCAGCATGAGATATGGCTGTTCAGGGTATGGTTCATATTACATCACATCCATGTAGTGTCAGGTCAACCTTGACCTTCCAGTGAACAAGGGGATGTTGGTGGAAAGGAGATTCTGGGTGGTTTTGTCATGTGGACAGATCTTCCCCTGGGCTTCAGCTTTGATTAAAAATCAATTTATTTTGGGAGGTTTGAATTTGATGCCGGGGACTGTACATGTTTCCGATGAGAGAGGACAAGGGTTAGTTCATGTGACTTGCTGCGTTGATCCTGGCTGGTCGGGTTGGCTGGGTTAAGTAGCCACATGAGTGAAGAGAACAATCAGCGTAGAAAAGCATACATGAAATATAGGTTGAAGGTGAAAGGTCGTGTGAAGGAGACACAGTAACAAGACAGTAAGGCATTGCCTTAATCTCTCCTTTCAGTTTTTCTCACCTTGATGTGTCATGCCTTGTGTTATTCTAGGTTCATGTCTCCTAACATATTGACTGTGATTTTTGTGAGGGAATTATTATTATTTTTTAAATAAAAAGAAGGGATACAATGTTTATTTATTTAAAGGAAATATAAAGTTTTTGCTTTTACATTTTGTATATATATATATATATATATAT
>NW_017306374.1:1246748-1269524 GCF_000935625.1 Nanorana parkeri
AAAAAAAAAAAAAGTTTCCCTACGTTATGTTATAAAACATTTATTCTTACCCATATTTTTAGTAAAACATAAAAGTCAGGGTCACGTCGGGCAAATAGACACCAAACATGTCAAGCCTTAAATTGCGTGCGCCCATAGGTGACGATTAAAACGCTTTTACTGTTCATCAGTTTAGTGTTATCAGTGATTAAAGGAGAACTATGGGGTCAGGGCTTTTCCCCATAGTTCTCCTTAGGGTAACGGCAGGACAAAAATTAGCGTCCTCCCATCACCCTAAGCTCAGTATACCGCGAGCTGCATTTTGCGGTATACTGAGACGCCGCAGCTGAAGCGGATCCCGACAATTATGTCTGGATCCGCCCAGCTGCGTGAGTGACAGCTGGCTCTGCCTATATAGAGGCAGAGCCAGCTGTACCCGCCCCCTCCCCCGTCCGTTCCGCCAGTCAGCGCTGGTGGATTGGAGGGGGGAATCCAGCCCCTCCCCTGTCGCGGCTCTGTGCCGTGACAGGATCAAGAAGTGAGCGAACACCGGTATGTGTTCGATCACTTTGCGATCTACTGAGCCGGCCTGTGACAGTCTCATTGTCACAGGTCGGCTAGAACTATGAGGTGAGTGCTTTTCAGTTCTCCTTTAGGCTGGGTTCCCACCAAGGCGCTCAAAATATGCGTGTATGATGCGCGTTTTGCGGTGCATGTTTTAACCGCGATTTGCAGCCCATAAAACGCGTGTCAAACGCGCGTTTACGAGGGCTATCCGGCTGTATCCTAATGGATATGCACGGAAATACGCCCCAAAGAAGCTCCTGTACTTCTTTGGGCATAGGGCATTTTTCAGCACGTTCCGACACGCTGAAATACACCCAAGTGAGAACCATGCCCATGGGAAATAATGGGATTTCACTTGCAGGGCGTTTTACAGCGCGTCGATCAGCGCTGTAAAACGCCCAGGTGTGAACCCGGCCTTAACACACACACACACACACTCACCAGCCACTTTATTGGGTACACCTTGCTAATACCGGGTTGGACCCCCTTTTGCCTTCACAACTGCCTTAATTCTTCGTGGCATTGATTCTACAAGGTGTTGGAAACATTCCTCAGATATGTTGGTCCATATTGGCATGATAGCATCACAGGCCCAAAGTGTGCCAAGAAAATATCCCCGACACCATTACACCACCACCACAGCAGCCTCCATCCATGCTTTCATGTAGTTTATGCCAAATTCTGACCCTACCTTCTGAATGTCGCAGCTAAAATTGAGACTCATCAGACCAGGCAACATTTTTCCAATCTTCGATTGTCCAATTTTGGTGAGCCTGTGCGAATAGTAGCCTCCGTTTCCTGTTCTTAGCTGACAGAAGTGGCACCCGGTGTGGTCTTCTGCTGCTGTAGCCCATCTGATTCAAGATTCGACGTGTTGTGCATTCAGAGATGGTATTCTGCATACTGCGGATGTAACAAGGGGTTATTTGAATTACTGTTCACTGGATATTTTCTCTTTTTCGGACTATTCTCTGTAAACCCTAGAGGTGGTTGTGCGGGGAAATCCCAGTAGATCAGCAGTTTTTGAAATACTCAGACCAGCCCATCTGGCACCAACAATTATGCCACGTTCAAAGTCACTTAAATCCCCTTTCTTCCCCATTCTAAATCTTGGTTTGAACATCCAAGATGGATGTGACACTTCCACAGCCTACACAAAATGCACCACTCTGTGTCTGATCCCCAATTATCCTGGTTGCTGTCGCATAGTAGCATGGGGGAGTGTGTACAGCCCTGCATAAGTTTTAGTTGGCTGAGAAAGTTGGATATATAGGAGAACATATGTTACCATTATTTATAGCTGAACTCTAACTGAGTTAGTAAAAAATATATATATTACAAAACTGTGCAAATTACTAGGATTTTATAAGGTACCAGAATAGTCATACGACCAAATAAAGCTTTTAAAAATATATCAATATTTAATAGATATAATAATAGTGTAGTGCAAAGAACCTCCTATAGTCCACCCATCCCTCTCATTGTCACAATGACATACATACAGTATATGTCATATTAACTCTGTACATACAATGAAAATATCTACATGGAGGTGGACCTTTTTTTCACTCACAACCTGTTTTGTAGGCTTGTCTTCAGAAGATGGTGATATTACTGAAATGAAATAAACACTGTTAATGAGAATTCAACATCACATCACATTATCGTGATATCCCTCTTCATCATTTACAGGTGTATTCACAGCTAAAACCTGGATCATGTCCATTTGCAGATGGACTGTTCGGATCATATGTAGGTCCACAAGGGATACAATTCAAATCTCTGTTTGTACTGTCATAAAAACAATCAATAGATCTTCTAAACAATATATAGGATCATAATATAATCCAATCAAACACAAATTGTTTATGCATGGAAAAAGGAAGAAAAGAAAAGAGAAGAAAAGATAAATGTATATACACCCACCTATTGCACAGTTTTGTAATACAATACATTGGGGAATTAGCACCAGCTTTATTTGAGCAATCCCAAATATATGTAACATAAAAACATTGAAAAGCCCCTTTTATTCACCCAAATCAATAATCTGTTATATTCTTCGTTGCAGGAAAAGGGTTGTTTTTCAGGAATGCATGGTACTGCCTGCGTGATGTGGGCACTTCTTATTGGCTGTGGGGGTCAGGATGCAGAAGATTCCAGCAACATAATGATGACACAAAGGAGGACCAGATGGTGTAGGCACAGGCTGCAGTGCTGGATAACCGGTTCTCACTCCCAGAAATGGTGCAGATGAGGGACATGGATGACGGAGCTGAGAAAAAAAAAAATGCTTTTTTTTGTTTGTAATAACTGGTTAATAGGAGGAAGAAAGGGATGGGACAGGGGGGAGCTTTGCCTGGAGATGGACATTATGTCTATATTTACACAAATAATTTTGTTTATTTCACTGTGGTTTATAATGTTATCAGACCCAACTGCAATAATCATTCCTGCATTTTCTTTCTTGTTTCCTTTTGCACAAAGTATGAAGTGCCTGAGAAAAACCAGTGAGTCAAAATAGGCCCCCCAGGCCATAAAACCCAAGAAAGTTGTCTTCGATGTACTTAAAGGTAGATAAATTGCTTAATTAAGTGATAATTAGGCAGATTTTGAAAATGGGGTTGCTGATTAGTTGTAAGATGTGTTTAGCAGGCTCTATTCTATAATGGCAGAGTTTGTAGAGTAGAGATGAAGGTTGACGCGTCTCTGAAGAAGCAGGCTAGTAATCATTTGTTTTTCTATCAACTAAATAACGCTGATTTTTCATGTCTCTAGTTTCTTTCCTGTAACCTAAGCTGGAAGTTTATGTGAGTTTCTTAAATGGTAGCAATTGTCCGCTGAGCTTTCATTAGCTCTTAAATAGTTAAGTTACAGACAAAATCTGTGTGTTGTGTATGGGTAATGTCTTTGTGTGATATACAGGGCTGTTTCTACCTCTGGGATTTTCTTTCCATACTTTCCTCTACATTGACGCCTCTACTGGTCCTCAAGGCACTAGGTAAATCAGGTCAGGTCCAAGGATATCTCCTCATTGGCCTTCATAGAAGAAAGTTTTGAGTCTGCTAGTCCCATATCAATGTTTTTCAGGAATCTCACCTGCATAGAAAAAATGGTTCAAGTAGCATTGGTTTAAAGTAGAATTCCAGCAGCATGTTTTGGGTAGAGTGTGATCTCTTCCAAACTGTACTGCTCGAGGAGACTTCCATTTGTCCACTGGCCGTGGATGCAGGGCCCAATGTGACATCCATCTCCTTCTTGCAACCATGAGAAACAAAAGTCCAGGTCACACACTACGGGGTCTATTCACGAAGCTGCCGAAGGATCTGGCCGTAGCTTCGGCTGATCCTTCGGCTAGTTTCGGCCCCAGGACCCCTTCGGTTCAGTAGAGCCGAGGGGGTGCTGTACGGGCTAAAAGTTGACAACTTTTTCAATAATCGATTATAATCGATTATGTTGATTAGTTGTTGCAGCCCTAGACCCCTTAGTGGGCCCTTTAACACTTCATTCATATCTAATGTTCCTCTTTAGCTATGGCAGCCACAGTTTAGTAGAGCTACTAAATAAATCAGCTAAATACATTCCAGAATGCAATGTAGTTCCATTTCCGAAATTCGGTAGCGGTAGTTCGAACGTTCGTTTCGTTTTCTGTTCTTATTCGTTCCTTATTCGTTTCATTCGTTGGAGCAAAGTGACATTAGAGAAGGAGAAAAATATTTTTTCCCCCTCAAATGTCACTTTGCTGCAAACGAACGAACGAAACGAATAAGAACAGAAAACGAAACGAACGTTCGAACTACCGCTACCGAATTTCGTCCGAATCCGAATTCCGAATCCGAATTGACTTTCACACCCGAATCCCAAAAAACGAAATAACACAAATCCGAATTTAAAACGAAACTAAACACATTTTTTGGCAGTGCACATGTCTAATACTTGAGCCTCCGGTATCAGGAAGCCGGGCAGCGAGTCATTACATGCCCCCTGGCTTTCTCATTGGCCAAAAAGCCGGCTTCATGCTCCCTCATCACCTGGCGACGAGGGAGCATGGAGCCGCCTTCCCGGGCAATCAGGAAGCTGGGAGCCGTGTAATTATGTACTGCCCGGTTTTATCATTGGCCAGCTCCTCGACCAATCAGGAAGCCAGGCAACATGACATTACACGGCACCCGGCTTCCTGATTGGCCGGAAAGCTGGCTCCATGCTTTCTCGTCACCTGGTGGTGAGGGAGCATGGAGAACGCTTCCCTGCTAATCGGGAAGCTGGGTGGCGAGTCCTTACACGCTTCCCGGCTAATCAGGAAGCCAGGCTTCAAAATAAGGATATTTTTGCATCCTGGGCACATAAAATCTTGCTATTGTATCAGTTGTCATACTTCCTATTGCTTTGTAATGGCTGGTCTGCACCTCATCATGCCATTCTGCTTTGGAAAACACTACTAATCCCTCCTTACGGTATCCAAAAAAAAGAAATGGATTATAACTGGAGTTGCTTTTTAATTCTGAAAAAATGTAGTAACATTGATAGATCCAGGTCCCCAGAATCCAACATTGAATTTTGAAGTTGTGCAACTATTACTGTTGATGCAGAAATGGTATAACAAAATTGGTTGGTTATTTTGTGTTCCATGTTTGTGGATTTTGTATAAACATTGCACTTTTCATGGTGTACTTATGTGCCCCTGGCTTTCATTCGAACAATCTGAACATATTTTTAAATAATAAACAACTTTCCATTTTTCTGAACATACTTTACAGATGATTAATATGTATTTTTGTTTGCACTCTGGAGGCCTATAGGAAAGCACAGCTTGCTGACAGTAGTTTTCTGTTTGAGTCTTGGCAGTCAGAGCTGCTTCAAGGAAGGTGTTATTCCTATAAGGATTTCTATGTCTTCAGCTGCAGGAGAGTGACAGACTTTATAGACAGTCCAAGACAGCATGGATAAACACCTGGAGAGTCAGGCAGGAGATCACAAAACTCTACGGGTATAACACGACTCCACCCTGGTTCAGGTCTGACTGAAATCTGGAACTCAGCCTAAAGTGTGATTTATTTTTTATTAGGGTGTTTTAGCTTCTTCCTTTCCATAACATGGTGCTTTGAATGTGCATGTTTCATGTTGAAGCAAATAAGCTGTGAATGAAGAAGGCCTTAGAATATGTTATGAAGGTTGAGAGCGTGTTGTAGAGAGATGAGGTTAAAACCCAAGTCTGGGGATTTTTTTTAAATTGGGGCCCTAGAGTCAAATACAAAGCAATACAAAGCAGTTCTAGGGACAATACTCATCTCTGTTTGAGCTCGGTCCCCCTTTTAGGTCAACATTCCCTGGTAGGTGATGTGGGCTTACCCGAAGTGCAGAGTCTAAGCACAAGCTGGTCTTCACCAGAGCTCCTGATGGTGGAGATGGGCTAGGAGCCCTAATGGTCTCCAAAGCTGTTTGCTGTAGGCTGGTACCAGGTTGCAACCCTAAGGATCAACCCAACCAAGGAATGAACAACGACAGGAGTACTATGGTCTAGAGACATCTAGAGAGTCCAGTGCATAGTCAAGTAGGATTGAGCAGGGGTCTTGGCAGGTCGCAAATAGAAAGAGAGGCCAAACAATCTTGGTCAGCAATGAGTAGGCAGCAAACTAGGCTGAAGACAAGAGCGTAGTTGCATTCAGACAAGGGTCTTGGCAGGTGGAAAGCATAGGGGAGTCAGACAGTTCCGGTTGGCAATGAGAAGGCAGAAGGAGAAAGAATATTCAGGTAATCTGGATCAGCAATAACAAATTACCCACTCAGGTAGGTAGCTTGAAGACACAGCACCAGCAACTTCCAGTTCCAGACACTCCTACCAGACAGAATAACCTAGTTGGTGCTCCTCCTGATTGGCTAACAGTGCTGCTCCCCATCTTAGTTTCTTCCATGAGCTGTTTTTCTGTAGTAGCATGCATTCAAACATATCTAAATCCAAACACTAAAATCTCTTATAAGCTTTAACATCCTAATGTAATTTCAAAAGTTGTTTTTAGTCTTCCTAAATCTGCAGCTTTCATTAACAGATTATGTGGTGATGCCACCATAAAGGTCCTTCTTCAGACATTTCTTGTTGTGACGGGACAACTGTCTCCTATATGTGCTTTTGTCACCCTGTCACACAAGCTCTTGATTGAGACTATGGGGTCTATTCACAAAGCTGCCGAGGGCAGCCGAGTGAATGACCGATCAGAAGTGAAGTGAGCCGAACACTGTTCGGCTATTCACTTCAGGCTGGTATGGTTGATTTCAGCCATATATCGGCTGAAATCAGCCGTACATCGGCTTGCTTCGTGTGGATTCGGATCAGCCGAGGTGGCTGTGCCAACACACATTGGACAGGCATAGTCTACTATTGTCGCCATCAGAAATGGTCCACCATTGGTTCAGAGCATTAGTGTGCAGCTGAATTAGTGTGCAGAATGGATGTAAACAGGAAGTGGCTGAAAGTTGCTGCATGGGATCTGCAGCACTGAGATACAACAAAGGTTGAAAAAATATAAATATAAGTATTTCTTACAAATAATGGCAATGTTTATCAAACGTATTGTCCTGTCAGGGTTTAGATTTACTTTAAAGCTCAACTCCAGCCTTTTTTAAAATTTAGTTTTATTATGTTTTTCTTTTTGTGTCCCCACTAGGTAGATTAACCCTCTCTGTTTGTCCTGGTGATTATTTGACATGAGAAAGAAAGTACTGGAACAATCCAAAAATTTAGAATGTTCACCAGAAAAAGAAAAAAGTAGTATTCCAATGGGGACAACAGTCTAAGAGTGGAATTACCCCTTTTTTTTAAAGAGATTGTCGGCCACTTCCCATTGTGTTTGGGGGAGCAGAAAATAAATGGTAAATAAGACAAAGACAGCAAAAAAAAAAACCTGATGGGTAGGGAAGAGTTAGAACCCCTAACTGAAGACTAAAATTAAATATTTTGGCCATGGATACTCTGTAATGTAACCTTTCCATAGACAAAGAAAACCTATGGAGACGCAAATTATCAATTCCATAAGGTCAAAACACTAAAAGAGAAAACAAAAGTTGAAAAAGTTAAGCACATGAATGACTTGTGTGCCTATAGATGTGAACCAGCTTTTTACAATATCTGCATTCTGCACAAAGTAAAAAGGTCACATCTGTGCAAACTGTTTGCGCTATATTAATCCTGCATACTGTAGTAATAATAATGTAGTAACCACACACTACAACAATGGTAAAAATATTATGAAGAAGGAAGCACATGTGGTTTTTATGAGTGCTTAGTGACTTTATTACCCTGGAGGATAGTCATGGCTCTAAATATAAACATCACAGCCAACGCCAAACCTAACACCTAAAATGAACGCCCTTAACGTCCCTTAATTCCCTAACCTAACACTGACAAAAATGAACCCTTAACCCCCACCCTTAAATGAACTCTAGCCCCTGACACTTTTACGTACAGTTAACCCTAACCCCTATTTTTGATCTTTTTTCAACTTACCTTTGATGTCTTCAGGCTAGTCAGTCACATGACACGCACGATCATCTTTGCCTCTTTCCTGGCGTTATTGATGTGCCATTCTCATGAGGTGAAGCTGATTTCCATCAATTATGGGCAAGCCAATATACTGTTTTCTTCTTTTCCTTGCACATGATTGGGTATTCTTTGCAAAGTGACATTTCAGCACATTCACTGAGCTGAGGGGAAAATTCCTCTCTAAAGTGCAAATGACCTTGCAAAGTGAACTGCCTATTTGCTTTTAGTAAATGTGGAAATATGACACTTATCTATACTACAAATTACTGGATGTAAAAAAAGGTTTCAATAAAATTAATGCAAATATTATTTCTCTAATTTGTGCACAGGCAGATATTTATTAACTTTATAGAGCACCATCTAATCCAGTTACAAATTCTTATAAAAAAAGATATTATTATATACAGCTGATATGTTTACCTTGAGTCAGTGACCAAGCTGTTTTGTTTAACTGCACTGGAAAAAGGTTGGTCACCAACCTGACTCTGCTGACTGTTAGGGGTACCCTGACTGGCTGAACACAGTTCTCAATCCTATGGCAAGTACATGGTACACATAGACATGATATGTACATCTACTGTGTTGCTGTCCCCAGGTTTGCTCTATGTTCTATGAAATGTGCTGCTTCAGGTTCAAAGAGGCCTACTGCTGGTAATATTCTTGCACAGGATCATTATACAATAAGTCACCTGTGCTTACCACTTTTTTTCTCTCAGACAAATTCCATCCTGGTGTATTCCTCCATCTTTTGTATATCTTTCCTTCTTTTCAATCCTTTTTCCTTCTGACTCTCTTATCAAAGCCACATATTTGTTGCCAAAGTTAGTGCCATTAGCTGCCACTCAAGCTTTATATTCCTCCCCTGTCCAATATCACTTTATGTATTCATTTCACTGGCTGAAGGAGAGAGACATATCATAAACATGTTTCAAACTTTTACATATATGTCTATAACAAGTGAATTATTGCTGAACGCTCTTTTATATAAACTATATTGTAATTAGAGTTACCAAATGGCCCTTAACAACCGAGCTCAATTCATCTTTCATTGCTCTGACTACAGCAAACACCTGAACCTCTGGTATATTTTACTGGCAAAAATTGTCAAGAATGAACCATTCACATTAAACCATCCTCCAGCCAGAGGAGGGTTAGAGAAGGTGGATAATGCAGGCAGCTATTGTGTTGGTGCTTGATGGCCAGTAGTGAGAAAGTGAGAGTAACTTGTCCAATGCAAAACAAAGATGTGTGGTCTTCATATGGACTCATGTTTAAATTGGACTCTTAGGACTATATGTATCAAAGGACAAGTTTATAGACTGAAATATGAACCGGATTAGTGACTGTAGGAAGAATAACTTTAGTTCTTACAATTACACTTTGATACATTAGACCTTTGGTGAGCATTTATCATCACTTTAAGCCATAACACTATCTCTGAGGAAATACAGACAATATCCATTTTATAACATGTACACAGCAGTTCCATGTCCTGCTTGGTCTAATGTACGAATGAAATAAGAAAAGACGGCCGATGTAGTCCCATGCTAAAATTTGAATTGGATGGCTGACCCAGCCCTCTGCAATAAATCGGCCCTGTCACCTTTGTAAAGAATAGAGTAAAGCCAGTCTGTGAAATAATTACCTTTCTGGTGGGCAGTGTTACAACTTTGCTAACTTAAAAGAGAACTATGGCCAAACTTTTTTTGGCTTAAGTTCTCTTTTGGGTCGCAGCAGTACATTTACTAATGTACTCATATGACCCAAAGTAAGAGTATAGCGGGCTACTATCCTCACTATTATCAATATTGTCGGGATCCACCCCGCTGCCTAATTAGCAGCTGCCTCTGCCTCTCTGGAGCCAGCTGTTCCCACCCCCTCCACTGACTGTCCCTCCAATAACCGCTGGAGGAACAGAGAGGGGGGGTCCCTGCAGGGAGAAGCCGTGAGCTGAGCGATCAGCAGTTTGTGATTGATCCGTTCTTGAACTATAGAGCCGGCATATGACAATGGCAGTGTCACACCCTGGCTCAAACTATTTGGAAGAGTACATTTTACTCCCCCAATACTTCTCCTTTAGGGAACTTCAGGGGCCACTATCATTCAACACCTATGGGTGTGTTGGACAGTGTGGCCCCCCCCCCCCCCCCAGTGGGACCAGGTGGACCTTTTTCTCTTATCTACAGATTTTAACTTCAGCTTGAGAAAGAGTCTTTCAGTGACCTGAAAAGTATCATGGGAACATGGAGTACTTTTTTTGTAAAACCACTCGTAGACGTTGCACATTGGAGTTACTAAAGATTGTAATAAAGAAGGTGCATTTGAATTTTTTAAAATAATATAATATAACCCACTTTGCGATCTTTTGAAATGACACATGCCACTTGTAAAATCATGTATTATTATGGTAAAATGCTGTTGGCATTGACCTGTTCCAAATATTCAAATGCTGGAAAGTTGTTCCAGTTTCTTTTCCTAAATATTCTGATATGCAAGAATATATACATACACTAGTGCTTTGGTCAAAGGACAAACTGAACTGTGGGCCAATAAGCTGTCAACACTGCATAAGCCAAAGCTGATGAGTATGAAGCCAAGCAGAGCTTGGGCCAAATCATCAAAGTCTTATCGAGAATGTCAAATTCAGGGCTATGCTCCATTTGTCGCTGATACACGATACAGCTGACAGGGCTGAATGCAGTGCGGTCACAGCAAGAGAATAATGTATGTGCAGAGTATTCTGTTCAAATCCTTTGATGGCATGTGAAGTTTCCTGGGTTAATTTGCAATAAGTAGAACCAACTTAAAAGATAGCAGTTCTTCTCACGGCAACCAGTCAGATTCTAGCTTTCCCAATCCTTTGTATTGGGCTGTTCAGTGTCTTCCCTTGCAGTGCAGATGTCCCGGCAAGGGGCACTAACCTAATGGTGTTTCCAGGTTTTCCATGTATTTGCATTGGGTTCCTGTGCTTTGGTTTTCTGTAAAGACCCACATAACAAAAGCAATTGAGTGATGTCCTTGTGGTATTTGTTTCTTTCAAAAAAAGGTGAAGAGCAAAACAAAGAGAAATAGTCACAGAGGTAAAAGGTAAAGATGTAGTATAATCACTTAATAGATGCAGGTAATTGGAGAGGGTCAAAAACATGCATGGGTAACTTAAATCGGTAGGTTACTTGGTAGGTTGCGATAGACCAAAGGGTAACACAACCTAGAATGTGTGCTTGCGGAGAAAACTTCTGCCTTCTTGTAAATACTTAGGTTGGTGTGTGGTCACTGGAACCACATCCTTATTCCAGTAGGAAACCTCAGGACAGCTTCTTGTTTGTAAATGCAACAATGAAGATCTGCAGAAGAAGACGTTTTTGTGCCATCATCCGCTACCTTCTTTTTGGAGAAGGTGACAGGTAGGACAAACCCCTGGTTACATATATGATGATGGACATTCTATGAGAAAGTAAGTTGTAAGGTGGACAGGGGAATCCCAGTTGATATAGTCTTTCTAGACTTTGCAAAGGTGTTTGACACAGTACCCCACAAATGGTTAATTTACAAACTAAGGTTGATTAACACTGAAGAACATAAATATACAAAGGTAAAAACTGGTTACAAGACAGAGGGTAGGGATAAATGGCTCAGTCTCTAAAGGGTCCAAAGTGGTGAGTGGAGTGCCCCGGGGTTCAGTCTTGGGGCCAATTCTGCTTATCCTGTTCATAAATGATATTGAGGTGGAAAGGAATAGCTTCCCGTCAGTGATTGCTGATGATACAAAACGATGCAGGGAAACGTGTGCAAGACAAATAATCCCTGCAATAAGTCCTTGATAAAATTGGACAGTGGGCAGCAATGTATCAGATGAGCTTTATTGTAGAAAAATGTAAGGTCATGCACCTGGGAGCTAAGAACTTGCACGCTGAATACACCTTGGGTGGGATTTTGCTGGAGATGGATCTTGGAGAATGGAGATGGATCTTGGGGTCCTTTTAGTCCACAGACTCAGCAATAGAATGAAATGCTAATAAAGCCAGTAGTATATTATCTTCTATTAAAAAAGAGGGAAATTGTCAGAGCACATTGAAAACCAGACAAGCAAAAGGTGCTAGTTAAAATATTAAAAAAGAACAGTGTCCACAGGAGCAAGCAGAAATCATAAACTGGAGCAAGCCAAGGTCAGGAGCCGGATCTGGTAGTCGTACAAGCCAGGTCAGGAACACGGAGATCAGTGTAGTCAGGAACAAGCACCAGGAAATCAGCATTGTCAGGAACAAACCAGGAGCAGGAACCAGAGGAGAATGTCAGCCAAGACCGAATTAGAATACTCAGAGCAGCAGGGTGCACTAGCAGGTAAGACCACGCAAGGGCAGGGTCAGACTGGACTGAGTGGTTTATATAGTGAGTGGGTTGACATCACTCTGAGACAGGAAACTCCCACCTGGCTCTCAGATGAGCTCTCCTGTCTGGCCATAAGAGGGAGCCTGAGAGTAGTGAGCAACGTTACAGAGTCTGCTCAGGCAAAAGAGGAATCCCAGGTGGGTAAAATGGCAGCCAAGCCAGAATGCTGCAAACTGGTTAAATCAGGATGGAACCCTGACAGAAATATAGTTTTGGCACTTTACAAAACACTGGTTAGGCCCCATCTTGAATATGTGGTTCAGAGAAGTGCAACTAAATTAATAAGTTTGGTAGAGGGTCTGTATTATCAAGAACATTAGAAAAATTAGAACTGTTCTCCTCAGAGAATAAACATTTAAGAGGTGCCATGATCGCAGTTTACAAACTCATCAATGGGGACTGCAGTATTGGGAATGCACTAGAATGCACTAGACTAGAAGTGGAGAGGGTGAGGTATAATCTTAAACTGCATAAGGAGTATTTTAATTTGAAATAGCTGTATCAGTGGGAAACATAAACTGCTTAAAAAAATTAGATGAGTTCACAACACATACAGGGTTATGGAAATTCCTAGCATTATAAACACACACACACACACACCATACACTAGGTTGAACCTGATGGACCTTATTCAACCTTACCTACTATGAAACTATGTGATAGATGGTGGGCAAGAGTGGACCCACCTAAAGCAGTAATACTTTGCCTAGAAAGGATCAGGACAATGCCAGGACAAGGTACTTTAACATCCAAGGTGAAGATGCCAAAGCGCACCCCCTATTTCTACATTTTCTATATAAGGGGAGAGAGGGCCAATTATGGAGGCACAGTAGTGCATTGAGTAGCTTGCAATTTGCATGAAGACCAATTCCAAACAGCTTAAAAATAATATTTTCAAAACAATGATTTTTTGGTATGCTGTGTGAATGGTATGTCCATATAGTGGGGCTTTCTCAAATGTGCCATCTAAGGTGGAACTACACTTGAAGGAACTGTGTACATAGGTTCTCTGCATGAGCAACCTATAAATTGTTTTTTTAAACGTGTGACCTATGAATGAACGGAAATCATTTATTTCTGCTTCCCCTTACCTTAGACATGAGATAACCTCATGACATTTTCTCAAGTTTTCTAGCAGACTTACCTCTCACAAGGAAGATAAATGAGATATTTCTTATCTGATGGCAGATAACCGTGTTCTGGGGCTATGGAGGCATAGCTGTGTATTTAGGCGCTGAGCACTGGATAAGCCATATTACTGATTACAGCCATCGGCTAATCAGCTACCTACTGAATCTGGCTCCTTAGTCTAAATCAAATTTATCAAAGCAGATTAAAACATCAGCTGTGACAGGCTGGATTTGTTAACTCCAAATCACCTCTATAATGAGGTCTCACATGGTGCGACTTGGAAAAGATTTTGGAAAGTCATGCTCTACCTGAATATTATTAAGCCATTTAAAGCCAGGTAGACATGGTTAGAAATTTGTTAAATAAATAATTTTCAGAATGTTCATTCAATTTTCGAATAGTTAATGGGGTCAATGCGAAGATCGGTTTTCAAGCAATTTTACCAGTGAATTTGGTTTTCATACAGGAAACTTCATTCACAGCAAAATCAAATGTTAAAATCAAACAACATTTTGAACAGCATTCATCAAGCCTCTGAATGCGTTAAAGTGACACTAAACTCAGGCCTTTCTTTCCTTGCTTCCCTTGGCTGAACAGATTTGTGAGGGAATGAAGTAATGGAGAGTCTATAGTTTTTGGGGCATTACATTTTAATCTTTTTGCCCTGAAGCGACAGTGCCTCCACCCAAGTGGGCTTTGTGCTGTACAAGTGGAACCCCCAGTTGAGAATTACCTGTTCCCTGGGCATATTCTTCTGCATTTACAACTCTGGTCAGTAGTGGATAGGAGTAATGACCTTCAGTCACTTGGAATATATTTTAGGTAGTTTTATTCTGCTTATGCATTGAGAATAAAGATAGGAGCACAGGATACCCTTTTTGGTACAACAAAGCATATTCCTCTGGTCTTCTATATAGATGTATATCTTCCTGGTTCCTTTTTCTCTGCAGCTATACTGACTGGACACATACCATGTGAATGTGGCTCCTTGTAACCGAGGTTCTAGTGTATGCTTACGATGACTGCAATGAGGGGCGGGCTTAAGATGACTGCGCACACCGGCCCGTTCGGCAGTTGTCGAACCAGCAGGCCACTAACTCATCGAGAATCGTACGATTCCCGGCGGGTTTTCTAGCCTGATTGCAACAAAGAATCTGCGCTTTTGGAAAGTAATCTAAAAATCAAGTAATAATCCTAAAGCTGCTATGAGAGGTGTAAGGTGAAATTTCTAGCCTGCTGGTTCGACGGAAGACGTGTGATCGTACAGTAGAAACGGTCGCACGCCTTCCATACACTGCACGATTCTCGTACGATCGCGGGATTTCCCGCGATTCTCGTACGAGAATCGTGCAGTGTATGGGCACCTTTACTTGCAGTCAGCATCTTAAGGACACCTCCCAGCCTGGGATATCCTCACATCTGCCATACCCCTAGGCCCTCAGGTCTGGGGCCTAATTTAGCAAATCAGTGTGGCATCCTCACAGGGGAACACCCTGGAGGGGAAGAGACTGTTCCAGGAAGTGCCTCAGATATTTAATAGCTCTTCCAGCATGCACAGCCGCCCCCCAGACCTACTGATTGGCCAGGCATCAAACATCCTTCATGTGGAGTATTATATCTAGCACACACTGCTTGTGGACACCCAACACAGCATGTGACTAGGAATAATCACTGCACACTTAGAGAACACTAACCAGCACTGACTAATCTACCGTAACAGATCACAAAAGTGTAGGAGGAGAATTTGGAAGAATTTTAGATCCCCCCACAGGTTAGCTTTAAATTGAAATTATAAATCCATGCTCAGGTTGGCTTTAGTAAAATTGAGCTTTGTTTTTATCAGCCAGGTCCCATAGAAAGCTCTTCTTTCCACTCATGACAAAATAATCCTTATGTTATTATACTGGTCTAAGTGATACATCTAAAACCCTTGAAGCATCGCTAATTCTGAAGTTCGGTTTGTAGCCAGATGCTAGATACAATAACAGCCTCATTAGATTGTATTCTGATGAAGCTGAGGGTGATGACAGCAAACATTACAATATTGAATCTTCATATGACATGTGAGCAGAAACGGAGAACATTGAAGTTTCATTACAAATGGCTTCATGCCCAGGAACATTGAGTTTTATAAACTCTTAACTGCAGGAAATTGACGTTAAGCCAGGATGTGTTACGTGCAAGACAGAAATGTGAAGAGAGAGTGAAGATTAAGCCGTGAATGTATAATTTCTTTGGAGAAGGATTCTGGCAAGCAAGCTGAATGCATTGGTTTTGTGAATCATTTTAATTTAGCATGTTACTGCGGTAATATGTTTCTTTGTATGTTTTTCTTTCACTGAATCTCTTGCTATTGGCAGGGGGTGTATAGATATATAATTCCATATTACTTCATGCTAGTCTATAGGAAAAAAGAGGAAAGCAAAATGATGTGCTCAGTTTTAGATAACCTATAACATGACAGAGAGAAAAACAGATGGGGTTTTGACAAGCTCTCGTTCTGAGATTTTGCTGAGCGATGAATTCAGGAATGATTAGAGTTTTTAATTATATATCACTGCGCTATTTTATTTCTGACGGTAGGGGGCGAGGTATGACTAGTGAAACCTATTCTTTTTGCTCACTATTCTCAAATAGGGTTCTGTGGAACCTTTGGGTTTCTAAAGAGGTAGCTAGGCATTTCTTGAGCAGTGGTAGATTGATTCTGCTCTGCATTGATAGGGCCTTCTTAGTTCCAGGACTAAGGTCAATTGGCAGAGCCAGTGGCATGGCACCAGTGGAACCTCTCCTCCACTTCACTGACACCAATGACCCTATTAGCTGTCTGTAAGGGTGACATTCTTTCCACTGACCATTAATGTAAGAGTGATTTAAACCAATGACCTCCAGTGAAATGCAGCATTCTTCCCACTGACTGCCAATGTAAGGGACATTCTTACCACTAACCACTAGTGAAACTCAGTATTCTTCCCACTGGTCACCACTGATAGGGGCATTTTTACCTCTAACCACCAGTGAAATGGAGCATTCTTACCAATGACCATCAATGTTAGGGACACTTACTATTAACCACTAGCAAAACTAGGTATTCTTTCCACTGACTACAACTGTAGGGGCATTTTTACCTCTTCTTTTCACCTCTGACCACCAGTGAAATGGGGCATGCTTACCACTGATCACCAATGTAAGGGGCGTTCTTACCACTGACCACCAATGTTATGGACATTCTTACCACTAGTGAAACTGGGTATTAATCCCACTGGTCACCACTGTAAGGGGCATTTTTACATCTAACCACCAGTGAAATGGGGTATTCTTATCACGGACCACAAATTTTACGGACACTCTTACCATTAACCAATAGTGAGATTGGGTATTCTTCCCACTGGCCACCACTGTAAGGGGCATTTTTACCTCTCATATTTACCTCTGGCCACCAGCGAAATGGTGCATGCTTAAAATGCCCCAAGGTAAGGGGCATTTTTACTACTGACTTCCAAAAAAATTAAAAAGGCGTGGACTGGAAACGCTGGTTCAAGAATTGGTTTTCTTTCTCAATGTTAAGATAAGTATATGATGTGACATTTAATGACTCTGGTTAGGCAGCTACATTGAGTAATTACAGGAAGTAATATAGAAAAACAACAGTGCCACACCAAAGGTTTAGAAGTCTGAGAGCATTTATTTAAATGCAGAAGATCAAATGTAACATGCCAATGTGTTTTGGGGGCAAACAAAATTCTCCCTTGGTGTCAAATGCTGGTATGAATAAAGTACTGGACTCCTGTAGGTTAATGGAGGTTTAATCAACATCAGAGTTGACTGGTTCAGTCCTTTCTTCCAAATATGAGCTTCAACAGCTGAAATGGCACATTCTTCCCACTGCCCACCAATGTAAAGGGCAGTCTTCCTCCAACTGACCATAATGTAATGGGGCCCCTCCCTGAACACCATTATCAGGGGAAACTTCTCTACTGACCACTAATATAAGGGGGGCATTTCTCCACTGACCACTAATGTAAGGGGGAATTGCTTCACTGTCCATCAAAAATAGGGGGCACCTCTCCATTGACTACCAGTGTAAGTAGGGCATTTGTCAACTGATCACTCTTGTAAAGGGGCATTTTCCCACTGACCGCTAATGTAAGGGGGCATTTCTGCACTGACCAACAATGTAAGTGGGGCATTTATTCACCAACCACTAATTTAAGAGGGCATTCTCCACTGACAACTGATATAAGGGGGCATTTCTCCCATTGACCACTAAGGAAAGGGGGGCATTTCTCCACTGACCACTTTTTTTTTTGTTTTACCTTTACTTTTAATAGCATACATAGCATTTTCAGAAGGGGGTCAGCAGTGGCAGCAAAGATGTTTCCCAGATTTTCTATATTAATTTAGCTGGATGTAAATAGGGAGATAAAAACAATGCCATCAATAATTATGATGTCCCTGCCACTGAGTTGCAGCTTGTCTTTGTTGTAATAAGTCAGGAATATAAAGCACAGCAATGAGACTAATGTATATTAAAAACAAACCTCTCAGCGCTTTGTATGATCTCCCAGACGAGAATCTGCTGGGAAATGAGATGATGCACTCATCCAATAGATACAAAGATAATACATTCCATTAAAACATCAACAGTTTTTAATAAGCTTAAAGGGTTATTAAACCCTCACATTTTTTTTTTTTGCATATATCTACTGCAAACAAGCTTTAGATATATGCAAAAACTTTTTTTTTTTTAAACAAACACCTTTTCAAACAGGTTTAAACTTACCTGTGTCTTTGGCACGCGCTCCCGTCCGAACATCTGAAGAGTCTCGGGCGGCCGCAAAGGATCCTGGGGCGGGCGCATGCGCACTTTAGATGTTCGGCCGGGAGACGTGGAGAGACACGAGGTAAGTCTATGGAGCAGCGTGCACACGCACAGACACCGTGGGACATCAGAGAAGAGGAGGACAGAAGAGTCAGTGCTGGATCCGAGACCTGTACCAGCGCTGGAGGGACAGCTGGAAAGGACAGGAAAGAAGAAGATGATCAGATTAAGAGACATCATTTAAGATAAGTCCCTACACTAACATTGGGGGAGGGGAAAAAAATATCCTTTAATATCACATTAATTTTTCCACTTATGGTAGATTGTGGGGTGATATTTCAAGTCTGAAGGCAGAAGTTCCAGAGTGGGGTAATTAGTAGTAGAAGTGCCAATCTCAATCCTGCTGGACATGAATATAAAGTAGTGAAAGAGAATTTTTGAAAATTCCGCCAAGACATTTCTGCAAAATTTGTCATTCGAGCAAAAGTGATTGGACTCAATGGGGAAGCCGAAATTAAGGTGGCTTGGGGTGGTTTTAAGGCTACAAAGGGTGTTAAATGTCTCCTGAGGCTTGGAAAGGCACCATTATATATTTTTTACTACTTTTTTTGAAGTATTTGTTTCTAGATGCACATCAAGTGGACAGATACTTCAGGCACCATGTTTACATATAGTTTAAAAGCCGTCATGCAGAGCCGCTCAGTTCAATTCGAAATTTTTTGAGGATCTTGGAATTCCAGAAGCTATGGATGCTTTATTATGTAAATTAGAGGGGGACCATTCCCACTTTGGCCTGTAACTCCCTGTTGGACACTGAGAATGCACATTGTCATGATGGACCAATAGGTAACCATTAGCACTAGAAGGAGGTGGAGTTGAGCTCAGCTTCCAGAAATCATAATTTTTCTAACAGAATGTCCGGGGTTTTATAATTATGTTTGATATACATACACGTTAATTGCAGGGAGCAGTGATGATGAGCAAAGCACCAGTTTCAGAGCTACCAATCAGATTTCACCAATCATTACTCAATATAACTCAGATATGGCTTTGGATTGATTGCTCTAAGGTTTGGCACTTTGTGTATTATTTTCTTATCAAACAAGCTGCAAGTAGCCAGAAAATCAAATTGTGAGGCGTGAGTAAATAACTGGCAATTCAAATTTATTTTTTTTGAGGAATAATTCATCTTATAAAAGGCCTGAAGCAAGTCTGTAGGTTTACAAGAGTGATCTGATGCAGCTAAGTATTTTCCAGATCGGTCTATAAATGAAAAGGGCCTGAGTGTGAAATAATAATATTAAAGTATATAATTACAGCTGAAATAACCTAGTTTGTTTAAAAAAGAAAGTTATTTCATTTAAAGTTTTAATTGATACAGATCTGGCTTGTTAAAGTATCATTTGAATCAATTAAATGTTTTAGAATAAAATTAACCAAATATTAGCTCAGACATCAAGGCTGATTTACTAAAGGAGCTGAGAATGTTCACCACAACAGTTATATGGATATTCAGTTCAATTATCCAATCAAGTGAAAAACAAATTCCTGTTCACTATGGATACTCATGTGCAGATGCTTTTCACATGATGTAATCATTTATTTATTACAGTTATTTATATAGTGCTATTCATTGACATCAGTCCATGCCCTCAAGAAATTACAGTCAAAGGTCTGTGTCTCATATACACACATACTATGGCCAATTTAGATACCAGCATGTCTTTGGAGTACTGGAGGAAAACACCGCACCCAGAGGAAACCCACGTAAGCACAGGGGGGCATGTAATCTACATGCATATAGAGTCTGGGCCGAACCTGGACTTAAACTGAGGACCTTGATGCAGAACCACTGAGCCACTGTGCTGCCCAAAATTGAAGTGAATATTCACACAATTTTTGTGTGAATATTCACTTTTGAACATTGTCAACTCTTTTAGTAAATCAGCCCCAAACTCTTTACCTTTTCTCCCACCAGCAGGACAAAGTAACAGATTCAATTTTGCAAGAGCACATAAAAACTTCTTCTTTCACTAAGACTTCTCCTTAAGGTGACAAGGAGGGTTATGCATCTTTTGTAGCCCCCTAGCAAAGAGCAATGGGGCCTCCATCTTGGTGTTATTTGAATTGTCAGTATCTTTGCAGTGCTGATTCAATATACAAGTGTGAATCAGAGAACAGTGTTCAAATGTGTTTGTGCTTTTGCAGGTAGAACAGTTAATATATACATTAGCCCCCCCAAAAGGTCACACACTCTAATATTTTGTTGGACTGCCTTTAGCTTTAATCATGGCACACATTCGCTGTGGCATCGTTTCATTAAGCTTATGCAATGTAACGATATGTTTTTCCATCCAGAGTTGGATTCATTTCTCTCCAAGATTCTTAATGGGGTTAAGGTCTGGACTCCATGTGTGAAAATGATGTCTCATGCTCCCTGAACCATTCTTTCACAATTCGGGATGATGCATTCTGGCATTACCATCTTGGAATATACCCATGCCATCAAAAGAAATCCATTGATGGAAAAACCTGGTCATGCAGTATATTCAGGTAGGTAGCTGACCTCATTTTATGGGCACATAATCTTGCTGAACCTAGACCTGACCAATTGAAGCAACTCCTATAGCTCTTACCTATTTGCTTAGCTACAGTGTATATATATATATATATATATATACACGCACACACACACACACACACACACATACATACACACATACACATACTGTATATATAATGTATACTTAGATATCTGAAATCCCTTTAAAATCCTGTGTTCTGTCCAACAAATTTATTAAAGATATAACTTCCCATATTTGACAGTCAGGCTCCTGTATTCTACATGATTTTGTACACCCCTGTTTGATATATTTGTTCATTCATTCTCTGAGTACTGATAGTGGTCACTCTATTAGAGTGTGAATGGGTCGGTCTCTATCTCACTCAGGATAACAGCCATTGTGCTGTCTGTCTGCAGCAGGAACTACAAGGGCACTGCACCTAGTCTTCAGGGAGGGTACGACACATAAAGCTTCACAGAGCTCAGATAATTCCACAAATTCCGCCTGCAAATCTTTCTCAATGTGCCAATAAAAGGCTAAGTCGGGATTTAACCACATGGACAAGTCTTACATGCCATGCAATTAATTGAAAATTAGAAACAACTTTCATTATGGAATGTCCAATTTGTTCTGTTTTTATTTGCTGTGTTCCGTCACAATGAATATCACATAACTCCTCTTTTATGTATATGTGCATTTTTTTGTGCAGTGTACATTTCTTAAAATAGAGGAAATCCATCTGGGTTTTATTACAGCTAAACATCAGGGCCAAATTAACAAACAAACCGATGGCTTTGCAGATCTAGGTCACCTTTTAAAAAATATGTCCTCTACGATCAGAAGTGTTACAATAATAAAAGGTAAGTAATGTTTTGGGTCACTTTTATTTGTATTATGTATATATATAGATATATATATATATCTATAGATATATAGATATATATCTGTAGATATATATCTATATATATATTGTAAGAAAGTCACTGGTCGGTAATCAGAATTGGCAATAAATGCAGCTTTATTGCGTTCAACGTACACAGTCACTTTTTATCAATAGGGTATGCTTTCCCTTCTTTAAACAAAACCACTTCTGACAGAAACTCAAAAGTAATACAAACAAAAAGGCCTACTCCAGCTTAGGAGGTTAACTAACAGTGGTATCCCTCACTACTTCATAATGGAGGGGTTATCCCAGCCTCCACTATAAATGGACATGCATAGAAAAATCACAGTCCGTTACATACAGTTTTTCTGCCAGACCTTATTCCACAGACATTCAGATGTTCTCCAGTCTGTCTCTGCATCCACCCAGTGCAGCCTGGATCGCTCTCTGAGCTCTCTCCCTCTCTCAGTCACTATCAGGTGCAAGCTAATTTAATAGAGAGAGGAGGTGTACCTGTTGGGCAAGGCTTAATCCCTTCCTAGCCAGGGAAAGTTGCCCTTTTCAATCTTTCGCTGACATACACAAAGTCAATCCATGAAATTTCTTTGCTACTAAATATTCCACGGTCAACTATTAGTGGTATTAAAACATAGTGAAAGCAACTGGGAACAACAGCAACTCAGCCACGATGTGGTAGGCCACCATTCTTCTGGCCTTCACTGTGTCCTGACTTCAACCCGATAGAACACCTTTGGGATGAATTAGAGCCGAGACTGTGAGCCCGCCCTTCTCCTCCAACATCAGTACCTGACCTCACAAATGCGCTTCTGGAAGAATGGTCAAACATTCCCATAGACACACTCCTAAACCTTGTGGACGCCTTCCCAGAAGAGTTGAAGCTGTTATAGCT
>NW_017306374.1:1269601-1287428 GCF_000935625.1 Nanorana parkeri
TATATATTCTTTGTTTTTAAATACAAACTCATAACAAAAGAATCGCAGAGCACTATAGGATAACTGTGCTGCTTTTTGGCTCCGTTTGTCTGAAACTTCAGATGGACACATCTCATAAAGGATAAGTTGTTGCTCTGACACTTAAGCTGACCATAGATCAGTAGAATTTAGTTTGTTTGATTTTCTAATGGTTAATGGGTTCAGGCATTTTTCAATTTCGCCCAATAGAAAGCAGGAACATCTGTAACATCATTAAATAACAGCAAAAAAGCCCCCAAAACCCTCCAAAAATGTTCAAATATGCTTGTGATACGTGTTTTAAGGAGTTTCCGTTAAAGTCTGTGGGGTGGCAAAAACACTCAAGTTTGCCTGAAAAGCTCATGTATTTTTTCAAGCAACAGGTGAAAGCTCGGGTGTGAACAGTGGCCATAGAAAACACTTATGATTGGATATGTGGGAGGAGGAGGAGCCAGGCTGCAGGAAGCGCTGTAACAGCCAGCTGGCTGCGAGGTTCGGGTGTTTCGCACCAAGATGAAAGCAAGCACTTAACAAAGAAAATTACTATTAACCCTAGAAGTGGGTTACCTACCCCCTCACTGCAAGGGTTAAGTGCTCGTTTTGGTCTACGGAGGAAAATAACAAAGATATGCTCACCTGATCCTCTGAGCCAGCTGGCTAGTAGACCGGTCCCTAGAGCCTCTCTCCCCCTCCGCTGCAGCATTCTAAGGTCCCGTAAATCATCACATTCTATACACAGTGTATAGATCGTGTAAGGACGCTGAAGGATATTCCATCACTCCAGCGTGGGAGGACTCTGGCAGGAGCAAGCAATGTCACAGCTGGCCAGCTCAGAGGATCAGGTGAATATAGCTTTATTATCTTCCTCCCTAGACCAAAAGAGTAGTTAACCCTTGCAGTGAGGGGCTAGCCCTACTGCAAGGGTTAAGGGATTGTTTCCACCAGCTAGTGCGCTCATCGCACTGTCCCGTGCCTGAAACGCAAGGGATCACAGTGCGATGTGCCGCATAGGACCGCGTGGTAATAAAATACGTTCCAGTGCGGTACGATGGCAAAAAATCATGCATGCAACATTTTTTTTGCCATTGAACCACACTGGAACGCAGGGCAGAATGCAAGGAGACTTTGCATATGTGATTCTGGGCACGGGACAGTGCGATGAGCGCACAAGCTAAGCATTTCAGAGCTATTCAGCTGTCCTCCTGGACAAGTTTGTGACATACTCGCCTGAACGCCCCGATACCTTCCCCGATACCAGAGCTTCCGGTCAGAGGAAAATATCCTCTGACCGGCAGTGCCGTAGGGGAACATAGAGCCGGCTTCCTGGGCAATCAGGAAGCCGGATGGCGAGTAATGACACGCCTCTCGGCTTCCTGATTGACTGGGAAGCCAACTCCATGCTGATGGGAAGCCGACTTCCTGGCCAATCAGTATCGGGCTGGCTGAACAGCCGCTCCTGCTGATTGACTGGGAAGCCGGCTTTCCAGCCAATCAGCATGGAGCCGGCTTCCCAGGCCAATCAGGAAGCTGGGATGTGGGTCATTACTCGCAGCCCGGCTTCCTGATTGGCTGGGAAGCCGGCTCAATGCTGATTGGCTGGGAAGCTGCTTTCCCGGCCAATCACAATCGAGCTGGCCAAACATGGCTCCATGCCAGCGGATGTACCAGTATCGGTACTCGGTATGGGCAATTACTGAGAGCAAAATATCGTACTCGTATTTGATACTGAAAAACCGCTATCGGTGCATCCCTAACATTTTTCATAGTTTAGTATTTAAATCTAGCTACATTTCCAAGGACAAAATCTTTCATGGACAAATGCTTTAAACGTTGTGCTTTCTGTGGAAATTACGGCTAATTGGTAGCTATGTAACTCTTTATAGTTTAGGGTTCTAACTAAATAAGCAGGACGGACGCACGCAGACAAACAGACTTTCTGGGAAACAAAAGTGCCCGTACACAGATCATATTGCTCCAGTGAAAGTCAAGCAGCATGACCTCACAGAGATCGGGTTGCTATGCACTATGGGAACATCAGGAATGTGACGTGACAGGTCATGATTAAAATGAAATGTGCATGCTTTAATTCAGCCGTATTCACTGCGCAGACCACACACAATCCAATCTGATCTAAAATAGATAAGTGTTTTCTGGCCAGCCGCAAGAAAATGTCTTGAGCATGGGTCCACCCAATGTGATCTGTCACAGAGCTGCACTGATCAACATGCTTGCTACAGAGCGCACGGAGCGATGGATGATAAAATGCTTAAAACATCTGCGTTCTTTAGATTGTAAGCTCTCACGAGCAGGGCCCGCCTAACCCTCCTGTATTGAATTATATTGTACCTGTAAAGTCTCCTTTTATTTTACAAAAAGCCGCACAAACTTCTGGCACTCTATAAATCCTGTATAATCATTTATTATCAATTATCTAAGCTTAATGTGACACTAAAGTCAGGAGTTAAATCTTAAATAATGCATTCAGGTTCCTTAACTTTGATCAAAACTGGACCTTATTTGTGCATCACTCAACTGTAGATCCTCAAATCATCTCTGAATTCATGGTGACACTGTCCTTCCTTCTGGAGGGTGGCTACTTTTTTTTGCCTGTGGTCCCTGTTAGGAATGCACAGGTACCAATACTAGTATTGGTATCTGTGCTGATGCCGAGCTCCATGCTCCATGCACCTAGTGACGAGGGAGCATGGAGACAGCTTCCCGACTAATTGGGAAGCCATGGGGCGAGTCATTACGTGCCGCCCGGCTTCCTTATTGGGACTTTCTGTATCAGTATTTGGCATCCGCGAGTACCGAAAATAAAATGTCGGTACTAGTACGCGATACCGAAAAACTGGAATCGGTGCATCCCTAGTCCCTGTGTGTGTTGTAAAGCAGCCACCGCTCCAAGCTCACTCTCATGATGGACTACAATCTCAAAACGAATTAGTAAATTTAAAATGATATTGTAGTCCATCACGGGAGTAAGTTTGGAGCGGTGACTACGTTACAACACCCACAGGGACCTTGGGGAACAAAAGTAGCCACCCTCCAGAAGGAAGGACAGTGTCAGCACCAATTCAGAGATGATTTGAGGGTCTACAGCTAAGTAATACACAAATAAGATACATTTTTGTTATTAGGTAAGGTAACTTAATTAATTTATTGTTGGTGTCATGGCATCCCCAGTGGATTGTAAAATGAAAAATGCAGAGCAACCAGGAAGTTCAGCGTTAGCTGACCCAACAAAAATCACCCAAAGGGGACCCGAAAAATGTAAACCATGTCTGGAGGTCGACCTGGGCATTTTGTTCACACTTGAATCTACATCTGTCAGTGTTTCCTTGTAGCAACATCTGTGTTTGGGCACCAGACTGGGGGTCGTTCAGGGCCTCAGCTTCTAATTCCCACTTACTCCCAAATGCGGCGACCTTCAACCTTCAGCAGAAGTGGAAGTAATTGTTTAACATGGCCACATACCGAAGCACTGAACTGTAGGTGTGATGTTCGGGTTCAGCAAGAATGTGCCTGCGGGTAATCTTTTTCTGATGATCCAAATCTTTCAGGTCAGCGCCTGCACCTCTTAGAACGCGCCGCCTTCTTATTCCCCGGCTGGGGCCTTGCTGTAAATTGGATATGTCATTTGGTCAGCTTGGGTAAGTAGGTGCTTCAGGGGTGAACGAAATTAGCAGAGCTTCTAAATGACTGAGCAGCTAAATCTTGTTACGTTGTTAATGTTTGCCATTTAAAGTTCAGTCACCCTTTAAGTTGACCTGCTACTTAAGGGACTTACACATTCAATACAGCTTGAAGGCTACACAGCAAGGAGTAACAAAGAATGCCTTTGGTAGAGCTACGATGAATGGGAACGTGTATTGTTTTTGTATTCATTTTCTTATGTTCAGGACTAAAAAAATCAAAATTGTAATAAGTGTATGTTGGATATTGTGTGGCACCCAGTGTGCAGAGTAGTGAGCTAGCTCACAAAATGAACGAGTATTCCTGCAATTCCCTGTAATGTGTGTTGACTGGCCGGGGCCCTGCTCCTAAATGCACATAGGCTGTATTGATACTGCTTCCCTTGTTTCTGCCAGTACCTCCCATCTGTCAAAGAAAGGGTTAAAGCTGAACTTCAGGCAAACAGCTAAATACACAGAATAGTACAGTGGTACCTCGGTTCACAAATTTAATTTGTTCCACGATTCTGGTCGCGAACTGAATTGGTTGCGAACCGAATCACATTTCCCCATAAGGTTCAATGTAAATAATGTTAATGCGTTCTGACCCCTACGAACGTGGTCGCGAACCGATTTTGGTTGTGAACAGAATCAAGTTTTCCCATGAGGTTCAATGTAAATGAGGTTAATTCGTTCTGAACCATATGCACATGTTTTCTTGTCACCTTCATTACCACTCTGCACTTTCTGTTTACCACCATGCTTGCTTTGCACGTTCTTGTCACCTTCATTACCGCTCTGCACATTCTTGTCACCTTCATTACCGCTCTGCACTTTCTTTTTACCACCATGCTTGCTCTGTACTTTCTTTGGAGCCATGCTGGATTGAATAATACTGTACAGTACTGCATGTGCTAAAAAGCACACAAAAAAGCTTCACAGCAAGTGTACACAGCTCTGTCTGCGACCGCAATCTCGACTACAGGAAGCCACGACGTGTCCGAGCGGGGAAGATGGCTGCGGTCGTGTTCGTCACCCGATTTGGAGTTTGCGAACGGAAGATAAATTTTGTCGAACTTCCCGTTCGCAAACCGCATTGTTCGAGAACAGAAGCGTTCGTGAACCGAGGTATTACAGTATGTATATTTAGCTGTTTTACCTGCCAAATTAGTTGTATTTCTGTCTATCCAGCCCTGAGATTTATACAGCCATTGCATGTGACTAGACAGTAAAAGAAGAAGCAGAAGACTGATGAGCTTATCCTTCTTTCACTCAGCTCTCTCGTCTTAACAGCATGCTTCTTGTTAGCACATATGCACTGCAGTATGGCTGACTAACTCACTGTGCTGCTTCTTCCTCCCCCAGT
This sequence comes from Nanorana parkeri, assembly GCF_000935625.1. Lineage (NCBI taxonomy): Eukaryota > Metazoa > Chordata > Amphibia > Anura > Dicroglossidae > Nanorana > Nanorana parkeri. The sequence continues at coordinate 1,274,660 of NW_017306374.1, forward strand.
CTGAGCTCTGCTGTACAGGGGATTGCAAGAGGATGATAATTGCTTAATACAGAACATTTTTAAAAATGACTGTGTTGGGTGTAAACATTGCTTGTCGTTCTTTCGTGGAACTCCAGGATTCTTTCAAATTAACCCTTGCAGTGGGTCTACCCCCATGCCCTGCAAGGGTTAAGTGCTTGTTTTGGTTTAGAGACAAAAATAAAGAAAGTATACTCACCTGATCCTTGGTACTGCTTGGCTGCTAGAATGGTCCCTGCAGCCTCTTCTTCCCTGGGCTTTGGTGGTCGGATTTACCTGCATTGGATGCGAGGATGCCAAGGGACATAACACAGCCGGATCAGAGGGGGGAAAGAAGCGTGCAGTCTCTGCCGCAGGACCGAGGATCGGGTAAGTGTGTCTTCTTTATTTGAGCCCATAAACCAAAACGCGCACATAACCCTTGCAGTGCCAGGCTAGAGCAGGATGAGCTGATCTGCTAGGAGAAATACGTGGACAGCTTAAGTGCTTCTGTTGTGAAATTTGAAGATGAATTCCCCCACGGTGCCTGCAACTACAGAAGCCATTGAGGGCTTTGTTAAAGTTCACAACATAGCAAAAGACTGCATAGATATACTATGTACAGGTACATGGACTTTTTTAAATCTATGCATGTGAAGGTTTTTTGTGGTCGTTTAATACAAAGAAACTTTCACGTAAGGTTTAGTGGTCCTTTAGGTTTTGCATACCTTGTGACCCAACAAAATGGCAGTTTTCTGTAAAACAACCTTTTTTTAAAAATTTTGCAATATTCCAGGAAATAGCAGATGACATTGCAAGAACTCTGTGAATTGCAGGTCAAACATCCTCTATGCTTTGGTCTTCTGATGATTCTGCCTTGTAAGAATGCAGTTAAATCTTTCTGGCATTCCGTCTGGAAGTTGACATGTCAAAATATTTCTCTTAGTGTTGGGTATCAAAGGACACGAGTGCGAGTCACTAAAACTTTCCTTTAGATGAGGATAGGATAACATTGACTCATTTCATGTTACTGTTAGGCTGTAAGTAGTATCAATGGCAACGTTGAGCAATACCCACAGTAGAGGCTTTCCCACTTTGTATGGGAATTTGAGATACCTGGAAAATGATTAAAATTGCTCACCCTAATGAGGCTTATTCCTGGACTGTTTTATAACATCTTAGAGCTCAGCACGCTCCCAACACAATGCTCCTCTCTTTAAAAACATTTGTTTTGTGCTAATAATGACTCTTAATTGTATTTTTTTTCAGGTCAAATGTGTTGTGATGCAATACTGCATTCTGGGCACTAGATGGAGGTGAGGAGCACAGGAAATTAATATTTATTTCCTATGCTCCTCAACTCCATCTAGTGGCCATAGTGTAGTATTACATCACAATACATTCTACCTAAAAAGGAAATATATTATGAATGTTGGTTTTTGCTATTATTCGCACAAAACAAATGTTCACTGATATTCGCAGGGCAAATATTGTTTATAAATAAGACACCCAATTGTCCCTAAACCAGAGACAACAAGTGTCACAAATCCAATACCTGGCAGACAAATCCAATACCTGGCAGACCTGACGTTGCAGACAGAATGACTTATTTACAATAGAATATTTCCACAGCATTAACCTTGCTAGCTGTTAAACTGAAGAGCACCAATCCAAACTTGGAAATGGGAGTGGTGGATCTCATCAGAAGCTTCACGAGAGATTCCCTTTAAAGAACCTAAGAAACAATAAACAAATGTCAAAATAAATAACCTCCTCACCCCCTAAGGAGCCACCAGAATAACCCGTGTCATCACTGGTTGGTCTAGGGGTTTTGGTCTTCAGCTGCCTCCCCCAGACATCACCTTCTGAGGTTCTCCTCCTCTGATAACAGCACAGGCCCACTCCATACTTGAGGCCTAGGGAAACTCTTCCCACACTCCAGCCTCTGCACACCCCCAGGCCTAGCCTCAGGCCTGGGAAGTGGCTGGACAGCACACAGTTCTATGCTACTCCATGGCTGCTCTCGACTAGTCTGAGCACATGGCAATTCCCTCCAGTGTATGTATCCTATCCCAGCATGCACCACTGGTTGAGAGAAACCCAGTGATTGGCTGCTGTACTGTATATACACTCACAGTGTCCCTCATTGGCTGTCCCACAATACAGCAGAGTCACACTCCACCCCGGTGTGTACAGTCAATCCCAGTCACCTGGAATTAACCAGATAAATGCTAACTATAATCCAACCAGACTGACTACAGCCCTGGCTATCACTAAATGTCCAGTAGCCACCTCACAAAAGGTGATAGGGGCTACACAATTTTTCCAGACAAGTACTTGCTTATGCTCTGTGAGTTGCCATTTTTTAATTAATATGTCACTGTTCACAACATTGTTTTATGCGATCACTGAACAGGAAGTAAACTGTGTGTTGGGAAGTGTCACAACTTCAATATTTCAGCTCTGATAACTTCCTAAAAGTTTTAGCATTTTTTCGCACTGCACCACAACCCATCAGTGTGTGAACAGGGAACATTTTGAGTATGTTTTTCATTAACAGTTACACCATAAAATACAAACGCCTGCGTAAACAAAAGCACTGTTCGGACGCATTTATTTTCTCTAATAAAGACATAAATAAATAGATATAAAGGTCTATTTAGAAAAAATTCAAAGAGCCATTCATCCTGCAACGTTTGTTCTGTGCGAATATAACGTTTATTTTCTATTCAATTTGAATGTAATGTTAGGAAAATGCATTATGGCCACTAGATGGAGGTGAGGAGAATAGGGAAAAAATACTTATTTCTAAAAATATTTTAAAAATTCTAAAAAGATATAAAAATATACTAAGAACATTCGTTTTTGGATCCATTCACACAAAACAAACATTGGTCGGGTTTTGCAGGCAAACTGCTTTACAAATTGTTTATACATAGGCCCATAGGGTGAAACATTGTCTCAGTTTTGGTTTACATTTCAGCAGACACTGCGGGGGAACAGCTGTCTTTGATGATTATAGTTCAATTAACTGCTGAGAGCAGTTATGGCACTATGAGCGGAACCTTAGCTGTAAGGCCCCATTCACATCAGGGAGTATCGTAATGCACGTCATACACACACAAAAGTGCGTGCTTCCATGCACATTCATGATATGTGCACAAACTCACTTGGGTTGCCATTATTAGCTAATGGATCCCCAGACGTGGCTGGGCAAACACATTTTCCCTCGCACTTTGGGGTAAAATGCGGAATGCATGTTGCCAAACTTGTGACATTTACTACTTTTCCATGTTTGGCGCTTGTCCAGAGACCCATTAGGGATCAATAGGGACATGCGCCAAATGCGACAGACAAAGCCCCACAAACATGGGAACGCATGATGCCTGTTCCCACTACGCCCATATGTGAACGAGGCCTCAACTATATTGGCAGGTATGACAGCTGCACACATGGGTAAGAGATAAGGAACAAGGGCCTCTAGGTCATAAGAGTTATACCCTAGGGCATTAACTAGCTAAAACTGAAGTCCAGGCAGATATAAAAAACACAAATGAATGCAGTTTTATGGTCATTTAAACATCTATAAATGTATTATTTTTAATGCAAGCAGTGAATATACCTGAGTTTGACTTGATAGCAGCATCTTGCAGCCCACGGTACTGCAGAGCTCAAGATGGGGAGGGAGAAACAGAACAAATAGCCAATCAGTTGTGCTGCATTGCAAAGAACATGCTGATAGGAGGAGGGAACAAAGTGAGAGAGAGATTAGCTCATCAGTCTGCTGCGTCCCCTTTCACTGTCCACTTACAGACTGGGAAAGGGCAAGACCTGTATTACTTAACTGCAGATCTTCTGCCATCTACTATTGGGCATTTATTTTCTGGACAGTTATGCTGTCTCAGAGATTACACAGTCATGTAAATATTGGTGCCTGTGCAGTTCTTGATTTTGGTCACAAGTGTCTGACACAGGTCAGACCCTGTGGCTGATGACGTCATCTCTGCCTAAAGTCACTGACTCCAATATGGGTCGAGTACAGATGAGGAGTTAGATTCAAATATTCAGAAGACTGGTTGGAACATGATAAGATGCAATGTCTCTAGTGAGGCCACTCTCCTCAAAAACAGGACAAGCGAATCCAGGGGTTGCAGACATACACATATATACAGTCCAGTCCAGTTGAAGCGCAAAACAGTACAGAATGAGAGTCCAAAAATGGTTACTAAACAACAACACAGAACAGCCAACCCCTTTCAGGGGTTCAAAGGTCTCCCCCTTCTTCAGGGCTTAAGCAGGAGGTACTATGGACTCAACACTGGCACAAATCACAAGGGATTAATTACTTGCTGTGTGGTGTATAGCTAACATCAGTGAATCACCAAAAGTGACCCTGCAGAACAAAGCCAATTCAATCCACAAAATAAAGGAAATAAAACCTCATAAAAATATGTAAATAAATAAAATAAACTACACTAAATGCACAAAACAAATAACAGCGTAGATCTTTTATTATTTTTAATATTATTATTATTTTAATTATTGTTCAGGATTTATATAGCGCCAACAGTTTGCACAGAGCTTTCCAATATCAGGAAGACATTAAAGATACAATACAAATCAAGACAAGATGGTAAGGAGGGCCTGGCCAATGAAAGGTCTAAAAGGGAGGGGCAAGTGATACGGTAGTAAGAGGCGGTAGTTGCGTGGGAATAGTTGTTTATTGAGTATTGTTCAGTGGTTAGGTTGAGGTGGGATAGGCTTCCCCGAAGAGATGAGTCTTCAGGGATTGCCCAAAGGCAAACAGAGTCAGAAATAGCCGGACAGGTTGGGGTAAGGAGTTCCAGAGAATGGGAAAGACTCTAGAGAAGTCATGGAGGTGAGCATGAGAAGAGTTGACAAGGGAGAAAGCAGGAGGTCTTGGGAGGAGCAGAGATGAAAACTAGGGTGATACTTTGAGACAAGTTTGGAGATATAGCCCGGGGCTAAGTTGTGGATGGCTTTGCAAGTCGTTGTTCTTATTTCGAATTGATCGTTGGGCGAGTGGAAGCCAGTGCAGGGATTGGCAGAGGGGGGTGGGGGATGGAAGCCAGTGGAAGGATTGGCAGAGGGGGGTTGCAGACACTGAGCGGTTGGTCAAGTGGATGAGTCTGGCAGCTGCATTCATGATAGACTGAAGGGGGGATAGTCTGGTGGGAGGCAGTAGAAGTGAACAATCTTGGACAGAATATAGACGAGAGATAAACAAGTGAGTGAATGAGTAGCTTTGCGGTTTCATTGGTGAGCAAGGGGCATATTTTGGAGATATTACAAAGGTGAAGGCGGCAGGATTTAGATAGTGATTGGATGTGGGGCAGAAAGCTGAGGTCAGAGTCAAGGATCACACCTAACACCTTGGCATGGGGGGGAGGGAGGGATAGTTGTGTTATCAATCTAATAGAATAGTTTTCGGAAGGTGCATGGGGAGGGGGAGGAAATATCATGAACCCAGTTTTGAAAGATTGACAGGGTTATTCACAAAAGGTTGAAGAGTTTGGAGAAGGCAGTAGAAGTGAACAATCTTGGACAGAATAGCTGAACTGGAAAGTGAGCTGAATTGGAGAATTTTTCCAAGTCAGCTATGTTGTCCTAGATTGCTCACTTCCCCTGCCTTCTCCAAACTCTTCACCCTTTTGTGAATAACCCTGTGAGTTTTAAGAAGTGTTGTACCAAGTACATTTCATTTTATAAGTTCATTAAGTAAAATTGAGAGTTTCCACTTTGGCCAAATTTTGCAAGTGACAAAATTGGCAATTTTGAACCAAAATCAAGTTTTCTAAAATTACTCCGCTCATTTTCCTCAGCTTATTAATGGCACCCACCTCATCTCAGAGAGGTACAGTCCCTGCAGACTGGTCCTGGGTAGTCTTGGCTGCTGATCTGTGGATTTTAGAATTTCATGCCAATGGAGCCAAAGAAGGGTGCAATGATAATTTTTAAGTCAAAGCGATCTTATCCTTTAAATCAGGGGTAGCCAAACTCCGGCCCTCCAGCTGTGGTGAAACTGCAAATCCCATGATGCATCTCTCTCTGGGAGTCATGTCTCTGGCTGTGAGAATCTTGCAATGCCTCATGGGACTGGTAGTTCCACCACAGCTGGAGGGCCGGAGGTTGGCTACCCCTGCTTTAAATAATCCATGTGGCTATAGCAGTCTCCAGCATGACAGACCATGTTATTGGTATGAGAAAACTCAAGCCCTTTTACAGTTGTGGTATTCTCAGTGAAAGGAACAGAGGTTGCTAATAAATTTGATTTTTATTAACAAAGTGAACATAAAAAGAAAAACAGAGCTGAAAATCTAAACATGGCAATTCGAGAAGGCAGCTTTTTTAGTATTTAAAAAAAAATATTAAGGAAAAACAAAAATGGAAATGTTCCTTAAAGCACTAGACATGAGTCTGTTTTCCATTTATTGTTGTGAAAGTATGTGCTTTATGGCAGAGGATAAAATGTGATTTTACAGTCCAGTTGCATGTAAAAACAACATTTTGCATACAGATTTAGCTTGTCATTGATTTATGTTTGTATAAATGTTATTTGAGACGTCATTTTCCTGCAGATATTAGGTGTTTGTATAAATTTTTTAATAATAACAGCAACCCCTTTTGAACTGTTTTATTTCTTCTGTCAACATAAAGATGTTTCAAACTTTTTGGGTTACAGCATGGGTTTTTGTTTCCTGTAAATGTGATCACACTTGCATCAGTTATCAGAAACATAGGTCATTGAAAATCTATCATGTTGATTTGGTGTTTCATAAAAGTGTATTTAAACCCATGAACAAAAATTGATTAGTTGAATGAATGGTGGTGGATTAAGGCAGACCTTCTCAACTAAGGTTCTGGCTTCCTCAGGGGGTGCATCGAAATGTTCACACAGCGTCTTGCCTCTGGTGTGAAAGAGGGGGATTCAGATGTGAAGGGTGGCCTCTTATTTGAAGAGTGTCTCCTTGTGTGAGAGGGGGACTCTGATGTGAAAGGAGGGGGCTTCTGATGTAAAGGGGGACTCTTATGTGAAAGTGGCACTCTGATTGTGTTTCTGCATGGGGTCCCCCCTTAAAAATGCATATCAGAACCCTATCTGGGATAAGGGTCTGGTATGGATTTTGGAAGGACCCCATGTCAATTTTTCCATTTATGGTTTCTACATTTTAGACTGGGGTATCTCAAGATTTTCTATACTTTGAAAGGGTGTCTTGGCCAAAAAATGGTTGATAAACGCTGGTTTTGGGTAAAACATCTGAACTGTTATAACAAAACCAGAACAGTACGTCGGACTGCCATGGTATGCCAATGACACGTGTAATCATTTTATTACTGGTGCGGGTCTCCGATCCAGTGCTGACTGCTTGCTAGCAGTAGATATATGCAAGAACCGCCGAGGGTTTGAGAACCCTATAAACATCAAGTGTAGCAGGAGACTCCCGGGCCGCCAGGGAGAGTTAGCTGTTTGGAGATCAGTTTTTATTGAATATATATTTGGATACACTCTTTTAGCTTTGCCTAGAATTCAGCTTTGAAGGGTTAAATCCACTTGAAACCGATATTTTAGATTTTGGTAGATACTGGATAGCACTGGACAGTTCCTTATATCTCTCAGGAACTCTTATGATTAGATCTCTGAGCCTTGAGTTCTTGGGCGTGCACACCTGATGTGACCAATATAAGGTGTGCTACTTTTCCTGTTAGAATGTAATAGGAGGAGATAGAACATGTAAAATTGTGCGAGAATATCCAAAACCTAGGTAGACAGAAGCAGAGTCAGAAATAATGGTCTGGAGATCTTGTTGTTGGAACATTGAAGACATATAAATATTCAGGTTCTGACACAGCCCACCAGGCTCCACCCATAAAGAAAGTATAACATTTTTAATGGACTTACTTTTTAAAGAAGATCTAAACTGTGGAAAGTTGTGTTCCTAAAAGGCAAGTAGAAGGACAAGAGCCAGTAACCAGGATTGCCCATAGGTTCACTGCATCTGTTTATCTTCCTGTTACTTGACTTACCATGTCTTATTCTGTACGGTATCTCTGGTTGGTGGTGGCCATCTTGGTAGAGGCAGGACTTAACTTCTTTATGTCAGAGCTGCCCTCATGACTGGTTATCTGGTAAAGGAATATTCAAGAAGTAGCAGTAGCAGTGGAGAAAGCACAGATGCACAGGCTGGATGAAGACCCAGCAGGGAGATCCTTGCACTGCTGTTCCTCAGGTACAGCTTTCTCTCCAGCTAAAAAAATAACAAGCAGCACAAAAGTGACATCACCAAAGCTCATTCCAAATCTCATGAGACTAAGTCAGCAGCAGTGCCCTAGATTATCTCACACTGCAGATATATAGCTATGAGCATGACATTACAGGGTTGCCAAGGCACGGTGACATACAATGAAGTGTACTTCTATTTTTGAGCAGGCATTCTAGACCAAAGGTGAATCTTTCAGTGTACTTTCAAATAGCAAATCTTTACTTTTTGAGTTAATGCCCATTTTATAGTTCCATGCTCTTTTCTTTGTGCCGTTAATGCACTGATAGTCATTTCAGACATGCGTTGACTACCTTATGGTATTAGCTGTCCAGTCCAGTTTTGTCTTGTCCATGGGGCTACACACAATGGCCTTGTACCCTGCCAACCAATAAGAACTACGATATACACACCCACATGATCAGTTTAAACTCAAGTGAAACCCAATATTAACTGAAAGCACATTGTTCTGAGAAGCATAATGGAAAGGATAATTAGTTTGAATGATGAGGATGCAGGTTAACAAAAGCATATGCTTGGAAGCCAGGGGAGCATTTTAAAGGAATCTCCAACATCCGTTTCTGTTATCAGCTCCAGGAAGTGTCCTGTCCAATTGAACCGTTTTACCAGATCTAATGGCATCTCTGATTATCCTTGAACAAAACTAGGCTTTACTGAAATATCCATTTGGAAAAGAGGATATCTTGATTTTTTAAATGGTATTACCTTAAAATGTCTGAAACTAATTTAAAGTTTATTATTTCCAGTGCCCTTCACATAGCTAGTACCCTTGAAAATCTAATATTGATATTTTCCATTAAAATAGGGGAAAATGATGGCTTACATATCTATGATTTTAGAAACTAATTATGTATATTTTATCCACTTGCCATTTAGATTAATACAATTGCAATTGCAGACAATGTTTTTTTTTAGTTTGCGATAATGTGGAGCAATACAGTTCTGTATGTGATACTTTTTTTAGGGATGCACCGATACTGATACTATAATCGGTATCAGTACCGATTCCGAGTATTTGGGCGAGTACTTGTACTTCCGGTATCAGGAAGCCGGGCGGCGAAGCTGGCTCCATTCTCCCTCGTCGCCAAGGAGCATGGAGCTGGCTTCCCGGCCACTCAGGAAGCCAGGGGGTGGGTAATGACTACCGGCTTCCTGATAGGGCAGAAAGTCGGCTCCTTGCTTCATCGTCACCTGGTGATGACTCGCTGCCCAGCTTCCTGATTGGTCAGAAATTTCACCAATCAGGAAGCCACGTGGCGAGTCATTAACCACCCCCGGTGAGAGTGGAAAATATGATCTGTTTTAGGGGCTTCCCTGAGTGCACATTAGATGTTTTGGACCAGTCTGAAGTCTCATAAGGCACCTTGTAGTGTCAGCTTCGATGACAGTTTGATAAAGCAATGTGTACCATCAACAATTGCCATTTTTGTAAATAAAATACTGTTTTCAAATTTTTTCATCCTTTTTCACATCTCAGAGCTTCTGATCTCCATCAGTCCCTACATGCACTCACTCCAGTGTCAACTGAACTTAAAGTGAATATTTGCTATTTTAGGCTGATGTCATGCTAGAGACGTTTTCTCAGTGATTAATCCCTGCTACAAATCACTAATGCCAGTGATTAACATCGATTTGCAGCTAGCTATTTAATCACTAGAGTCACTGGCGATGCTTAAACTAGTGCTACAGCATTGGCTTGTGCTCTGCTACAAATCAATCTCCTTCAGCAATATGCAGCTAAGCCATAAAGGTGCATGAAGAGTGATCGTCGCTAGCAATTTTGCTACTGTCATCAAATTCAGCTGAATTTCCATCACTGAATGAAAAATCGCTTTAAAAATGTAAGAGTTATTAATTCAATAGAAAATAATTTAAAAAAAAAACAAGTTGGGGGGAACGTTGTGATAATATCACCCATGTGACATCTAGAAGTATACCTCTTGTCTTGAATTCCACAAAAAATATAGCAGTGCACTCCCTGCTATGTGAGTGTGCCTAGGCACTCCTGTGCCTACAGCTATATATCTACTGCGTAAAAAATAAGGCACTGCTGCTTCTGACTGCTAGTCTCAGGGGAATTACTACTATACTGCTCACTGTTCTCCATGCTGGAGGCTCTGACATGAGGAAGCAAAGTCTTGCCTCTACAAAGACCTCTATAAAGAGATACAGACCATTACAAGGCATGGCAAGTCATGGGGGAAAAATCAGCTGCAGAGAGACCACAGGCAACACTGGGTCACTAGTGTTGACACTGGTCATTTGCCCTTTGCTTGCCTTCTTAGAGTTCAGTTCCTCAGGGCTCATGCACACAAGCACAAATACAGGTCTGTTGGCATGCATGGTAAAATACCCTATATTTGCTGCACTCAGGAGCCAAAGCTGCTGCATTTTTCTGTCATGTACGGATAGAAACTTCCAGAGTAAACACTGGACTCAGCCATATATGACGCTACACTCCTGAGGATACTAGACCTTTAAATAATAGGTGGGTGCTCTAAGTAATAGGGTTGGATGAGGCCGCACCAAAACCATATCAAGGGGCTACGAAACCAACAGCTCTCCAGCCATGTAATTGCCTCTAAGAAATGTATTGTGAAGAACATGTCACAGACATATTTGTATTTGTGCCCATGTGCATGAGCCCTGCGGCTGCCCATACATAGGTATATCAGATTGCCCAACAGCCCATTTACATTTTATTGGGCAGTCTGACCTTTGTAGAATGCTACCCAAAAATTACCAGTGATTAAAAAGATACTGTTAGAATACTTCTAACAGGAATGATTAAGGCACCAAATACCTGAGTAGACGAGAGGGTTAAGGACAAGAGATTGTCTCCATGACAGTGGCGTAACAACCGGGGGTGCAGCAGGGGCGCGGGCCCCGGGCGAAAAGTGAAGGGGGGGCGCCGGCCGAAAATGGCACTTTCGGCTAAAATTTTATACACCCCTCTTGGGAGCCATTAGATATTTTTTTCCATACAGGAACTGAACGCAATGGCCTATTAAGTTGTAAAATCCACAATCATCGATTCTCTTTTGAGCCACTTTTACTTTTCTTGCTAATGATTTGCAGATTAACGGCTCAGCTGCCTCTCCAGGAGTTCACAGAACATCGTTCTGGTAACCTAACCAGATATATAATGACATCTTTTTCAGAACGTCTCGCACTTGGAAAGGTAAATACTTTTAAAAATGCAATTACACTGACCTCTTCTCCCCGGAACATCTGACCACAACAACCGCTGCAATCAAAGATGAGGTAACGATGATTAAAATGAGCACTATAAAAATGGGCCTGTTAGGACTGGTAATGATGTGTATGAACACTTTTACATGTTGGGAGAACCTTTCTTTAAAGGTTTACTCTAGTCAAAGGTGAAAAGCTGAGGTTTTTATTACAAAGAACCAAGCCTGCCTTAGCAAGCCTTCTTTGTTTCATTCAGCCAAAGCTGCAGTGTACTAGGCCATGACCAGAGCTGGATATTTGCATAGCCAATGCAAGCTGTGGCCTAGGATGTCAGGGTTACCATGGAAGGCACAAGCCTTCACCTATACATCATGTCACTGTTAGAAACATATCCCATGTATATGTCTGTGAAGGTTGCCATACAGCTATTACATGTTTAAAGTGACATTAAAGGATAACCCCCCCCCCCCCTAATGCTAGTGTAAAGACTTACATTAAATGATGCCTCTTGATCTGATCATCTTCTTCTTTCCTGTAGTTTTCAGGAGACCCTACAGCGCTGGTGCGGCTCTCCGATCCAGCGCTGACTCCTCTCTCTTAACTGGCACTTCCTGTCACACGGTGTCTGTGCGGGAGCACACTGCTCCATAGCCTTACCTTGTGTCTCTCCTCGTCTCCTGGCCGAAGATCTGAACTCCACATCTGAACTGCACATCCACCTCAAGATATTTTGTGGCCGCCTGGGAATCTTCAGATGTTCGGACTAGAGCGAGCGGCGGGAACACAGGTAAGTGTTAACCCTTTTGAAAAAAATTTTTTTACAATGTTTTTGCACATATCTACTGCTTCCTAGCAGAAGATATATGCAAACACTTGTAAGGCTTTAATAACCCTTTAAAAAAGGGTTCCAGACTGCAGCCCTTCCAGCCATTGGCATCTGGCCGGGTCTTTGTTCTGCTATTTTTGATTGTTTGTGCATTTTTTTTTGGTGGAATACTCCACTGTGTACTTACAGGTTCCCTCTTCTGGGTCTGCGGGCCTAAAACTGACCTGCAAAATAGGCCATCAGTTTGCTATTCAATGTATAATAAAGTAGGGATGTTCAGATACCAAGTAACGTACTTGTACCAAGTACAATTACTGATACTTTTCCAGTTCCAAGGCTAGACTAAAGAAAAACTCAAAAGTTAGGAGGGAGCTGTCATTTTTAAGGAGCATTGGCTACGGGGCTCCTGGGATTTGTGCATCACTGTGTGTTTATGTATGATTTGCTATATATA
>NW_017306374.1:1287576-1301883 GCF_000935625.1 Nanorana parkeri
GATATATATATATATATATTTGGGATGCACCAATACCATTTTCCAGACCAAGTACAAATACTGATACTGGTCCAAGTAATCACAGATACCAATTACTGATACCTTTTTTTTAGTGTCACATCACAGTTTTTCTAAAACAATACAGACTTATGATTTCAGGACAGTGGTGGAGCGTCAGGGTCCAGTCGCAGCTGCAACCCTGGTAGTTCTCGTAAAGATGCCAAGTATCTGCACTGGTATCTGAATTGGTATTGGAACATCCCTCTAATAAAGGGTTCCCGACTGTTGCCCTTCCAGTCTCCTATTTGTTAGCATATGGCTGGGTCCTCATTGTTGCTTTGATAGTTTGTGCAATTTTATTAGTGGGATAATGTACTATCTCCTTACAGGTTCCCTACTCTGGGTCTTGGGTCTGGAAGCCTAGAACTGAGCTGCTAGCAGAAAAGATAGAGATACACCGCATTATGGCCACTAGATGGAGCCAAGGAGCATAAGAAATCCCCCAGTTCCAAGTCTTGTGCATCCATGATGCCTCTAATACAATTTACCAAGCATACTAATGGTCTGTTTTCCCCCAAGATTCACAAAACTTTTACCCAAGAGTGACATATATTTATAATGGGATGGAATTGGAAAATGTGTGAATACTGGGTAAAAGTTGGGTTCCAAAAGCGTAGAAGCGAATGTAAACACTTTGTGGGCAATTTACTAAGACTGGAAATGACAAAATCTGGACCAATCAGCTTCTATCTTTCATTTTCAAAGCTTAACAGGACAAGCTGAAGATAGAAACTGAATGGTTACTATACTACACAGCTACTCCAGATTGTGTTTGCCCCAGTTTCAGTCCACCCTATGTTTTTTCATTGGGCGTGTAGTGACATCACAAGTACAGAGACTGGACCAGCGCAATCACAGCTCTTTCCAGCATCTTCCTTTAGTAACAAATTAGTACTATAGCGATCTATAACTGACTAATTCCAGCCTGCAATGGAGAGGGGGCGGGATGCATCAGGTCTCTACTAAACAGATCCAGACCCTCCATGAAGAAAAGTGAGATAAAAAATAATCCTGTCTCAAAGTTTCACTGACAATTCACGTAAACTGTTGCTTCACTTTGAGCTTTACCATACCGCTATATTAAATAAAAGTCCCACTAATGTGATATATTTTTAATCAGCAGACATTATTGATTATATTTTGGTGTAAATATATTGGAAAGTGAAAATTATGTACATTTTGTGTTGGTAAAAATTAAAGGGAAACACATTATTTTTATTATTTATTCCCAATAAAAACCAAAAAAATAAAAATATATGTATCCAAATTTGCTACCAATTTAAAGCCCTATCTGTCCCCCCCCCAACCAACAGGAGAAAAAGTCCTGAGGCTTTAAGATTGAATGTAAATTTACTAACCAACAAAAAAGTTCTAAAGGGAAGTAATAACTTCAGCTGATATTAATGTAACAAGTCTATGTGAAAAACTTAAACAGCAACACATTGGCTGATCAGATCTTTATTTAGAAATATTGTTTTACTTTATACCATGATTTGAAGGTCCCTTGAGCCTTATGGTGCACCATGTTTTAGAACCTATCACATGACATCAGAGATATGATGTGCAGTAACCAAAAGGTAAAGGACATGGTTACATGCAAGGTCACCCCTGCCTCAGGCAGGCAGGGGTGCCATGGTGGTGGTGGTTAAGTGACGCTGCCCTCCCAACCCGGCTCGTTGTTCCGCCCAGCTCCAGCTGGGCGTGACAAAGGCCAGAACGTTCCAGGTTGCTGGGTGGAGAGATGTGTAAGTCCCTTAGACATCTTCTCATCCGGGTCTTAGCAACCTGGGATGCTCTGGCTGGAAAGGGGGTGGCAGGCACACTGCAAACATTGTACCAGAGAGATGCCCAAAGAGACCCAAAAAGATGCCGCCTAAGGCAACAGCCTCAGTCTGCCTAATTGGAGGGACATGGTTCATAGAACCCAGGAAGAAAGTGCTGGTGGATGGGTGGATGTTGTTTATTTAACATGTGCAGAAAATACCCAACTTTGTGAATGAAGTGGGCAATCTGAGAGGAATGTAGTCGCTAATACAAAATTTGACTGTTATAATGTGAAAATGATGTTTTGATTATGCTGCATTTATTCTAAAAAAGAAAAAAAATAATTACATTTTAATACAGAATTAATTTATGACGGTATCTGGGATACATTTTATTTCAGACCAAAAAACAAAAGAGATTACCTATTGCTAAGATGTCCATCCAGCCAGTGTTGTTCAAGGGAAACCTTGGGAACAGCCAGAGTTATCGACACCATGTTTCATCCACCTCTAAAATGAGTGTTCTCCTTTGCTGATGGACTCGGGAGATGTAAACATGTCAGGATCTCATCTGAGAAACACCTTGTATACTACAAGTAATGTCTTTCCAGTTATGGTAACCCACTACTCACTTGTTTTATGGTATTTGGCTGCCTCCCCACTTTTTTTTTAGATGTAGAAAAATGTAACTAAAAACAGAACAATATACATGTATACATATTCGAAGGTCCACAGACTTGAAGTGAACTTGTGTTTTGTCAATGCAATGTGTAGCGACAGGCTCACTTTAATCCACCCCCCACACACTAAGCATATACTAACCTTTCTTTTGTTTCCTCACTTCTCTAATCAGCACATGTGAGCTTACACAGGGCTATGGGCCCATGTGACAATGCTAGAGCTGGCTGATTGGCCCAGCAATGCATCTTCAAGTAAGCTACATGGTCCTCCATACCCAGAAGTACCAAGTATCAGGGAACTGCATGGAGCACTGGAAAGGTGACTATGAATTGCATGTTATCGGTGCCGATGCCGAGTATTTGGGTGAGTACTCGTCCAAATGCTCCGATGCCCAGCCCGATATTTCCGGTATCAGGAAGCCGGGCAGCGAGTCATTACACGCTGCCAAGCTTTCTGATTGGCCGAGAAGCCGGCACCATGCTCCCTTGTCACCTCATGACGAGGGTGCATGGATCCGAATTCCCGGCCAATCAAAGGCCTGGCGCCGCGTCATTACATGGTGCCCAGCTTCCTGATTGGCCAGAAAGCCGGCTCCAAGCTTTCTCGTTAGCTAGTGACGAGAAGCATTGAGACAGCTTCCCTGCTAATCGGGAAGCCGGGTGGAGAGTCTTTACACGCCGCCCAGCTTCCCGGCTAATCAGGAAGCCAGGTGGCGAGTCATTAGACGCCGCCTGGTTTCCTTAATGGGACTTTTGGTATCGGCGAGTACTGAAAAAAAATATCGGTACTCGTACTCGATACCGAAGAACCAGTATCAGTGCATCCCTAGTTATAAGCAAACCATGGGTGCAGGTATATGTTTAGGGCAACATCACTATCTGAAAGGAGTTTGAATGTTTTTCCTGCGCTTATATGGGTTTCCTCTCACAATCCAAAGACATGTCAATCGGCAAACTGGCCCTCATATGTCTGCATGTGAGATAGAGACCTTAGATTGTAAGCTCCTTAGTGTCAGAGACTGATGTGAATGTGCAACTATATAAAGCGTTGCATAATTTGTCGGCACTATATAAATACTTTTAATAAATAAATGTTTGTTTTAAGGGATTTTAGCAGTTTTCAAATACACCTGCTGTTCATTTGTATATATCCGTCTATGTACATAATGTATATATACAGTGGCGGAACTACCGCCAGTGCGGCAGGTGATGAGGCCTGAGGCTGTGGGGCGGCCCAGTGGGGTCCGGTCCTGGGCACCCCCACAGCCTCAGTGGGGTCCGGTCCTGCAATATGGGGCAGCGCAGGGTCCCGGTGTTAAAACACCGGGGCCCCGCACTGCCGACGGGCTTCTCAGTGAGGGGGCGGGTCCTGTGACTCGCCTCCCCTCCCGGCCGCGTCCATAGTAAAAGGCGGCGGGAGGGGAGGTGAGTCACAGGAGACGTGTGTGTGTCACACGCCCCGCCCCTGCAGTGCACACATCGACACGTGGCTGCTGCTATCCTGGAAGGGCGAGTCCGAGCGGGGGAAGGTGGGGAGGGAGGGGGCTCTTACTTCATGTAATTAGACAAGTGGATTATAATGGGGAATATTACACTGTAATGTTCCCTATTATAATCCATTTGTCTGTTGTGTACTGCTATTTCATGTAATTAGACAAATGGATTATAATGGGGAATATTACACTGTAATGTTCCCTATTATAATCTATTTCTCTGATTAAAGGATTACGGACAGGCCTCTGTTCTATCACAGTTTGAGACTACGTTAAAATGTGTGACCAGTGACGTGGTCACACATTTTAACATAATCTCGCCCAGTTTTTCGTGGGTGGAATAGGTGAAGCATTCCAACGATTTCTCTGCTGTTCCATGGGAGATAGGTATTGCAAGTCGCATGTGCAGGAGAACCTATCTGTCCTGGAACAGCTGTTCGGTCCTGAAATGTCACTTCTCTCCGACTGCGATCTCACATTCCACCACACTCACAAAGTGAGTGACATTTCAGGACCGATCAGCAGTTCCAGGACAGATCGGTTCTCATGCACATGCGATTTGCGATGCCGATCTGCCCTGGAACAGCTGGGAAACAGCTGGAATGCTTCACCTATTTGCGGTCAACATTCCACCGCCGAAAAACTGGGCGGTATTACGTTAAAACGTGTGACCATGTCACCGGTCACACATTCTAATGTAGTCACAACCTTTGAACACCGCCGTCCGGGGGATATGGCCGGTACCCATGTGAGGGGTCTGGGCAGCCTCTTACATGGGTATCAACTGTACCAGGGCAGCATGGCAGAGGTGGCAGGGAAGGGGGTTGAGGAGGCCAGGCCCCAGCAGCAGCAGGTAAGAAGAGTTGGGAGGATGTGCAGGGAAAGGGACCCCGGCGACCAGACCAGCCCACCTGGGACCCTGCAGAGCCCACCATAGAGAGTCTCAGGTGGGCTATGCAGGATCTATGGTGTGCTCTGCAGGGTCTCAGGTAAGTCCAGCACGCTACTGCAACATTAGAGTATATATATCTACATATTTCTCTCTGTCTTCACTCATTAATAAAATACATACATGTAAAACATATGGATAGTCAGTAGTATTGAAGAGTGGTATTGTTTTCTTTAGAGGTTTCATTAATGGAAATAGACCCCTCCCCCCGTCCTATCAACATGTTATATCTTCAGTACTCTGGGAATCTTTTCCATAGCAGATGAAGGGTGTGTATGATACTAGACAGAGACATATAACTGAGGCAGAGCTAGTGGCATATTCACGCAGTTGCACATAGTTCTGGGAACTATGTTTGTCAAAATGCACTAACATGCAAAACCATCTATCCATCCATCCTTCCTTCCTTCCTTCCTTCCTTCCACCCTACCTCACTTCTTCCTTCAATTTTCCCTTCTGCCAACCCCTCCTTCTTTCCACTCTTCCTGCCCTCCTTTCTTTCCTACTTTCCTTCCTTCCTCCCTGTCGCTTTCCTCTCACTCTCTCTCCCTTCAACCCTCTCTCCCACATGCCTTCCTTCCCTCCTTCTTTTCTCCATTCTGTTTTCCCTTCCTTCTTTCCACCCTCCCTCCATCTTTCCTTCCTTCCACCCTTACTCACTTCCTTCAAATCTCCGTCCTTCCATCCCTCCTACTCCTTCTTTCCTCCATTTTTGATCTGCCATCTTTCCACCCCTCTCCTTCTTTCTTCCCTCTTTCCCTTCCTCCTGCCCTCCATTCCTTGCTTCCACCCTCCCTCCCTTTCTTCCTTATAGCCGTTAAAGGGATTGCATATTCCTTATTTTCTTTCTCCATTCCTTTCTTCCTTCTTTTTTTTTTTTTGTAAACTTAAAATATGTTATGAATTTGAAATTCAGTCTGGGCACCTCCCTTGTGCCCCCCCTCCTTTCCCCACTCAGAGCACCCCACCATTTTCAGCAGTCTTTTGTCTAGTCACATGATGTTCAGGGTTACTTTTGCTCTTCTTCACTCCTCTGGCTTTGACTGGTCCTAAATCTCACCTTCTCCAATTTCAGCTGTCATTTGTCTAGCTGCCATATTCTTTCCACTTCTTTGCTTCTCCTCTGGCGGAGGGTGATCCTAAATGCTGCAAAGTATTCTGCAAATGGGCGTCATTCTACCTGCACGAGACAGGCACTGCAGGACAGAGGAGGACACAGGGACAACACTAGAACATGGAGATGGTGAGTAGTGCCTGCTAATCTTTTTTTCATACAGGAGCGGGTTGGCCATATTTAAACAATTAGCTGAAGATTGGTTTTAATGCGTATCTAAACCCAATAGCAAAAATGGAATACATTGCAGCTTACCCATCCTTAAATGTGGTGGATGCATTAGTTTTCTTTTTTAGGCTTTTTTCCCCCCTTTGTTTTCAACTGCTGATCCAGCCAGTAACTCTGTAATTTTTCAACTTTCTTTAACAGGCCATACTGTCCAGCAAAAGTGAGAGCTAGAGGGCTGAGACTAACCATTTAACCTGATATGGGTACTTACTGTACAGTGGTCAGCTTTTATTAATTTAACTTAAAAGGACAAAAAACTGTTGCTGTAACTTGGGCCGTCCCTTTAAGGGGTCAGCCTGTGGCTGTTGCCTAAGGTAACATCTCTTGGTCACATGGGGGGGGAGATGCAGCTGGCAAAGCGACATGACCCCTCTACTGCACAATGTTTGCAGTGTGCCTGCTGCCCCTTTTCTGGCCAGAGTGTCCCAGGTTGCTAAAAGCCGGGTGGGGAGCTGTGTAAGGACCATGTACATCTCGCCACCCAGCTCTCAGCAACTTGGGGTGCTCTGGCCAGCAGTCCTGTATAGTAACTGGCGACCAGCGACATAATGCATCCACCACATTTAAGGATTGATATGCTGCAATATATTACATTTTTGTTTTTGGGTTTACCCTTTAAGTGCACCAATAGAAATATCTAAATCATTAAAATAAGCATTTCCTTTAAAACACTTGTTTGTATTTGATTTTGGCCCCTTCCTCTGCTTCCCCAAGCACTCTTGAAGAACACCTTGTACAGATCTGCTTTTAAAAGGTTTATTTTATTGCCAATAATATATATATAGGTCAGCAGATACAGGGTTAAAAGGCTGCAGCGCACGCACAAACCATCTCCCATTGCAGCTCAACAAGAGTACAATACAGAGCTTGTGAATGGTGACGTGGGTGAAGGTTCTTCTGTCTCAGTAGGTGGACCTTGTGTACAGCCGATACTAAGTCAATAAGCTTATGGGTGGTCGGGTTAAATTTCCATCATCAGCACTTCTCTCTAATGGGAAAACAAAAGGAGGGGACCAGTGAAAATTACATCCAAAAAAATTAATCAAACCAACTTGGACTGCGTGTGACCTCGGCAACGAGCATTGTTGATTGTGAGATTCCACAGACATGAAACAAGCTTGCTGGTCTGGGATTTTCCTCCGATATCTAAATATGTTTTTTTTCCTTAGTCTCATTAAAACTTTTGGCAAGGGAGAGACAAAAACTGCATTAATTAGATAAATGGAAGCTGTCAAAGAGTTATTTGTTATGCTCATCTGTTTCCTATACCGCTACAGCTAAATTGTAACTAAAGTCAAAACTTTTTTTTTTTTTTTTAGTTTTGGATAGGTGTCTCTGTCTAGTTTGGGGGATTTCCCTTCACTTCCTGTCCCTAGAATGCACCAGGAAGTGAGAGCAAATCTCTGCAAAGTAAAGGGAAATCCCCTCATAAGCTAGCCATACATGCATAGATTTATCTCATTCAACCCACAGGCTGAACAAGAGAAATCTAAATCTTTGGGCAAGCATAGCTAAATGTATAGCGGGGAAGCCGCCACTTGTTTTGTACATGGGATCTCGGCGATGTCACCGAGATCACTTGTATGCGGCCTGCAGGTTTTCCATACTCCATGGGTGGGGGGAGGGGGGCGCATTGAGGAACCTGGCCTTGGGGCAGCAGAGAGAGTATCTCCAGCCCTAGCTGCAGTTACTGTTCTGTCAAATATTTTCCACCTGAATCCTTCTATTTTTCAATCGAGGTTTGCCAGGCCAGGTGGTGCCAACAAGGTCAAAATTAGAGCAACGTGTGGCTACCATTTAATAATTGTTAGAGGAATAGGTCCGTCCATTGGAAGATTTCCCCTTTAAGTAACATAGTAACATACATACATAGTATGTAATGTTCAATAAAGACTAAGGTCCATCCAGTTCGACCTATGTTGAACTAGCAGCTGTAAAATTGTTCATTTTCCTTACTTTTCTGTCCCAATGGCAATGGTCACCCTGATAAAGTGAGAGGTGAATCTGCCCAGTGGGGACATAAACAACAATAAAAAACTGACAGGGGCTCTAACATTTTCACACGCTAACCAAAACTAGAAACAAAAATTTGGCTTTGTGATACTTCAAAGATAAAGTTAATTTTGCTTATATTTTGGCTTCCCTGGTCCTCTTCCTTCCTAACATCAACTTTCTTTCAGTATGTACCTTATTTATACCCAGTGATGTAATTACTAAGAATCACTAAACACTAAGGGCCCATTGACACCTATCCTAAAGACATGATTTAAAATACACTGGGAATCCCTCTGAATAATTCTATTACAAATTACCTACTCATCAGTTTAAATGTTGAGCTGTAGCCTCTAAATTGATCCATCAAAAAAAACAAAGCCACAAGTGTGTTCAACTGTGGCTACAAATTGGGCCAAAGTGTATTTTTTTAAAAAAACACTTTATTAACAAAATCCAAAAACTTTATTAACAAAATCCATTAATTTATACCACAGACGCTGTATTACCACCAATTAAAACTATGACAATGTTTTCATTCCACAAAACATTGAAAACAGGCAAAAAGTGCTGACCACACTCATCCCGTATGCTATATTTCCCAGAGGTTCACGTTTATCCTTCAGATGAATTATCTATTTTATAGTAAACCTCTAAAAGATGTCTAGCATCCATATAATTCAACTAGGAACCACAAAATACAAAATTCCTGAGGGGGAAATTATACACATTAAATTACTTTCGCCCTTATACTGCATTGGATGAGAGGCAGTACTTTCTCAAATGCCTCAATGACCAAAAGTTGGTGGATTTCAGTGGATTGTCTCATTGCCTCAGCTTTCTCATTGCCCCACCACCTGCTCAGATATCACATACTGGACACCATCTCAGTTCCCGCCATCAGGATAATCCCTCTCTGGGGGGTATCTCACCATTCACTGTCATTCAAACTTGGGCTTGCTGTCACTTTCTGCACCATTGCGGTGTTTGCTTGTGGTTTGACGGTATAAAAACCATCAACAAAATCCACTTTGACCCAATGTGCAGCCACTGTTGACTGCATTTATGCCCATGTTAATGCACACGCTACCACAACACAATGCACATTACACCTGGTTCTATTAATCTCCAATGGCAACTCAATGAAGTAAAGGAACGTGCGACCGCTGCATCGGGAAAAGATGGTATATGCCTGATATTCGATCTGAAATTAATTGGCTGCCTTTAAATCAAATGGATTAAAGCGTAAAAACGAATGCGGCCACCACATCTAAGGACTGTTAAGCATTAATACATTACATATTTGTTCTTGGGTTTAGATGCACTTAATTGGCACTATGTGAAAACATATACAGTAGATGAATTGCACAAGCTATATTGTCTGGAGCTCCGAGGCCATCAAACTCCTTCTACTGTTTATTACAAGTTTAGTCTAATAAAAATAACCCTCAAGACTGAAGATCCAATTCATTACGGAACAGACACAAGTTCTGCTGTTGCTCACGGCTGCCAACTAGATTTTTTTTCACTTTTCCAGCTCATGCAAGGAATTAAAAGTTAAGACCTCATTGTTCCTTTTCCCATTATTCATCACTAGAAATAGTGCTGCCATGATCAGAGGAAACTCAGTTTAGTCAAGAAGTGGTTAAACAGCTGTTCAGTTCCAGAGCTAGAAAGAAAACTAGAGATATTCCATTACATACGGCCTATTTAACATGAAACTGCATGCAATATTAACTACAAATGGTTCCAAAATTCCAAACCAAAGATTTGTTTAAGTAAAACAAAATTAGGCCTTTTTATTTATGAAATTTTGACCTGTTTGGAAAGTTCCCATTTATGTACTCTGAAGACTTAAATACAATGCACATGTGGGTGACATGATCGTGAATGGATACAATTTAAAATAATGAAATGCTCCATTTTGGATTGAATTAGCTTGAAAAGAGTCGAAGTTCTCTAATACACAAAAACATTTTTTTGCAGTATCAAATGAGTGCATTTTTATAAAAGAAGAAAAAGTATGTCTTTCCCTCTTTCATGGTCTCTGCAATGTCATATGTCCCTATATCTGCAGACTGCCGATCAGTAGAAGCGCCACTTAGTATGCTTGACTTGACCAAGAGTGGTGCAGATTTTAGTTTTGGATAGAGTGGCTAAGTTTTCATTGCACCTAGTACCTAGGAAGATTCACTCTATCTATTAAACTTAGAAGTTAAATCTTAAAAATGCATTTAAGTACCTTAACTATTAACAAAAATGTATCTTATTTGTGTATCAGTCAAGCAAAACAAATGGCAAACGCACTCATCAATTTGTTACCAGCTTTACAGCATGGTGCACACGGAAAGGCTTTATACAGTACAACAGCAAAAAGGTTCCCAGCACACTCACCAGCCAGCATGTTGGCTGGTGAGTGTGCTGGGAAACTTTTTGCTATTATTTGTGTATCACTCGGCTGTAGAGCCTCAAATCAGCTCTGAATTGGCGCTGACACTCTCCTTCCTTCTGGAGGGTGGCTACTTTTGTTCCCCATGGTCCCTGTGTGTGTTATATTGTAGTCACCACTCCAAGCTCGCTCCCATGATGGACTACAATCTCATGTTTAGTTTACTAATTTGTATTGAGATTGTAGTCCATCCCAGGAGTGAGCTTGGAGTGCTCACTACTATACAACACACACAGGGTCCATGGGGAACAAAAGTAGCTACCCTCCAGAAGGAAGGACGGTGTCAGCACTAATTCAGAGATGATTTGAGGATCTACAACCGAGTGAAACACAAATAATATAAATTTTTGGTAATAGTTAGGGTACTTGGATGCATTTTTAAGATTTAACTCCTGAGCATAGTGTCACTTTAATTAGAGAAAGATAATTAGACAGTATGCAAACAAGATACATTTACATCACGATGGGCTAGCATTAGGGTTACAGGGAGTCTTAGAGTTGAAAATAGAGTTAGTGTTAGGGTTAAAGGGAGGGTTATTGTAAAGCTGGCCATACACTGTATGAATTTCAGACGGTTTTTGATGAGCCAGTAGAAATTCATACAGTGAATGGCCGTCAGCAGTCTTACATCTGGCTTCCTTTGATAAGAAAATTGAAGGAGCCGGTCAGAACATTTTCAGGTGAATAGTACAGGCAGCCAATCAGCTGCCTTCACCTAAAGTTCACAAAGGAATCTCACCGCTCCAATTCTCCGGCTAGATCCTAATCATGGAGATCCCACAGGTGCAGGCCAACCGATGCGTTTTCACCTTCAGTGAATACAGCCCTTAAAAGATCTCTATGAATAAGCCTTATCGGTGAAACACGTTAGAGAGTTCAGTTTGTTGGGGAGCATGTTCATGGTGTATACACACTTGTGGATTACAAGTAAAGATTGCATTTATAGTTGAAGGCCTGCTGAGTGTGGCTTTCTTTTTGGGCTGGATCAGCTGCCTTCACTGCTCAGGTATTCTGACAGTGGCACACCCATCACTGTAAAGATACAATAGCCCAGTAGGACATTTGTCCATTCCCACTGTTCACTGTGGATGGCAGAATCTGCTATATTTTTTTCATTCAGTCCACAGGTTGAATAAATAAAAGCATAACAGTGTATGGCCAGCTTTATGGTTACAAGGATGGTTAGTATTGGAATTACAGTGAGAGTTAGCCTTAGAGTTACAGTGATCGTCAGTATGGGGGTTACAGAGGGGGAGGGGGGTGTTAGTGTTACAGAAATGGTTAGTGTGTGGGTTGCAGGAAGGGTTCATATGGGGGCTTACAGGGAGAGTTGGTGTAAGGGCTAAAAGGTGGGATAGTAGAGGGGTAACACAGAGGGTTAGTGTTGGGTTATAGAAAAGGTTGGTGTTAAGGTTTTAAGGTGAGTTAATATGGGAGTTACATAGAGGGAAAGTGTTAGGATTACAGAGAGGGCTAGTGTTAAGATTACAAGGAAGATTAGTATGAGGATTATTGTTAGGGTTACAAGGAAGGTTAGTATGATGATTATTGTTAGGGTTACAAGGAAGGTTAGTATGAGGATTATTGTTAGGGTTACAAGGAGAGTTTGTGTAAAGGTTACAGGGCGAGAACATGCTACATGTTTGTGTGCATTTAAACACATTTTTCTATTCAATGTAATACTATACTTTCAAAACATGAAACTCAGTGTAAAGAATCTAAGATGCAAGTGGGTGCATGTTCACACATGACTGATAGTGTGAATGAACCCTTTTTCTTCAACTTCCACCTGTGCCCTTCAGTTCAGTCAAAACAAAGGGCTGCTGTACGGGCTATTCACAGTAGCCCGTACAACAGCTGAAGGTGGCTGAGCGGCTTGACTGAGCTGAAGTGACAGTCGAAGCGTGGAGAATGGCCTGCCGAAGGGCCGGCCGTTCCCCCCGCAAATGTGATCTCGTTTCGCCCAGTTGTCATGACAGATCAGCGTCCCCAAATGGCCTGGGGGCGCTGATCTGTCATTAAACAATAACAACTGGGTGGAGCTGGCCGTGAAGTCACGGCCGGCTCCACCCAGTTGTTGTTCATTGGCTGGGACCTGCTAAAAGACTCTGGCAGGTGCCGGCCAATAGGAAACAGTTGGGCAGAGCTAGCTGTCACTGCTAGCTCCGCCCAATTGTTTTCCTTTTTTTTTTCTTTAAAATATTTTTCTTTTCTTTCTAATGTTCCTATTTTGTATATTTTTTTAAATAATTCCTCAACCTTTTTTTTTTTCGTCACTCTTTTCACGTATTTTCTATTCTGCTCGGTAACAGGGAGGTACCGAGCAGAATAGCCAAGCCGAATGCCGCTCTGAGAATTGGGGCAAACAGCAGAGAGTGAGCTGCCGTAGCTTCCATATGTTGGATCGGCTGAGTCGAACTGCTTCTGCACCTCGGCTCAGCTGAACATGCAGAGCATGTTCGGCTGACTGAAGGCAGCCAAAGGCAGCCGATGTATGGCTGATTTTAGTCGATGTACGGCTGAAATCAGCCATATAAGGCTGCAGTGAAAAGCCAAATAGCGTTCGGCTCACTTCACTTCGGCTCGGTTATTCACTCGGCTGCCTTCGGCAGCTTTGTGAATAACCCTGTTAGTGTTGGTCTTCCTTGACGTTGAGACTTTTGCCTACAGTTCAGCTTTTCCTACCTACATTCTGCTTGTCCTAATGCAAGGCATTTGACCCTTGCAGTGTAAGGGTAGCCCCACTGCAAGGTTAATTTTGACATTTCCTGGAGTTCTTTAAGGGATGACATGTGTCCATGTTCCCCTGTAGGAGTATAGGCAGTAAATCAGCTATAAGTAGGGAATATCCAACAACTTATTGTATCACCTTTATTTCTATTACAGCATATATGATTCTAACATACTTCTGTACTTTTTACCTTGAATGTCATTGAAAATTCTTACGTAAACCGACCCGTAATTTGCTCAGTGTCCGTTCAATACAGAATCTCCGATCTGTTAACGTTACACAACACAGCTGTTCCTCGATATGTTATTTACCTTGATAAGAACATGAAAAAAAGCTTTCCTTTCATCCAGATGTTTTGAATCCTAGACTTGTCCTGGGTAGTGAACCTTGCTGATGATATCCAATTAGATTGGTATGGAATTACATGGTGCCTTATTGACGTGATAGCCTGTATAATGAGAGTAGGGATTAGGATTTGCACCAGCCATTGGGCAGGTTATTGGCAGCAGACCTGCTAGCTCTATTTCCGAGTTTAGGATGAAGAGTTCCTACACTCTGCTTGGGCTATCGGGTAACACAATAAAACTCATTTGTCCAAGGGAAGCCCCAGGGCGTTCAGGGTGCCATGCACAATCACAGCCATAGAGGAGATGTGCACCACTCTCATTATGTTACCTAATGACTTTTCTGCGTGTTCATCTGCCGCTCTTTAAAGAATAATCATGTTACGGGGGAGTATTCTTTGAGCTCCGCTCTGTGCCATGACTTCATCTTTTAGCAATGAAGATTTGCAGCTGCTTGTTGCTCATACAGGTCAGGCAATGAAACAAATTAACTTAAAAGAAGGG
>NW_017306374.1:1301975-1306419 GCF_000935625.1 Nanorana parkeri
AAAAAAAAGAGGGGGGGGGGGGGGTTGGGAAACTATAGGGTATTTTTTCAAGATCCAAAAGCTCCTTAAAGAAGTACTCCAGGATTTTATTATCAAGGGTTATGTGCTTGTTTTGTGTAAGGGGCACCTAGGCCAACACGAGCACTTAGCACTTGGAACAGGTCCACTCCAAGGGTGAGTTGTGTTATTACTTGGAGTTCCTCTTTAAAGTTAAAAGTGGACTCACAAAATGTGGCAAACAGCAAAATACAGAGTATGTTTGGGAGCTATTCTGCCTGCCGTAGAATTGGTATGTCTGTCCATCCAGTTCAGAGCGTTGCACAGCTCAGCCCTGTAAGCCAGTGCAGGAGATGTGACTTTTCTCTGCTGCATTTAAGTAACATTTACAAGTCTTGTACTTACCCCAGCCTGAAAATGAACAGGTAAGAGGAGAGCAGACCAATGAGCTCATCTCTCTGTCACACTGCTCTGTTCTCCTATTAGCATGACCCTTGTTGGAACATGAACACTGCAGCACAACAGACTGACTCCCTATGCTGTTTCTCCCTCTTCCAGCCTGATCTCCCCTTTACAGGCAATTACAAGAGGCTGATATCAAGTCAAATGCAGGTGCTTAAAATAATAGCAGTTTAAAAAATAATTACAATACACAGTAATATTAGGGGGTTATTCACTACAGAGCCGAAGGATCCAACTGTAGCTTCGTCCGATCCTTCGGTTCAGTCGAATCGATGGACTGCTGTACGGGCTATTCACAATAGCTGTCACCGCTAGCTCCACCCAATTGTTTTTCTAATTTTTTTTTCTTTAAAATATTTATATTTTTCTTAACTTTCCCATTTTTTTACATTTTGAAAATCATTTTTCAACCTTTTTAAAACAATTTTTATCTAGCTGTTTTACTATTCTGCTCGGTACCTCTGAGGTAAACGAGCAGAATAGCTGAGCCGAATGTCCCTCTGCGCCATTCAGCTATTCACTTACTGCCGTTCGGCCCCATTGAGAATAGGGGCGAACGGCAGCGATTGAGCTGCCGGAGCTTCGGCTCAGCTGAATCAGATGTTGGATCGGCTGGGTTGAAGTCCCTCTGACCAAAGGCAGCCAATGCATGGCTGATTTCAGCCGATGTACAGCTGAAATCAGCCGTACTGAGCAGGAGTGAATAGCCGAACGGCGTTCGGCTTACTTCTCTTCGGCTTGTTTATTCACTCGGAAGCTAAGTGAATAATCCTGTTAGTGTTTGCCATACAAGGAATAAGTGGGCCAGTCCTAAACTATCCATTAATTAAAGCTGATCTTTAATCTCCTTAATATTTTGCCTTTCCTAGTTCCACCTTTTCTCCCGTATCAGCATGCTTATAAAATGTTTAAATGTTTACATACCTTATTTTACAGGAGAGAGGTCAGCACTGGGACTCTGCTTTCCTATTCAATGCAGGCAGGCCATGGCCAAATCAAGGTCAAGGTCGAAATGGTCATGGTCATATCACAGCACCCTGCATCAGCACTCCTTTCACAGGCTCTCAGCCCTGTTGCATGCAATGAGCTGTGCTAGATAATGCTTTATGAGGTGGGCTGGAGCTCCCAGGCCGGAATTCAGCTTTATATCCAATGTGGTAAGGGTGTGATAGGTTTTTTGTTAGTGTTCCGATAAAATGGGGAAGGGCTAGAACTTTTGTCTTGTTTTATATGCTATATGCAATGTCCCCTTAGAAATGTTTTCCTGTTCTATCCGAAACCCGTCACCTAGAAGCAAGCGAGAGGAAATATCTCCATCACGTCGCATTAAATCTTGACAGAGGTTATAAACTTTCACAGTTCTACTTGATGTCATTCTATCACTGTAAATGTAACACAGTTTAAAGGGATCAAGGGTCCCTTCAAACCACACCCTGGTCCACCCACTCTCAGCAAGACACACCCACATCCCAGCCAGCCACACCTAGTTACAGGAAGCCCCACCTTTTTGGTGGACATACAAATCTGGAAAGTCTGAGCAAAATCAATATCAGACTAAAATCTCCCAGGTGAACATTTGTCCAGGGTGTAACTTTTGCTTTTCTGTATATTATTAAATATAAGTCAATTCCTTCTCATTATCTCATCACATTTAAGTAACTATCTCATCATTTCCATAGTCTGTATGTGTCTTTGTAGCTCCTTTGTTGAGAGAACATTTCCAAGCTTCCTACCTGTCCCTGGAGGTGAAGCTGGAGGTGCTGACATACTGATGAGTGATGTAACCTCCGGTCCAGCATTCACACCTAGTTGAATGAGAAGAGATCAGATTATGGAGATAGCATTCAGCCTGTCGAACATTCATAGTTGAAGTGAAACTTTGAGTTTATGGTTTCCCTGTCACCTCCAGGAGTCCTTGAAGGGAAAAAGCTCCTGCATATGGATGTGCAAAAGTCCTTGTAGATAATCACCTCAGGTGACATTCTGTGAAGGATTATAGGACGGGATATATACGTCTGGCAGATAGAATCATTGTGGATTTTAACATTATATATACTTTATAATTTTTGTATTAATAAAATTATGTCTCTTTTATATATTTATGTGGTCTATTATATATGCTCATTGGATAGAGTACCAGTAAAGCTGGCCACACACTGGTAGATTTTTGTACAAACGTTAATACGAAAAATCTCACCAGAACATTTGATAATGCCATCAGAGACTTGTAGAATGTCGATCAAAATTTTGTTTGCATGCAACTTTTGATTTCGTAATGAATGGAGTTTCCCGAATGACAATCACATTTACTGATAGGATGTTGTTTCTTCGAAAAAAAAATTCAATCCCACTCCTTCAATAATTTTTATCACTTCAGTTGAAAATGATCCTCAATTTGACCCCAATAACTATTAGAAAATCGAACGATCGTTCCAAAGTGAATTTGTTTGGAACAAAGTTCAACTAGTGTATGACCAGCTTAACATCCCAAATGAAGGTTGCCCTATATCTAATATGGGAAGTGGATCATAGACTTAATAAATTGAATATGGTCTTCTAGTGCTTAAAAGAGAACTATGGACAAACCTTTTTTGGTGTTAGTTCGCTTTTGTTTCACAGGAGGACATTAACTAATCAAAGTGCTTCCTTACATTGGCTGTCCCCATCAGTGTGCCCCCTTACATTGGTTGTCCCCATCAGAGTGCCCCCTTGCATTGGTTGTCCCCATCAGAGTGCCTCCTTACACTGGCTGTGCCCATCAGGGTGCCCTCTTACACTGTCTGTCCCCATCAGAGTGCCCCCTTACATTGGCTGTCCCCATCAGTGTGCCCTCTTACATTGGTTGCCCCCATCAGAGTGCCCCCTTACATTGGTTGTCCCCATTATAGTGTCTTCTTACATTGGTTGTCCCCATCAGTATGCCCCCTTACATTGGCTGTCCCCATCAGTGTGCCCCTTACACTGGCTGTCTCCATCAGGGTGCCCCCTTACACTGGCTGTCCCCATCCAAGTGTTCCCTTACACTCGTTGTCCCCATTGGAGTGTCACATGTGTTTGGGGTACCTTAGCTGGGAGGTGAAGTAAGGAGGTGGAGCTGGGAGAAGTCAGAGGTAGAGCTGGGTGGCAGAGCAGGGAGCATAGAAGCAGAGCCGGGAGGTGAAGCTGGGAGGTGTCAGAGGAGGAGCTGGGAGGTGCAGAGAAGCCGAGAGGTGGAGACGGGTATGGACAGCTGAAGGTGATGGAAGATACTGTTCCGTCCTCTTTCAGTACTCAGCGGGACACTGAATGTCATTGGCAATCACAGTCCAGACGGACCAGCGGCTCGGTCCGTATGCAGACGGTGGTCGCCATTTGCAGACCCGGTATATATTTTCTTACAATTTATATTGGAGGCTTGCTGTGTCACAGCCAAAATCATATTTGAAAAATACAAATGCTGTTGGATAATGATATACAGTCTTATGCTTATTATTTGTTACTTCTTTAATGAAAACGTATTTTAAAAAAAAGATGCTGGCGCTCAGCAACAGTCTCAGGGCTTTTGGATATTTTTGTTCAAATGACGGTCTGGAGACATGGGGGTTGATTTACTAACCTTATAAACACACCACAAACATGTATACACCTCTGTAGTGTGTTCCCTCCCAGCATGATCTATGGGTGGAATCTAAACACCTTTGTAGTGTGTACACACCCAGCAGGTGTGTTGTGCAAAGCCTTGCATGAATTTGCAAGGTGATGTTGTGTAAATTAGCTCTATGTTGTGTTGCTTGCGTTGATGAATGCAGGAATGTAAATGCATGAGCTAACCATTTTTGTCTAAACTGTGAAGCAGCATTATATATGCATCATGTGCATGATTTTTCCATATATGGCATTAGTGGAAATATGCTTTTAGAGACTTTTTGGTTGATATGTTTTGCTGTGTAAAAATCACACGCACCTAGTGCGTGCGTGTCTTTAGGTTAGTAAATCACCCCCATGG
>NW_017306374.1:1306941-1347091 GCF_000935625.1 Nanorana parkeri
GGGGTTGATTTACTAACCTTATAAACACACCACAAACATGTATACACCTCTGTAGTGTGTTCCCTCCCAGCATGATCTATGGGTGGAATCTAAACACCTTTGTAGTGTGTACACACCCAGCAGGTGTGTTGTGCAAAGCCTTGCATGAATTTGCAAGGTGATGTTGTGTAAATTAGCTCTATGTTGTGTTGCTTGCGTTGATGAATGCAGGAATGTAAATGCATGAGCTAACCATTTTTGTCTAAACTGTGAAGCAGCATTATATATGCATCATGTGCATGATTTTTCCATATATGGCATTAGTGGAAATATGCTTTTAGAGACTTTTTGGTTGATATGTTTTGCTGTGTAAAAATCACACGCACCTAGTGCGTGCGTGTCTTTAGGTTAGTAAATCACCCCCATGGTCTCTTTAAGGTTCATGTCTGCTTCCCAGTTATTCTTTGAGTTAGTGTCTGCTGTCAATGAATATGTTCATTCATCACATGGAGCTTGCTGATTATGTGGCCAGCGTTTAGTTTGTTTTGTGCTTTTATCATGCAATTATTAGTTTAGACCGGATTGTGTCTATCTTCTGTTTTGTTTGGCTGGAAAGCCCAGCAGCTCAAAGAAAGTCCCACATTGATCTCCACAGACCTCACAGCAGGTAGTGTTGCGGAACCCTTTACAAGTATATTTTGACTAGTACTCACATAGTCAGGCTTAGTGAACAAGTAAAGGGAATTCACATCACGTTAGTGTCTCAGAACCAGGTCAGGTAGGCAACAGTTCAGCTGGATGAACTTCTGGTGGAAGACAGTTGGCAGGATGCTTAATTGTTTCCTTCCAAAAACTGGCACATTTGTTTTTGGCATGGGAACATCGATATTTGAATTTTTGGTACTAATAAATTCTTGGAATTTACATTTGTCGCTGACTCCTTTTTGTATTTGAAATTGATGCCTATATGACATATAGACATGGCATGGCATGTCACTTTAAGCTAAGAAAATAACTTAGGCCTAACCCATAAATCTAACCCAAACCTGAACTATACTTTAATCTAACCCCTAACCACAAAACCAAAGTCTAAAACGAAAGAACTCTTAAGCCCCGTTCACATTGAGCGATTAATCGCGCGGTAATTCCCACGATATCGCAGCAAATTACCGCGCGATATCGCGCTCCAATGCATTTCAATGGGGCAAAGGGTCCTGCTGTCGCGGGTCGTGTGTCGCTACAGCAGGACCCTTTTTGGAGCGGATTTAGCCGCGATTCAAGCTTGCTCAATGCAAGCTTGAACGCGATATCGCGCGGCAAATCTCGCGATATCACACGGCAAATCTCGCGATATCGCGCAATATGCAAATCGCGCTACAAACGCGCGAATTGCATATCGCGCGGTGGGAACGGGGCCTTAGGGTGCCCATACGCCTTACGATTATCGTACGATTTTTTAATGCGATCGACTTTTCGGCCGATAATCGTATGTGTGCATTGCAGTGTCCGACCGATAGTACAGTACAATCGTACGACTTTTGACGGATCGTACGATTGTCGTAAGGTTGCTGGAGTTTCCGTCCGTCAAAAGCCGTACGATCTACACTGCGCTTGCGCTAACGAAAATACGGCAAATCAATTACCGCATTTCGTCCAGGTGCTTTTCGTTAATTATGGCTAAATTAATCTTGCGATCATCGAGGCAGGATGGGGCTGCCGTACGAAAATCGTACGACTATTCGATCATCGGACGGAAATTTTCGTCCAATAATCGTAAGGTGTATGGGCACCTTTACTCACCTAATCGTAACAACCTAATCTAGACACTTAACCCTTAACACCTAATCTTGACTGTTCAACAGACAGAAGCCTTGCATTAATATTTCCATTACACTGAAAATGTTTTGAACCAATATACATCTAGGGTTGATTAAAGCTCTGCTCAGTATTAAAATCAATGGATATCAGGTCCATGATCAAGTCAATAGATATTAGGTCCATGATCAGGTCATTGGATATCAGGTCCATGATCAGGTCACTGGTCGAGAAAACTGAATTCAGGTCATCAAATACAGGACAGTGCTCTCAAATAGGACACAGATCTGCAGATCATGCATAGTGGCAGGGAATGACCTGGAAAGGGGTCTGAAGGATCTTTTTACCATGTCACAGATAAAGGATCATCAATCTGAGTTAAACATCTGCTAAATCTGAATTAGTCTAGAGGTCCTTTCTGAACAGTAAAACAAACCTGAGCTGGAGGACTCAAGGTGTCTGAATGGTGATTGAATTTAGCTGAATCTATTTTGGACACTGAGAACTAGAATGCTTCAAATTCTTAATTTGCAACAGACACTGCAATAAATCTTAAAATAATTCACATATTTTTCAGTGTCATCCATGTAGAGGAATTTGGCACAAGTTGGAGACGTTACTGAACTGTGCTTGGATCAGTCCACACAGAGAACATGAACACAGCAAGACATTAGTGATTGGGCATGAGTATTAGTTGTTTGTTCAGTGGTAAAATTGTTTTATGGCCATAGTCCAGGTTATATATATATATGTCAAAAAAGACAAAAACGCAGTATTGCAGTGTGCAATGATACCTTTCTAATTGGACTAACAAAATATATACAAGACAAGCTTTCGAAAGGAGTTTTCTCAAATTTGACTCAAATTTGGAAATACAAATGTGTATTTACCCCATGTAACAGCAATGGGTCAATCAGTGGGGAGTCTATAGCTATGTATTGGCTATCACTCCAGCAACATATAGCTTACACAGGGCTTTCCATTCACTCATTGCTGCCAATTTGAGTGTTGGAAGGTGAGTATATGTGCGTACGTACGCATGGGCCAAGCACAGATTTACTTTAAGATAACACTGCAGTAACTCAAACTCACACTATAGCACTAAAGTTCTCATTTAAAATGAGTTAAACACACTCTGGTGAGAATTCTAAAAGTAATAAATGCACACATGCAGCCAACATGTTGAGTTTCTTACTCTGTCAACTGCTGTGTTCCTTCTCATGTTAAAAACTTCAACAACTTTGTATATCTTTTAGATGTTTCTTTGAAGGAGGCCTTTGTGCAGACTGCAGGCTATTCTGAACAATTTAATAAGGGAGTTTGCCGTCATAGAAAGACTAAGGACGCTCTGAGTTTCATCTCATTAACATTATGCAATGCTTCTAGATCTTTACCCTTTGTTAGAACAGGCAATGTTAACACCTCGTTTACACCTGATAGTGAGATTAGCCAGCACAGTACAGACAGGGTTAAATAATTATGGTAAACATAAACTGCCCGCCCCCTCCTTAACATTACATAGGGAGAACTAGGCAGGATTTGTGAGCAAGTAAAAATCTCTTTAAAATTAAAGCAGCAGTTATGGAATGTGAACGAGAACATGTAACAAATATAAAATAGGTGTTATCTCAATTTGGCTGCAAACGTGGACATACATTTTAAGGTACAGTTATGTCAATCCTAGGACTGACTTTAGGTTCCATACAGTAAGCCTTCCTTCTGTGATAATATCCTGGTCACTCATCTACAGCGATGCTAAGGTACAGTTTTTTTCTTGTTTCCACAAGGTATTTGCTTCTGTGGTTTTAGAAAGCAGATTATTCTACTTAGGGAAGTTACCTGAGTGACTTGCCTCAGTATCAAAGAACAGAAGCAGGTAAGTGCAGGGTCATCTTTAATATTAACTGAGCCCTGGGCAAGAGTCAGCTGATGGGCACCCAAAGACCTCCCACCTCCATCACCCACACCGCTTTCTCGACTAGGGTTCCCACCTTTTCTTCAAGCGAAAACTGAACAGTGCCACGCAGCAATTTTTGGGGGGAGAATATACAAGAGAGAATGAGGAGAGACAGCCAGGGAGAGAGTGAAGAGAGACAGCCAGGGGAGAGAGTGAGGAGAGACAGCCAGGGAAGAGAGTGAGGAGAGACAGCCAGGGAAGAGAGTGATGAGAGACAGCCTGAGGAGAGAGTGAGGAGAGCCAGAGGGAAGAGAGTGAGGAGAGACAGCCAGGGAAGAGAGTGATGAGAGACAGCCTGAGGAGAGAGTGAGGAGAGCCAGCCAGGGGAGAGAGCAAAGAGAGCCAGCCTGGGGAGAGAGCGAGGAGAGCCAGCCAGGGGAGAGAGCAAGGAGAGGCAGGCAGGAGAGAGAGCAATCAGAGACAGCCAGAGGAGAGAGCAAGGAGAGACAGCAAGGAGAGAGAGCATGGAGAAACAGCCAGGATAGAGACTGAGGAGAGACAGCCAGGGGAGAGAGAGGAGAGACAGCCAGGAGAGAAAGCGAGGAGAGATAGCGAGCAACACATCTAACTAAAGCAGAACCCCTGTGTATTTCAAGACTTATCTGCACTCTGAGTTTCAGACACTTCCTTGCTCCCCGAGTTCCAGCGTCTTTCCGTGTCCAATGTATCCTCCATGCACTCAAGTTGGAACACCAGGCCCCTGTCTACCTGACATTATGCTCAAAACCTGCACTGTCTGTTTAAATCTGGACAAGTGGCAACCCTATGGGAACTGCTGCAATGGGAGAAAGGGCTGACTGGTGATGGAGATTATCTCTCCACCAGCCATGCAGCTTGTCTTCTACCTGTCACTCTGGGCTCAAGGGACAGCTGCTGTGGGCCCCTGTAAATGATGTGGCCATGGGCAGTTGCCCCTTTTGCCCTGTGATAAAGACAGCTTTGGGTAAGTGACTGAAAAAAGCTTGATAAATCTTCTTGCAATGTATATAAACTGACCTAGAAAGAGTAGAGCCAGGTGTCGAAATGCGAAGAGTGGAGCCAGGTGTTAGAAAGCCAAGAGTGGAACCAAATGTCAAAATACTGAGATTGGAGCTAGGTGTCGAAATGCTGAGAGTGGAGTCAGGAGTAGGAATGTGAAGAGTAAAGCCAGGTTTCGAAATGCCAAAAGTGGAGTCAGGTGTAAGTATGTAGAGAATAAAGGCAGGTGTCAAAATGCTCAGAGTGGAGTCATGGGTTGGATTGCCGAAAGTAAAGCCAGGTGTTGTAATGCCAAGAGTGAAGCCAGGTGTCGTAATGGTGAGAGTAGAGTCAGGTGTAGGAATGTCAAGAGTAAAGCCAGGTGTTGAAGTACCGACAGTGGAGTCGGGTATAGGTATGTTGAGAGAAAAGCCAGGTGTCAAAATGCCGAAAGTGGATTCAGGTGTCAGAATGCTGAAAATGAAGCCAGGTGTCAGGATGCAGAGAGTGGAGCCAGGTGTTGGAATGCAGAGAGTAGAGCCAAGTGTCGTAATGCTGAAAGTGATTGCCAAGAGTAGAGATGTTGTCGGAATGCAGAGAGTGGAGCCAGGTGTCCGATTGCAGAGAGCGAAGCCAGGTGTTGTAGTGCTGAGAGTAGAGCCAGGTGTAGCAATGTGAAGAGTGAAGCCAGGTGTTGTAATGCTGAGAGTAGAGCCAGGTGTAGGAATGCCAAGAGTGAAGCCAGGTGTTGTAATGCTGAAAGTGAAGTCAGGTGTAGGAATGCAGAGAGTAGAGCCAGGTGTCAGAATGCAGAGAGTGGAGCCAGGTGTTGTAATGCCGAGAGTAGAGCCAGGTGTATGAATGCCAAGAGTGAAGCAAGGTGTTGTGATGCTGAAAGTGAAGCCAGGTGTAGGAATTCAGAGAGTAGAGCCAGGTATTGGAATGCAGATTGTGGAGCCAGGTGTTGGAATGCTGAGAATGGAGTTGTGCATTTTCTTTTTTTTAGCTATTGGATAGCGGGTGACAATATCATTCCTGCCTATGCACACTGGAGTTATATCATCAGTGGCAACCCAATGGCTGAAGAAAGAAGATGTCGGTCTGATAAAAGAGCAGGAGAAGAGGGCAGCAGCAGTGACTAAGTGACGTCTGCATTGAGCGTGGATGTGTCATTACTGGAAGAGAACAAACCAAGAGGTAAGTCTGTTATAATGTGTAAGTATGATACTCATACATGCTCATGCACATGCTACCAAGGCCAGCTCCAGCACAGTTCCACAGAAATTAACCTGGCATACCTAGATTAGTATCTTCAGAAGAAGAGCAGGTAAGCATTTGCTAAAAACCCTTTCTGTGTATGCAATTCACCATAGCAAGATTTAACATTTCTCAACAAAACGTGCGTTTCACTTTAAGGGACACACAAGATATTGGGAAAGAAGCATGCTTCCCACCTGTGGCTTTGCCGTTATGGGAACACAGCTGGAATATGGGAAATATTACAAAAATGTAAAAATCTTTTGAAATCTTTTGAAATCTTCTGGTCGTAACTTCCAATAGGCTCCACTTCTCTTTGTGACTTCATGCATTCCAGGATCCAAGAACAAAGGACAACGTTACTGCTGAATGGGCTGCGTCACAGTAAGATGACTCACCAAAGGGCTCACATGACGGGAGTCACATCCTAGACAGGCAGGTGGCTGCTACACACCAACTCAAAGGTCTATAGTTAGAGTTTGGACTGCCAGTTTTACAAACCATGCTACACGCTATTTATTATCATCGTCAATGATATTGTAAATATTTTAGGAAAAATCCAGTAACTAACTATAAACATTGTATATTGTACAAAACTATCATCAGTCAGCTATATGTACTTTGATTTTGTTTTTCAATATAAAATATAAAATATGAACATTGCATAATATAATGTTATAATAATATTACATTGTATAATGTATGTTTTTCAAAAATAAAGATAAAAATGAATGCATATTTATGCACAGAATTGTGTGAGAGTGGATGGGGGACATCTGTATTTTGTGTGTATGGTAGCCTGTGACCACTACAGTATACACAAACATACGTGTTTTTAATTAGACCTTTGCTTTATTTTTTAGGTACCTGCTGATCCACTGTTTGTTTGCTTGTTTTTTTCATCTGATTGGGTTTTCAAAGTGAACATTAATTTGCTTTTCACATGATTGGATAATTGAAGTGAATATTCACTCCATTTTTTGAGTGAAGATTCTGAAATATATAATTTGTGATGACTGAAGAATATATTTAAATGAACAGTTGCAGTTTTAACATGAAAAATAATAGCAGATTCATATTAGACTTTAAACCTGTTGAGCAATTGCAGGATTCTATCTGTGCTAAATAAATCTTCCTTAGCAGAAAAACATCATTCTTTATGCCGTGTTACACCCTGAGGTGTTAGATCTGTTCGACTCAGTATTCCTTTTCTTAAAGTGACACTAAAAAATGCATTCAAGTACCCTAAGTATAATTAATAAAGTAGCCACCGGTCCAAGCTCGCTCCTGTAATGGACTACAATCTCAGGTTTAGTTTACTAGTTTGTATTGAGATTGTAGTCCATCACAGGAGCGAGCTTGGAGCAGTGACTACTTTACAACACACACAGGGAACAAAAGTAGCCCCCCTCCAGAAGGAAGGACAGTGTCAGCACCAATTCAGAGATGATTTGAGGATCTACAGCCGAGTGATACACAAATAAGATACATTGTTGTTAAGCCCTCATTCACACGGGTAACGGCCGGCCCGTAAAGATCCGTGCTGCGTGCACGGCCATATCGGGCAGCTCCCGGGAAGAACCGGTGCTGTGTGTGATTTATACGCAGCAGCCTGTCCTTCTCTATGGGAGTACGCAACCGTACACCGCCCTACTGTCACCCGAAATGCCCGTCCGTGCGGGTGTCAGGACTCGTATGCTGATAGGATGGATCCTGTCTGCTTCCGAGCATGGACATCCGCACCCGTACGGACGCGCAGGTCGGATGAGAGTAAGGCGGCGTACAGCTGCGCACTCCCATAGAGAAGGACAGGTTGCTGCGTACAAATCACACACAGCACCGGTTCTTCCTGGGAGCTGCCCGATATGGCCGTGCACGCTGCACGGATCTGTACGGGCCGGCCGTTACCCGTGTGAATGACTAGTGAATGAATAGTTAAAGTACTTGGATGTATTTTTAAGATTTAATTCCTGAGTTTACTGTCACTTTAAGTGGAAACCCCCCTAAAAATATCCTTTACTTTATTCAGGAATCCTGTAGTCCCAGAAATTCTTTTTGAGGCCCATGAAAATCCAAATTGAATTATTTCTAGATACTCAACAATTTAACCAGATTCAAACCTATTTCTCAAGTGCATTTGTTTATATAGAGAACACATTAGGCGCCCCCTGTGAAAATGCGGTCATAGCAGAAACGTTGCGTTTGCGAAACTCAATAACGCTATGTTTTCTCTTGTGTTTTTTGAAAGTAATTTAAACAGGCGTTCTGTAATGTTACACTGTATCAATTCGATTAGGAGCGCAGAGCGCTCATACAGTACATAGGGATTTCTGCATCCTTGTATTACAGTCTTTCTGTTGTTGGGATCCCTGGTGAAATCTGCATTCCCCCCCATTCTTGTGTTTCTTTAAACTGTTAAGGTTTTCGGACTTTGCGGTTCTATGAATATAAAGCCTTTCCCTTTACAATGTATAATGACTGAACTCGGAGAAGGCAGACATGATTCAGTTTTTACGATGCAGTATTTTCCACACAAACCCTGTAAAGAATGGACTTCTAATATATTAATTAAGTGATATTAAAGATTAACTCCAGGGATTTAGAAAAACTTAAGTGCTCGTTTTGTCTGGGGGGCTGAAATAAAGCAGTTTTACTCACCTGACACTCGCTGTCGTG
Organism: Nanorana parkeri; assembly: GCF_000935625.1. Taxonomy (NCBI): domain Eukaryota; kingdom Metazoa; phylum Chordata; class Amphibia; order Anura; family Dicroglossidae; genus Nanorana; species Nanorana parkeri. The sequence continues at coordinate 1,315,583 of NW_017306374.1, forward strand.
CAGCAGTCAGTGCTCACCTCCCTCTCCCTCTGCTTCAGCTACTACTACTACTACTACTACTACGACTACTGGAGCCCAGGGGTGAAGAGGGTGCGGGGACCAGTCTAGCTGTCTGGCAGACTGAGAATCAGGTGAGTACTTCTACATTATTTGGGCCCCCTAGAAAAAAATGAGCTCTTACCTTCTGCTAGACCCACTCCAAGGGTAAGTTTTTCCAATTCCCGGAGTTATTCTTATACCTAAAAAGGTTTTAGGCTATTTTTAATCCCTAATAAATCACTTACAATGGACATTGTTCCTTGATGTTGAAAAGGTTTAGTGTCCTGCTGAATCAGCTGGTCCCCTGAGATTTGGTCCTAATACCCTTCTTTAGGGTGGTTTCTTTCTCTTGCAGAGTCCTATGGAGCCACCCTTATGTGTGCTAGTTAGCTGTGTGTGTCTCCACAATCACACAATAAGAAGAAGAAGGTCACCAGCACACCGAAGTCCACTTTATTGATCTGTCATTATTGCAGTCACATAAACATATACAGGTGAAACTCGAATAATTAGAATATTGTGCAAAGTTCATTTATTTCACTAATGCAACTTAAAAGGTGAAACTAATATATGAGACTCATTACATGCAAAGCAAGATAATTCAAGCCGTGATTTGTCATAATTGTGATGATTATGGCTTACAGCTCATGAAAACCCCAAGAACCCCAAATCCACAACCTCAAAAAAGTAGATTATTACATGCAATCAATAAAACAAGGATTGTACATAGAACAATATCAGACCTCTGAAAAGTACAAGCATGCATATGTACTCAGTACTTGGTTTGGGCCCCTTTTGCAGCACTTACTGCCATTACTTTTGCACGATATTCTAATTATTTGAGTTTCACCTGTATATCATGATGAAAACCCAATGTTTTGGAACTACATGCAGTTCCTCCATCAGGAAAAAAACAAAATCACCTTGTTTGCCTAATGAAGGAACATGATGTGTTTCCAAAACATTGGGGGGAATTTATCAAAACTGGAGCAGAGGAAATCTGGAGCAGCTGTGCATGGCAACCAATCAGCTTCTCTCGTCAGTTTGTTCAGTTAAGATTTGAAAATGAAAGAGAAATGCTGATTGGTTGCATTGCACAGCTGTTCCAGTTTTTGTCTGCTCCAGTTTTGATAAATTCCCTTCATTGTGCTTTCATGTGATACCATGTTTATCTGACGTCAATAAAGACGGATCAATAAAGTGGAATTCAGAGTGCTAGTGACCTTCTTATTATTATTGTTATTATTATTATTATTGTTCTATGTGGTGCCATCCGCTGGTCATTACAGCACCCATCTGAATAATTCATAGTGGGATAGCGGTCAGGAGTGCGATGAGACATCTCTAAAAATCAACAATCACATAGACACAGCAAGGCAAGGCACTCTCCTCCTCTCCGCTCCTCCCTCCTCCCTTCTCCAAGCTAGTAGATGGACAGTTGATTTAGACTGTGCTTTACCTTACAATCTTATACTGGACAGGAAGTTCAGTGAAGCTGAGCTGAGAGAATTGTAGCTGTCTGGAAACATGAGGACTGTAAGTGCTTGGGCAAAAATGTAAAGAAATACTTTGCTGGGCAATTTAAAGCATTTTTCTAGAGTAAATAAACTAAAATGAAAATGATTGGAGCAATGCATAGTTTGCCATTACTGACTTCCTTCTCAAATTGCTAGTTGCCTGGCTGTCAACCTTCTCTTCTGGCTGCAGAACCCCTTTAAAAGTATGCAAAATCTTGAGGCATCCCAATCTAAAATGTAGAAACCATAAATGTAAAAATGATGTGTTGCCCCTCCAAAATCCATACCAGACCCTTATCCCAGATAGACAAAAAATGGTATTCCCTCTTTCGCATCAGAGCCCTCCCTTGACATTAGGAGCCCCCTTCACATCAGTGTCCCCTCTTTTCACATCAGAGTGACACCTTCACATCAGAGCTCTCCCTTCACTTAATGAGCCACACTTCACATCAGTGCCCCACCTTTTCACATCAGAGGGCCACCTTTACATCAGAGCTCTCCCTTCACTTAATGAGCCACACTTCACATCAGTGCCCCACCTTTTCACATCAGAGGGCCACCTTTACATCAGAGCTCTCCCTTCACTTAATGAGCGCCCCTTTTCACATCAGAGTGCCACCTTTACATCAGAACTCTACCTGCACATTAGGAGCCCCCCCTCACATCAGTGTCCCCTATTTTCACACCAGAGTGCCACCTTCACATGAGTCCCCCTTTTCACATTACGAGCCCCCCTTCACACCAGGAGCTCCCTCCTTTCACATCACAGTCACCTCCTTTCACACTAGGTGCCCCTCTTTACATCAGAGTCCCACTCGTTCACATGGCACGCCATGGCACCCTGATGAAGAAAGGCTGTTGTAAATCATAAACCTGGAACAAATTTGTAGATCAGGAGTTCTGATTTTGCTTGCTAAATGCTTGTGCAATGGCAGCTTTCATATTTCTCCAAAGACTGGTTTTCTTTAAAGTGTCTTTTCTAAAAATAAAAAATAAAAATTCCAGATCTGAGAGCAGTTTTATTTATGTGTTGGGGAATGGCACATTATGTGCTTTTATTGGTCGAATAGCTATGGTTTCTGTTACAAATTGCTTGATCTTATTTTCCTATCTCTATGTCACATTGCTTGCATGCAAAACGCTTTGTCCGGCTGCGGTTAAGCTAAGTAGAGGTGCTTTTATAGCAGATTGAAGTTGAAATCTGGAAGCCTATGATAAGATCTATAACTTTACTCGCAAGACTTTGTCTTGAAATATGATCAAGAAAAAGGATTGTTCCTGCCCACGGAAACCAAGCCGAGACTAGCACACCCTACAAGTTAGTGGCTTGTAAATGAAAGTGATACATGACAATGTTTCCTTTTCATGTAATGAGATATTTTGTAATGGTAAGCAATATGTCAAATGCCTTTGATTTGGCTTGCGTTGACAAAGAACAACACTTCCCAGCCTTTGTATTAGAAGGCGGATGAAATGAAGGGCTTGAATGAGCAGTCGTAGTGTCTGTGCTACTCCACCAAGGGCCTGAAGGACAGGAGGGGTCTGTAAGGGCTGTAAAAGAGGAAGCTATTTGGGTTCTCTAGTGGTTAGCAGAGAAACCTTACAATGGGCAAGGCCTTCACATACTCTGGGGCACAGGTTTAGGCTAAGAAAATTATTATAAATCATTTAGGCACTTTACCTTTATTTTTATAGAGATGTATCCCCCTTTCACTAAATCCCTGTAGTTTCTGGTGACCAAGGCCAGCCTTTAAAGAGGCAGCCTGAGGCTGTTATACAAATAAACTTGTTGCACTCCTTACCGGATGCCCCAATGACAGGGGAGGGTGCTTGTAGTGACTGCGGATGGCACCGCTGGTTACAGGAATCAATTGAATTCAGGATAACCATGTGTTCATTTAATAAGAACCATGTCAAGTAAAAACAAGAGCTTGCGGGACCACGCAGGGTCCCTTCATCAGGCTTAACATTGACAAAGGTGTACATAAAAAGCCTGAAGCGTCCAAGGTTGCTAAGAGCTGGGCAGGAAAACGTGTAACGGGCATAGATATCTCCCTGCCCAGCTCTTAGCAACCTGAGAAGATACTCTGGCTTGTGTCCTGCTCAGCTCCTGGCAACCAGTAACGTCACTGGTTGCCAGGAGCTGAGCGGGATGCTTTGGTCCCCGCATCGAACCCATCCTGGATAGGATCAGCCATTCACCAATTGGGTTAATCCAAGAGACAATCCCTGTAAGTGATATTTAAGATATAAGAGCCCCATGGTGAACTAAGTTAGTTCAGTGTTCTAACCTCCGCGCCATTATTCCTGACTTTGTTCCCATCCATCTTGGAGTTTTTGGTGTTCCCACCGAGCTTTGCATGTTCCAGCAACTTTTGTTACATTCTCCAAAGTATAGAATAAATAAAAATTCAACGGGGAGTTTAGGAGCCCTTCAAAATGGCCACGGCAGTTGCAGAGGTCTTCCCGGTGTCTTAAATATACCTGAATAGGGGCCTTCCAGAAGTGACTGTACATTCAGAGCTATAAGAAACGGTCACATGATTTAACCCTCCAGCATCCATCACCAAAAGAGAGAAAAACTCTGGGCATATTAAACAATAATGCTTGCAGTGGGTCTACCCCCACACTGTAAGGCCCCGTTCACACTTGGCGATTCGCAAATCGCGCGTTTGTCGCGCGATTTGCATTTTGTGCGATGCGCGATATCGCGCAAATGCTTGCATTGAGCAAGCGAGAATCGCGGCAAAATCTGCTCCAAAAAGGGTCCTGCTGTAGCGACACACGACCCGCGACAGCAGGACGCTTTGCCCCATTGAGGTGCATTGAAGAGCGATATCGCGCGGTAAATAGCCGCGATATCGTGGGAATTACCGCGCAATAAATCACTCAATGTGAATGGGGCCTTAGAGTTAAAGGAGAACTATGAGGTGAGTGCTTTTCACTCACCTCATAGTTCTAGCCGACCTGTGACAATGAGACTGTCACAGGTCGGCTCAGTAGATCGGGAAGTGAGCGAACACATACCGGCATGGATTCCCCCCTCCCCGCTCCGATCCTCCAGCGCTGACTGGCGGAACGGACGGGGGAGGGGGCGGGTACTGCTGGCTCTGCATCTAGATAGGCAGAGCCAGCTGTCACTCACGCAGCTGGGCGGATCCAGACATAATTGTCGGGATCCGCTTGCTTCAGCTGCGTCATCTCAGTATACCGCGAGCTATAGCTTGCGGTATACTGAGCTAAGGGTGACGGGAGGATGCTAGTTTGTGTCCTCCCGTTACCCTAAGGAGAACTATGGGGAAAAGCCCTAACCCCATAGTTCTCCTTTAAGTTCTAATTTTGGCCTAGGGTCCTCACATCCAACGCAAGTGAATTGACATGGTGATGTCATGGGCCTTTAGACTGTCGGAACCCAGAGTAGAAGAGGCTACGGAGGCCGGTCTAGCAGCCAGATGGGACAGTGGATCAGGTGAGTATATCTTTCTTATTTTAGACCCTGGACCAAAGGAAGCACTCAACCCTTGCAGTGTGGGGTGTAGCCTGCAAGAGTTAATGTTTAAAGTGACATTAAAGTAAAACAAAATGTTTCCTCCCCCAGTGGTAATGTTAGCACTTACCTTAAATGATGTCTCTTAATCCGATCTTCCTCTTCTTTCCTGATGTTTTTTATCTGTCTGTCTGTCTTGCAGGCACTTCTGATCCAGCGGTGTCTACATGCGGGTGCACGCGTCCATAGACTTACCTTGCGTCTCTGCTCGTCTCCCACCCTAAAATCAAAACTGCGCATTCGCCCGCCCCAAGATGCTTTGCGGCCGCCCGAGCAGTTTCGTTTTCTCGGACAGGAGCGCCCAACGAAAACATGGTTAGTGTAAACCGCTGTTAAAACTTTTTGTCTATATCTACTGCTTGCTAGCAGTAGATATGAGCAAAAAAAATGGAGGGTTTAGAACCCCTTTAATATGTCGGGAGTTCTTCTTTTAATACCAGTTTTGTATTTAACTTGTTGTTCAATTGAGTTACAATTTAATGATTTTTCTGTAATGTTTCATATGAATACAGGCGGATGCTTTTATACTCTGTAGTTGTGATTTTACTGTCTGATCCTATTGTAGATACTCAATAAATAGATACTTTTATTGGACATTCCAAAGCTTTTATCTACAGTGATATGGTACATTGGATATACTGACATTTCCAATTTATAGAACATCCACATAGTGAGGAGAGAGCCAAGATCATCCAGAATACACAGAGGTAATGGAATGCAGGATAGGATGAAGCTGGATCACAGATTAGTAGAAAATTATCACAAGCTGTCTGCAGACATTTCATACAGCGTTTAACTTTAATCACTGCAAATACATTTCACCACGTAAGTCTCAACCACTGTTTTAATGTTAAAGATATTTATGTCCCCCAAAAAGAAAAGGTTGGGATCAGGATGGACTACAAATGCAAAAGGTTATTTGCTACAAAAGTGACACCATTTCAAAACATTAAAATCCTTAAAGTGAAACTAAAGCCCCAAATTTTCTTTAGTTTTGAATAGAGTGGAAAAGGATTAGAACCCATGTCCGATTTTCATTGCTGTTTGTGTCCCTGTTAGGGAGATTCACCCTCTATATTTTGTTGGAAATGCAAGCAGCACATTACTGATATTCTGATATGTTCTGATTGTATTGCTGATGTTCAGAGATGTAGTATTGTATTTTGGGCACAAGATGGTGCTGTGGTGCAAGTCTAGTCTATGCTGGTTTTTCTATGTGCATGCTATGATATATATGAGTTTCCTGTTGATGCTGTATTCCTATATGCATGTATGTAACATTCTTCCGAGCTAGTAAAACTTAATTAAGCATTCCTTAAGATCTCAGTGCATATTAATGCAGTTGATAAATTGCATGCACGTGTACCAGGAGGTAGCCAACTCCTAGGAGTTGGCTACTAGTGCAGGTGTACCAGGAGTTGGCTACCTCCTGGTACACCTGCATGCAATTTATCGACTGCATTAATATGCTCACACTTGGAGACTCGTATACATAGAGTTAGGACCACACTTTGCAGAGGTGCCTTGGCACGGCCGTGTGGCTTCCACATATTTTTGGCCAAATGTTTGTGCAACTAAAACCTCTGATTTTAACGCATACTCTTGACAGGGCAATTTGTTTGGTTGCAGGCTAGCTGGCAGGTGAGCTGGGGATTTTTTGTGTTTTGTATTGTTGTAAGCATTCCCAATGTGCACCCTGCCATAAAGGCTAGTTATAGATTCATGCAGGTACCATGTTTTTTCTAGTTCAACTCAATATTGAACCCTACAGACTAAGACTGGGATGCCATTGAAAGTTCTTGTGCGTGTAAAGGCCGGCGTCCCAATACTTTTGGTAATATAGTGTATATATACTATATATGATATACTGTATATCTATTTAGATAATTTGCAGCCACTGTGAATTCTACACCTGTCTTTTCACACAAAGTCTATATTTTTTAATTGACTCCACTTGATTCAGCACATAATTATGTTACTGAAGATATGCTTGCTGGTATAATACAAAGTAATGAAATCCATCTGTTCATAAAAACTCAATTATACGTAACATGTGCCAAATAAATTGGCACAGAGTAAGTGAGCAGGACAGAGCTGGCCACTGGGGTCTGCGCACACTATTGTTTCATCTGAAACGTTCTGTCATTGGAAGGTGGAAATGATCTGTCTTAAACTCATACACGTCCATAGCTAATACTTTATAATGAAGCACATGTTCTCATTACACCTGCGCCAATAAGTAGCCTTGCAATCTGTAGAGTCCTTTTTTCGTGCAGTAACAAGCATGGAATCCGGGTCGGGAAAAACCTCTGATTTTAACGCATACTCTTGACAGGGCAATTTGTTTGGTTGCAGGCTAGCTGGCAGGTGAGCTGGGGATTTTTTGTGTTTTGTATTGTTGTAAGCATTCCCAATGTGCACCCTGCCATAAAGGCTAGTTATAGATTCATGCAGGTACCATGTTTTTTCTAGTTCAACTCAATATTGAACCCTACAGACTAAGACTGGGATGCCATTGAAAGTTCTTGTGCGTGTAAAGGCCGGCGTCCCAATACTTTTGGTAATATAGTGTATATATACTATATATGATATACTGTATATCTATTTAGATAATTTGCAGCCACTGTGAATTCTACACCTGTCTTTTCACACAAAGTCTATATTTTTTAATTGACTCCACTTGATTCAGCACATAATTATGTTACTGAAGATATGCTTGCTGGTATAATACAAAGTAATGAAATCCATCTGTTCATAAAAACTCAATTATACGTAACATGTGCCAAATAAATTGGCACAGAGTAAGTGAGCAGGACAGAGCTGGCCACTGGGGTCTGCGCACACTATTGTTTCATCTGAAACGTTCTGTCATTGGAAGGTGGAAATGATCTGTCTTAAACTCATACACGTCCATAGCTAATACTTTATAATGAAGCACATGTTCTCATTACACCTGCGCCAATAAGTAGCCTTGCAATCTGTAGAGTCCTTTTTTCGTGCAGTAACAAGCATGGAATCCGGGTCGGGGTGTCTGTAACATGGAATATAATAAATATAATAAAAGCAACTCCTTTGGGCACAGTGTTTTCATTGAAAGCAATGGATAGGATTAGGCGTTGCATTATGTGTTGTAATCCTACTGATTGCAAACGACATTTGATGTTGGTTCATAGTTATGTCATTCTTTGGCAACTATAAAACGCGAGAGAAAATAAAATAAGAGAGGAATAATTGTCCACAGCAACTAATTACAGATTCCTGGAGTGTTATGCACAGTTAAACATCTATCCATCAGCTGTAACAGGTAGAAAGAAGTACATGATTTTGTCACACGGGTGCATGGTGGGGGGCATCACTGAGGCTTACCAAGGACATTCCACCCTCAGTACATGGTCAGCCCCTGGGCCGCATTGCCTATTGGTTGCTATGATGTTGTTGGCTGCACACTGTCATTGGTTGGTAGGGTGCTGGGCAACCAACAGCATTCCTGGACCCGGCTGGCTCTTAGATCTGTCCCTGCAGCCTCACTCCCCCTTTGCTCCAGCAGTCTAAGGTCCCTTGAGTAATCACATTCAATACGGTGTATTGGAAGTGAGGACACCAAGGGACAGTCCATTGCCGGAGTGAAAAAAAAGCGAGGCTCCAGGGACCGGTCTGGCAGCCAGCTGTGTCTGAGATTCAGGTGAGTATAACTTTATTATTTTAGCTCCCTAAAGTAAAATAGCCCCAATCCAAGGGTTAAGATTTCATATGCCTGGAGTTCTTCTTTAAGCCCATATTCAGCATATTATTGTTTTCTGTGTCATAGATGTGTTGGGACAAACTATTTAACACAGATATGGGTGCTTACAATGGACATCTTTTTTTTTATGTGGCTTAAAAATAATTATAGCCAAATCTTTTTTTTTTGGTTATAGTTTTCCTTTGGGTCATAGGATTACATTTACTAATGTACTCCTGTGATCCAAAGTAAGCATACAGTAGAATACTACCCACTATATGATGACAGTGCAGAGCCGCGCTGCAGCCGGGAAGGAGCTAGACAATATTGTCGGGATCCACCCTACTGCCTGATTGACAGCTTCTGCCTCTCTAGAGCCAGTTGTGCTTGCCCCCTCCCCTAACGGTCCCTCCATTGAGTGCTGGAGGAATAGAAATTTGAGGGGGAAATCCCTGTGGGGAGCGGTGACTGACAGTGACTGCTATCTGCATGGAGAAGCTGTGAAGCTGAGCGATCAGCGGTTTGTGATCGCTCACTTCTCGAGCTATAGAACCGGCATGAGACAGCTGCAGTCTCACGCACAGGCTCAAACTATTTGGGAAGAGTACATTTTACTCTCCCAATACTCCTCTTTTTTTCCAAAAGAAAATTAAACCTGTTCCTGTAACATCTTACTTAAAACATAACTTAAAGTGGCATTAAACCCTCAGATGTTTTAACATAAAACAATACTGTAATGTGTGCCTTACTGTAATCCATGGTTGTTTCCCTTCTCTTTGCTGCTCTTCCTTTTAAATCTGTATCTGTTCTCATGCTGGGCAAAACTTCTGTTTTGCAGCAGACTGCCTTGTCTCTGGAATGGCTACATGGTGTCTGTGTGTAGGTTTGCAACCTGAGCCAGCACTACAGGAAGAGGCACTCAGCTGCAAAGGGAAGTTTTCCCCAGCATGAGAAGGCATGAGGATTTAAAAGGAAGAGCAGCAAAGAGAAGGGAAACAACCATGGATTACAGTAAGGCACACATTACAGTATTGGTTTATGTTAAAAAATCTGAGGGTTTAATGTCACTTTACCTCTAGTCAGGCTTAGAAGGACAGCATCTGCAGTTACTGTTCAGCTGAGATTGGGGAGCCGTCTTAGGCCATGAGGCTGGGGGCCTGGTGTGCAGATAGTAGTTGGTTGGTTGCAAAATAACATTTAAAAAGATTAATTCCAATTCTAGTTATTTATTGTTTAGGTTTATTTATTATTACGGTTTTACAAGAATATTATTTGACTTTTTATAATAAATAAATGGATGTGGTGACCACCAAATCCAACCTTGATGTTGTGTTTTGGGGATTTGGCTTGGGCCAGGTGACCCCCTACAACATCTACAATACTCTGATCATGAAAGCTGTGCCCAATAAAGGGCAGACAGAGAGCAAACAACTAGCCCAGTCACTAGTATTGCCTGTGGTCTCCAAGCAGCTGATCTTTTCCCATTACTGACTTACTTTAACTTGTTCTGCCCTGTATCTTTGTGTGCAGGTGGACATTTTGGTAGGTGCAGAGCTTTGCTTCCTCATGTTAGAGAACTCAACAAGGAGAACAGTGAGCAGACCAGTAGTGACATCACCAAATGTCACTCCACATCTTCTGAGACTAGCAGTCTGAGGCAGCAAGGGATTAGATCACACACTGCATATATACTGCTGTAGGCACAGGAGTGCCTGGGCACACTCACATACCAGATAGCACGCTGCAAATTTTCAAAAGGAATTCCAGAAAAAAACCTATTGTGCATAAGCACAATTAAGGCTTTTAGATGTTCCCAATAACATCAAAAATATTCACTTTTCACATTAATTTCCCCTTTAAAGTCCATTTAAAACTAAATGTACATTTAAAGTAATACTACCCTGACAATGCCGTCATGAAATTTCACTGCAGAACAAACATTGTTGTCACTCTATTAAAGGAAGTGGAAAAAAGGATATATTTGTAAGATTAACAGGCAATAAAACTAGTTACAGGGGAGACTCAGAAAAACGAAAGCTGTGGTAACACTAGTGAGAGACCACATTATATATACAGGCCTCAAAATTTCCACTCGCCCCCTCGCAATTGGCGAGTGAAAATTGCGTGGGGGCGAGTGGAATCTCATCGAGGTGCGCTGCCGGCGGGACCAGAGATGGGACACTACCACCGCGGCGATTGCTCGCTTCTGTTCTCTCTTCTAACTGGCCGCTGCAGCTACAAAGCGGCAGAGAAGGAGAAGAGAGAACATAAGTGAATGATCGCCGCAGCGGTAGTGTCCCATCTCTGGATCCCCTGCGTTACTCTGACCTCTGTGCTGTGTGTCACTCTGACCTCTGCGCTGGGCATCACACTGACCCTGCGCTGTGCATCACACTGACCCTGCGCTGGGCGTCACACTGACCCTGCGCTGGGCGTCACACTGACCCTGTGCTGTGCGTCACTGACCTCTGCGCTGTGCGTCACACAGACCTCTGCGCATCACTCAGACCTCTGCGCTGTGCGTCACTCTGTCCTCTGCGCTGCACGTCACACTGACCCTGCACTGTGCGTCACACTGACTCTGTGCGTTACTCTGACCTCTGCGTCACTCTGACCCTGCCCTGTGCGTCACACTGACTCTGTGCGTCACTCTGACCTCTGCGCTGTGCGTCACTCTGGCCACTGCACTATGCGTCACGCTGAATGGCCCTGCTGGTACAGTTTAAGGCACTTTAAGGCTATCTCAGTGAAAGTTTACTCTACCTTGGAGTTTCTTCAGATCTGTTGGACTTGTAGCAATAATTTCATTAAAGATCTTTGTGCTGTCATCTTTGTTGCATGGATCCTGGGCAAGAGATCACCAATAATTTCATCAGGTTGGCAAGGCCAGTACCTGTTGCTTAACTATCTGGCATTACATTAACAGAATCCAGCTTACTGTTGGCCAATGATACCTGTACTTGTCCTGCCAACTTAGGCATATATCTAGCCATATTTTTTAAACATCAGTCTTCCTTTCAGTATTGTTGAAAGTCGTTATTGTCTTCATTTTACATTCGGCCAATAGCTGCCACATGTCCTCAGCCAGAAGATGCTCCAGTATTAAAAACATTCCACATTCTCTTCTACCCTTTGTTCTGTTGTTCTGTACTCATCCTACTGTGATTTGTATTGGGGCATTATTAAAGCTGACATTTCCAGGGCTGCTAGCCATGAGAAGTCTTCTACTTGCCTAGCCTGGGATAACTGTGATGTGCCCATTACATAGCTGCAGATATTCTCAATTAGAGTGCGTGTTTTAAGTTGTATTTGTCCCAATTAACATGGAATGTGAATATGAAAGTTAAATAAGTTTACTTGAAGTACAAACATCGCTAAGCAAGATCGCTGTGTTTTTTCAAAAGAGATTTTGGTTATTAGCTTTATTCGGTTTTAATTGGGACCATACGTACAAGACTGAACACTGATTGATGTTCTGTGCTATGGACATAGAATTACTGTTTGTTTTTAACATCAGCTTAATTGGAGCAGCTGGAAATTAAAATTTCAGCTCATTATATTCACTAGGAAGAATTTTCTGTGTTCTGTGTGACAGGCCAGTATGAATTTGGGGGGGATATTCACAAACTTTATTTAAAACTATATAGAAGGAATCTACAGACTCTTTAGAGCCCATTTACATTTTTGTGGTGTGTTGATGCACATACATTAAGTCAAATGTTGACATACGTTGCATTAAGGCAGCCCATTGAAAATAATGGGCTGCCAATGCACCAAAAAGTCCTGAAAATCAGACGTGTGAGGAAATTTGTAAAGTTGCCTTAGATTGTTGGGTTGCCATTCAAAATGAATGGAAACACAACACAGTAGTTTAAAAAAGGTCCTCAAAGGTTTATGATTGATCCAACTTTGTGTTTTATAAACGATTGGGTCTTTGATGCTCCCAGAAATTTTAAAATTGGACCCTGGAACCCCCAGTATTTTAAGGCGGAGCATGATTGGGAGTTAGGGAAATGATTGGCAAAAGTGGACCTGAACTCATAAAGTTAAGATTTGCTATGTTATAGGTAACCACTGGAAATGTTATTTGTTCCCAAGCAGTATCCTAAAAAAAATTACTTTTGCCTGGAATTCATCCTAAACAATAGCAGTCAGAGTCCAAATATCTAAGAGCTCCAATAATGAGATTACAGTATGGAGAAGGAAAATGCAGAATCTTTGCTCCATCGCTGACTATGTCTATGTTGTTGGGTTGGGCGTTAGGAGTGGTTGAGAGATACTCATATGGGGGGGGGGCACTTAATTAAGCAGAAATGGCTGGCCCCTGGATGTCTGCCAGGCCTCAGACATTTACTGTTGAACGATAATACAGTTTACAATAGTGAACAGCAAGACAGGCCAATTCAAAGACACTTTCTGGTTCCCAGGACCAAGCACCTCATGATCTCCGCTCATGGAAAACTTTGGTTAATATGTTCCACGGGGCTTTTATGGTCAGCTGGTAATGCTGTTCTCAGCTTTTGTGGAGAAACTTGGTAGAAAAAGATTATAAGGGTTTTTTTTAATAAAGGTTAATACATAAATATGCCATGGCCTTTTTTGTTAAATATTTTTAATGTTTTTGCAGTCATTTGATGATAAAGTTGTTAATGTGGGGGTCAACTATCAGTCAGGTGTTATCTGTCCACAGGCTGAATATGCCCCAGTCACCTACTTCCTTCATTGTTTGGCTACAGTTGCTATTTAAGCGCTTCATCTTGACATTTGGGGAGGATAATTATACACTCTTGCCTGAGGAATCTTGATGACCTTTTCCTGGAACTCATCCAGTGAAGATCTGTGAAGTTTGACTTGCTGACAGATGATCTGTGATCACAGGTTTGAAATCAATCTGAGAATCATAAGATGAAGAAGATATTAGTGACGGATTGCAAAGTGCAAGGAATTACTCATCAGATAATAAGGGGAGCTATATTGCAGTTACTTACTACATTTATCTCAGGCTTGGCAAGGAAACGGTAGTGGAGTTTCTCATTAATGTCAGCACTTCACCTGCCACTTTCACTATTGAAAACCTGAAGTGCATGATCTGGCTTTGTCATTGCATCTTAATAATACAGAAATTAGGCAGAGAAATATATCTTTAAAAAAGAACTGCAGCCAGATGAGAAAAGTAAATTTCTCTTTGTGTGTATATATAATAAGTTTACATGCCAAAAATAATCACGGATTCTATTTTGTTTGTTTCTGATCAATGTAAAGATCCACAACACAACATCAGGAAATGCATAGCTCAGTTTGGACACTTTGACCCTTTCATTTAGGTGATATTTCCAACCCACCTAGAAGACAGTATACACCAAGCATCATCTATAGCAGGGGTGGCAAACTCCGGCCCTCCCGCTGTTGTGGAACTACAAGTCCCTTGAGGCTTTGCAAAATTCTCACAGCCACGGGCACGACTCGCAGAGGCAGATGCATTATGGGATTTGTAGTTTCACCACAGCTGGAGGGCCTGAGTTTGCCACCCCTGATCTATAGGATGCATTCAATCGTATTCTTATTGTTGGGCAGCCCATTTCATTAGTAGACTTAATAAGCACATTTAGCCATCAACTGATGCTGGAAAAAGACCTGTAAAAATGTATCCCAAGAGGAGCGTTAATAAAGTCAACATTTTCTAAGCTCATAAAATGGTACTATCCACAAGAGAACTCGACCACGCCAAGAGCAAGGAAAACAGAACACCAAAGATGTCTGGAGAGGAGTTTGTAGACTTTGGCTGTTGCCTTACCTTTCATATTTATTGCAAGCCTGTAGCCCAAAGATGCTAAATCAAAGTCATGTCAGACGATGCCTAAAATTTTGTGCCAAGTATCAAAGACATATAACTGAAGAACTGCCTAACGGAACTGGAAAGTGGTAGACAATGGCCAAAACCACCCATGCATTTGTATGTTTTTTGAAGTCTCATGTTGGGCGTCCTTCTCTTTGAGCTTATTTTACAGGTTCCACAATGTCTAAGAAACCAGCTGAAGGTACGGAGACAGGAAATTATTACATTAATGAGCATTCTTGTGGGGTTTTTTTTTTCAAGAGACAAAGCTCTGAATTTGGAGGAACTAAAGTGAACTCTTTTCCCTTCTTAAACAAATGTCATAGATGTCTGTGAGGTGGTGGTGGGGAACAATATGATTCAACTAATGTTTAATGCTCAATTTAAGATCAAAGCCATGTGAATTCCAAATATGTAACCGAAATATCAACTGGAATTATTTGGATGCTTATTGGAATGTACAAATATGTAAACACTTAAAGACTTAACACATTTTTGCTAGTTGTGGATAGTTAGAATCCCTGTCTGTTGTTTGTGTCATAAAGGGGGGTTTCCTGTCACTTCCTTTGCCAAACACATGGCAGAAAGTAAACAAAACCCTCTCCAAAGTGAGGCAAATGCCCCACTTTGAAAGTTTCCACTAAAACAGGCATTCCCATCGGGCAATTTGCCCTCACTTCCTGTTCTGATGACAACTGTAACATTATGGATTTTCCAATGTGGTAATGGTCACCAGGACAGATAGAGGGGTGAATCTCCCCAGCCTGGACACAGAAAGCAATAAAAACCTGACAGGAGATTTAATCCTTCCAAATGCCATCCAAAACTAGAAAAAAATGTTTGGCCAGATATATACTTTAACAATCTATCATAAAACATGAACAATTCTTGTCTCTGTAGTTTCTGGTGGGAAAAGCTATATCCTGCACATATCATGAGAAACTTAATTGCTGTGTAAGAGTGAAGCTGGCTGTACTCTCTGCTTCACTATGAGTAAAGCCATTGCCTTGGAACTATTTTGTGGTCTTTAATATGGGGAATGGCTGGCTTCTATGAGAGAATTCTGAGAAAAGTGTTTTGTTTTGTGATAGGTTAATTTTATTAAAAGTTCCCAGTGTTCTTTCCAATAAAATAATAATGTTATTGTTCATATAATGAAAAAGAATATTAAAACATTTGTTTAGGGCAATGATTCCCATGAAGTTTACTTTACTTCATTCAAATGTGTATGAGTTCATCATCTTTGGACCAAAATACATATAATTAAAAATGAATACATGTTTGCAGTATGTAATTGGTGTCCACCAACAAAAAACAAAATTTCACAGCAGAGTTTAACACCCCATGCAGGGCAAAGCAACACGTTCAACTAAATGCCCGTTGCCCACTTCCCCTTATTCACCTTACCATGGATCCAATTCCATTCTGTTTGTCCATCTGGAGTAAAGAAAAATACCAAGTACTTCTGTGCATAGGGAGCATGTGACTCTCTCTCATCCCTCCCACAATACAGTGTTGGGTTCTTAAGTGACTATAGGCCATGCATCAGCACTTGGGGATATACATGGTATACGGTCACGTGGGGGTAGGGAGAGAATCCTTAGCAATATGAAGGCTCCAACCAAAGTGACTTGGAGCTTACACATGGCTTCTGCTTTTAGGTCCAGAAGGTTAACAGGATGGTTGAGGACTGAAAAAAAAGTAAGTAATTGCAGAAAGGGGTGGAGAAGCATTTAAGTAAACCTCTAGCTTTGCCCTTGCACCCATCACAGGTTCTTTTTAATGTTATAATTATGGTAAAACCATCATGCTTACCTAACCTGTTTAAAGTAGATATTTTTAATATAACCTTATTTGATTCATGACTAATCTAATTAAGAAAACAGTAAGGGGGTGGGGGTTGAGGGGTCTTTTCATTATCATTTTGCAGCAGTGTTTAAGTTAGATTTTGTCTGTGAGTTTGTAACAGAGACCAGATCTATTGTTGAGTTTTATACTGTTTTAAAGGGATTACATTGCTCTCATCATGGCAAGCTGGTATCCACATTTAAGGAGCATGCACAGTGGCGTAGTGGTTAGCGCTTCTTCCTTGCAGCACTATCTGTAAGGAGTTTGCATGTTCTCCCTGTGCTTGCGTGGGCTTCCTCTGGTTACTCTGGTTTGCTCCCACACTCCAAAGACATGCTGGTAGGCTAATTGGCTCCTGTCTAAACTGGCCCTCATATGTATGCATGTGATATAGGGACCTTGGATGGTAAGCTCCTTGAGGGCAGGGACTGATGTTATGCGCTGCGTAAATTGTCAATGCTATATAAATACCTGCAAAAAATAAATAAATGAGGATTCAGGCGTGGGGGTCCTCTGCAGTGTTAAGTCCGCTACTGAATTGGGCTGCTTTTAAACAAAGACAGCTGTTAGTACTTGGCAATGGGGTTCATTCACTCCACTGAGAGCCTTGCAGTTCCACAGCAGTGTCTTATTAGACAACAGAAAGGTGCAGGACAAGCTTTTACAACTTCATGTTGTGATCAAAACCAGACCTACTATATCATCCCTGATGCAGTGGCAGGATTCATCACTTAATAAACCTGAACAAATACATTCAAGGCTTGTGAATCATAAACTTGTCTTGGGGAAATTAGTTACCACATCCCTTCCAGTCCCATAAACATTCTCTGGGCTCATTTGCCATAAAGGATAAATGTAATTTTCAAAACACTTAGCTTGCCTGATATATATAATCAACTGCCAAGCAGTAAATAGAGTCTCTACTCCTTTTTCAAAGACAGCCTTCCTTGAGCTGCCTAGATTCCTCAGATCCCCTGCAGTGTTTATGTTCTCCAGAGCTCACTAGTGCCTACTCCAAGAAGAAGATGAGAAAGTGGGGTTTATGTCAGGCTGGACATTATTCACTGCCAGTAAGTCCAACTCAGATCCTGATTTCCTCATCTTCATCTTGAATTAGGTGACCACTTGAGAGGAGAAAACCAAGGGATCAGCCAAATTAGCAGCATGAGATGGATAGAAGGTGCCCAGGGAAACATCAGAAGTAACAACATCATGTGAGAAGGAGGACCCCGGGGAATCAGCCAAAGTTGCAGCAACACGTGGACAGAAGGACCTCAGGGAACTATCCAAAGTAGCAGAGGAAGCAACAAAAGGTCCAGCAGATGCACCAATAAAGACTGACCCCCATCTGATTGCATTCTCAGCATTATCCCTGACCACTCCTCAGATGAATGACCATATAGGAGACAATTACTCACCTTCTTCTATGAATGCTGTAGGTAGGTTCCTCACACCTAGTATTATGACAAATGTCACTGTAAAGCTATAGCAATCTGTTAAAACTTAGATACCTAGTTACATAGTTACATAGTATTTGAGGTTGAATAAAGACATTAGTCCATCAAGTCCAACCTATTAGGATCTCATTCTAGGAGTACCTGTACCCCTGCATATTACCTGTACCCCTGTATGTTACCTGTACCCCTGTATATTACCTGTACCCCTGTATATTACCTCTGTGTGAAATGTGCATGGCATTTTAGGTACAGTGTGTTTCTGAAAGCATTTTGGCACTTTTTATGCAGGATTTTAAATGCAATACCATTTGTTCCAACGGAAGGTGTATTTTGATGAAAACCACACCATACATGCAGCAAGTGGTTTTTTTACAACACCTGCGACACAAAAGAACGCAGAGTGTAAATTTTCTGTCGGTTTTGATGCTGGACGGGCTCCAAAAAATGCAAGTTTTATGATTTCCTAAACCATGCACCAATGATAAAATGTTGTCTGTGTTCATATTGCTTTAAAACGGGACTAAACTCACCAGTAAAACTTTGTCCCATATGCAATTGCACCTTAATGCAGCTCCATAAACAACTATACATCATCACATGTATGTGTGCATGTAAGCAGTTCAAGTATCAGAATTTGACCTGGTATCAGCCTCTTGCAGTCTATTGTACAGCAGAGTTCAGAATGGGGGCGAGGGTGAAGCAGCACAATGAGCCAATCAAGCGGGTAGCAGTGCAAAGAGCATACTGATAGGAGAAGAGACATGAAGGTGAGCTTATCACTGTGCTGCTTCTTTTTTCACTGTCCATTCACAGGCTAGGGTGGTCCATATTGACCTCGGCTCAGAAGAAATTAGTTGGATGATGCTGGCCATCAGAGTAAGGGCATCTAGTAGCAGAAAGAAAAGTACTGTGGTTGAAATTTCTGGATTGCAGGTACATTTTGAAGAAAAGGCTGTTTTTTATTATATCTCTTAATAGGCTTGTTATTTATTTCTTTTTGGGTGGAGTTCTGCTTCAAGATGCAATGGTCACTGGTACTCCAAAATCAATAATCAATATGACGTTATTGATGAATTCACATGATATCACAGTGTCTATAGCGATGTTTCGGGCCACATAGGGTCCCCTTCATTAGGCAAAGCAGTGTGGCCCCAAAACGTCACTGTTGCGTGATATCATCTGAATGCATTGAATAAAGACCTAGTGCTCATGGATTTTGGAGTGCCAGTGACCATTTTTCGTTCTGCATTTAAAGGCGCCATCCATTGACCACCGCAGCACCTACCTGTTTTTCTTTAAGACACAGACAGGGTTAAACAAAACCAAGGATTACTTTTTCTGGAAACGTGAGCACGTTTATAATTTGTGGCCATCTTCCGTTAATGGTCCTGGCTTGTAGGTGTCGTGGATCTGCCCCAAATAACTGACGCATGTTATCATAATTAAACTTTTGTTTTCCAAGTCAAAATTCTTTGCAGTGTAATCCCAGGTTTAGCAATAGTGTTGTGATGGGCAGCAAGACAGAGAAACAAATTGCAGGATAGAATAGTGAGGACAGACGCCAAGTCTACCCTCAGAAGATGTAAAGATTACAGAAGTATCCCAGTCACCATGACTGATTGCAACATTTTTCCAGTAAGTTTAGTCTGCGAAGGAATTGTGCTTTCCAGGTCTAGTGAAAGCGATGATCGCTGTGTGCAGAGCTGCAAATGTCTTTTCTGGATTGGGGATCACGGTGATCCTGCCTGAACTGGCTGCTTAAATGGTACATAGAGTGTCTCATAACTAGAGAGGAGTGACTTATGAACCCCATTCACCAGGGCAGTGATAAATCTGGCTCTGTGATCTCTTTAGCAGAAAGCCCCGATAGCTTTTTTTGTCATATAATTGTATCGTTATTCAGGCAGAGAAACAATATAGTCTATAACATATCTAAACCCAAGAACAGAAATGTAATATATTGCAGCTTACAAGTCTGGTGACTGCATTTGTTTTATTTTTTTTCCTGGATTTATTTTACCTTATTTCACCTGGTAATTCTGCCAGTCACACAATTCCTGCTCTGTGGTAACTGCACCTATTTAGGAGCCACATTGTAACCCCAGGACAGGACTACAGAACACCTCTCCTCCATAATATAGCTGGGAAGAGGTCTGTAGCCCTCAGAGATAGCTGGGAACAATATTACTGATAAGAGTGCAGCACAGGCGGACAGCACATTAAGATATCAGGTAACAATATTTTTGGGAGGTCCCATGGTTTCTTCTGTGTTTATTGAACAGATATAGCAAAATGCTTTTAATTTGATATTTAACAGACCAAAAGGGACCAAATAAGAGAAGCTAATTTTTAGGGTTTACATGCCCTCGAAGCTGATCCAGAGCCAGGCAAAAATACCTTTATAAATCATGGTCCAGTCTACTCCAAGAGAAAACATTTCTTCCTAGTCCAATAATTAAGTACAGGCATTTATATTGCACTGACAATTTTATACAGCACTTCACATCAGTCCCTGCCCCCAAGGATCCCTATCTCACATGCATACAGGGCCGATTTAGACAGGAGCCAATTATCCTGTCAACATGTGATGGAAGTGTGGGAAGAAACCCACGAAAGCATGGGGAGAACATGCACACTCAAGTGTCTGGACTGGTATTCAAACCAGGGACCCCCATGCTGCAAGTACAGGTACTATCCACTTAGCCACTGTGCTGCCCATAACAGAAATCAGAGAACTCTGTAGATCACCATTCTACAATTTTATTTATTACATATATTAATAGCTGTTCCCACTTTGTGCATTTAGAAATACAAACAGTCCTTTTTTTTTTTAAGGAGTTTCCATACGTGTACAGCTCTTACAGCAAAGGACCCTTTCTATATACAGGACAACATGATGCAATGCGCAGGGATTCCAGCTCAAAGCATTAATAATGAATTGGCATTCTATATCAACCAAGCAGAAGTCTGGATTCTTTTTTGTATAAAATAAATGGTAAAACTGGACGGGTTTCTACTGGTAAGAGGTCTGATTTGTGTTCATTCTTTTTTTTTTCTGGTGTCAATCCATCAACCACTGTTTTTAAATACTGTATCTCTTGGTGCTCTTGGTGTTTCGTTGCCAACTCACAAAGTAGTGCGACTTATATTCACCTTTGTACAATGAATCCATCCAAGAACAGGTAAAGGTCGTCTGTACAGTTTGTCCAGCGTTGACCCATCCATGTTTAGACATTTGGTGTACTTAAGGGGTGAATGAAATTGAGAGTTTTAATTTCTTTGAAATTTCAGCATAAATCATGAGATTTTGGCAAAATGTTACCCCAACATTAGGAGAAAAGCATTGGAGTCAATCAGGAAGTTGAAATTAAAGTGGTTTTTGGTGGTTTCTAAGGGCGCATTCACACGGGCATGCATATCTGGATGACCTGCATGCCTGTGCAGAGACCTACTCTCAGAGGGGGCCAGGGGCGGCATGCAATTCCATACAGCAGCCTGTACTTCCCTATGGGAGGCGGTTCGGGTCAGCTTGTAAACACGTGCAGCTGCATCCTCCTATAGGGTTGTACAGGTGGCTGCAGGCACACGCTTACATGCCGCACCTGTCCCTTAAAGGATTAGATCTCTACATGTGCATCCATGCCATACGGATGTGCATGCCCGTATGAAAAAAATAGCTCCTTTCACCTCTCATATGGGACCTGTTCATGTGCAAAAAAAGGCTCCTAATCTGTCTAATTGATTTACTTGGGGGGGGGGTTATTTTTAGAGAAAGAAAAAGAAACTGGAAGTGACAAAAAAAAGTAAAATAATAATAAAAAAAATTAAAGGGATAGTACAAAAATACCAATGAAATTCACAAACAAATGGAAAAAAACACAAGCACAAAGAACACTAAGGTATATTTATACAGCAGAGAGCGTGGCATTCCCCAAAACTATAAAGCAGGTGTATGATCCTGGTGCATGTGTTTTAAATTACAGTGAATGGCTAACCTGCAGTGAATGTTTGGTGGATGTCTGCTTTATAACTATGTCCCTTTATGATATAAACCAAAATACCTCAGTGAAACACACATACCTTCTAAATAAAGATCTACATTTTGCCTAAGTAGCTCAGTAGGTAAACTTGAGAGTTTCCACTTTGGCCAAATCATTGCGCTCATGTCCATGGTGAACACAAGAAGCCTTAACTGTAGGAATGATTGACCTGCCATCCGAACATGTTCCTGAGGTTGGTGCTGCAGTGCACATGACTTATAATTAATGTGAATATGTGTAAAGGGGGAAAAAAATGTGGTGCTTCACAGCTCATTCCTGCTGGTTGGCTGCAAATCAAAGCATAGCTGGGAGTTATAGAGTGAATTACCTATCTGTGACTCCCTAGCACAGAAGATGTGTACAGACAGCAGGATGCCGAAACTTATGGAAAAAGGGTCTTTGTTTGTCTTTTGTTGCAAAGGTAAATGAGGCGAAGAGGATTGGCAGGCCTAGAAGGCTTTCTACTCTCCACATTCCAAAACATACACTCACTTTTTACAGACAACATTTTCTTTAAGCATCCCGCTTGCATGGCTCACTGTTTAATCACCAAGCAGTTCTCTGTATCGAATACAGTTTCCTCCGTTTAACTCTGTTTTCTTTGGGGCAGACAATGTACAACATAGGCAAATTATTTAAAGAAATGCCAGAACCTGATACTTTTGTATATATATCCCGTGGCCTTGGTCCACGTCACCTCCCGTTGTTCCGTAAAATGCACCGAGCAGGGAGATTGGAAGTTTTGGAACATTCGACCTGACATGGATTTTTCAAAGACTCCTGTCTGGGTTTAAAAGGCAGGATGTTGTTTTTTTTTTTTTAAAGGAGCTGTTAAAATCACTCATTGCAATCAAATAACACATTTGCCCACTTTTACAGCTGCCTGTACACTAATGCTGGTTAGAACATGCAACTCTAGGGAGCCACAGCTGAAAATATATGTGAAAAATGCAGTTCCTGTTGGCTATTTGTTCAACACCTAATATAAACATATATTAGGGATGCACCGATACCATTTTTTCCAGACCAAATACTGTCCTAAAATCATTAGTCTGTATTGTTTTAGAACAACTGTCACATAACAATAAACAAAAATGTATCAGTACTTGTGTCTGTGAGTACTTGGGCAAGTACTGACACAAGTACTGATACATTTTTGTTTATTGTTATGTGACAGTTTTTCTAAAACAATACAGACTAATGATTTTAGGACAGTGGTGGAGCACCAGAGCCAGGTCCCAGCTGCAACCCTGGTAGTTCTTGTGAAAATGCCAAGTATCTGAACTGGTATCGGTGCATCCCTAGTCAGGATCCAGGAAACAAGGGACCAAAAGACCGTTAAAAGAGTCTGCTCCCTGAACATCAACATACTTCCCAAATGTCCCTTATTTGGAGGGTTTGTCCCTGTTTTGGAACTATCCTTATTTCATCCTCAGTTGTCCCTCTTTTTGGTCTGATTTGCAGATATTGATGCATATTTACTATTTACCTACCAAAAGTGTTTTTCTGCACTAAAACCTTTTTCCTATCTCTTAATTATCGTGTTTGTTATTTGAAAAAGCCAATATAAAGGAAAAGTTAAAAAAATTAAAAAATTGTTGGGTTTAACCAATAATTTTTGACATATAAATTGGGGCATGGCAGGGGTGTGTCCATTACCTAAATACTGTACCTTGTACTGAAAGGTGTCCCTCTTTCTATTCTTAGAAAGGTAAGAAGCATGCAACGAGATGTAGAGTAAACATGTACAGTAACCCTAACACAACAGTAAAAAATCTCAAGCAAGCACATACCTGTTAAGAAGAAACAGAATACTTGACTTTCCTGTTGCCTATGCACTGAACTGAGTAATGGTCCTCAAAAGTCCCCTGGCAAACCAACACTTCTGGTTGCTTCACAGTTCTCTCTGGTTCCACCTGTTGATCTCCTGCTCCTGATGACCACAAAGACACTACTGACTCCTGAAATGACACAGAGGTTGTCGGGTAGAACCAGCAGAGGAACTAGTGAAATAAATGATAAGTGATAGTAAACCCTAAGTGAATGACAGGTACTTTGGTAAAGCGCTGTGTATCATTAGAAATTGCATTTTTTTGTTTTCTCCTTGTTTCCATCTTTTCTTGCATTCCAGTGCTAATTATCTCCTGCAGCCTATTGTAGCCACTTCCTAGCTTCATGCACTCCAGTGGTGACTGAATGGAATTTCTCAGGGCTGGTTTCCAAATGGTGACCACAGTGGACCATGCTGTGTAATGTGTGTTGAAATGTCCATTTGCAGTCTACATCGGAAGCCCTTACAATGCACAACTGGGAGACAGGGGGCACCTGAAATAGGATGGTTATGGTAGGAACATCAGTAATATTTGAATTAAATCTGCACATTGAAAATGACTTTTGACATTAGGATGTCAACGCATATATGAGATTTTGAAGATTGGGTTTGAATGTCCTTTAACTATTGCTATTATTCCACTGAGGTTCTTGTGAGCATCCTGTTGTGGTGTTATTTATGCTTGTGAAATTAAATCCGGGTCATTAGATCAGAATCTCATCTACAGTATATGGCTTTAATGTACAGCATTTCAGTGCATAAATAATCAGCACTCCTTCCTAACTCCCAGAGTTTGACTCACAGTATATAAAGGCAGTCCATAGTTCCTGTGAATTCCAAGAATTCACTGGACTGAGGGAAGACTTGACATTTCCAGAGACTTCAGGCAGTCAATATATTTTAACCTAAAGGAAAACAACAATCGTGGGAAGCTTTAGGGTTGGACCTATACCTATACTGGACCTATAGGGTTGGACAAAACTTGCACAATATACCAAATGCAGTGATTTGCGCAAGTGGGTGTTAGCATCAATCATACATTTTGTGAGCTGAGTATGATAAGATATGCTGGACAGATCTTAGGAAATATATCCTGCAAAACTAGATTAACCTTTTTTTTTTAAACTTGACTAACTTTCATACTTTTGATGGCCATTAATTTGTTCTCAGGGGTCAGGAGATGAGCAAAAGTACTTTTCTGTGCCGAAAGGGGGGCAAATACAGCAAATACATGAAATGACCAATCACATAATAGCTTTTGCAGTTTAATTCTGTTGCTGAATGATTCACATAGGTTACTATGGTTACATACATATGGTACTACATTTATGCATTGAATAAATGTCCATAATTTAATCTTCAATTTTCTTTTGGCTACAAGTCACATTGCTGGGAAAGTAGCAAACTTACAATACTTTATATGTACATTTCAGATTTACACTCCATCCAGCAGGTGGAGCTGTTGTCTTTTTTTGTTCACCATGCTAATCTTAAACTCAGGAGTTAAATTTGAAAAATGCATTCAAGTTGCCTATTAACAAAAAATTTAGTGTATCACTCAGCGGTAGGTTATCGCCTTAAATTGGTGCTGACACTGTCCTTCCTTCTGGAGGGTGGCTACAAGCTCACTCCTGTGATGGACTACAATCTCAGGTTTAGCTTACTAACATGTATTGAGATTGTAGTCCATCACGGGAGTGAGCTTGGAGCAGTGACTACTTTACAACACACACAGGGACCATGGGGAACAAAAGTAGCCCCCCTTCAGAAGGAAGGACAGTTACAGCACAATTTCAGAAATGATTTGAGGATCTACAGCCGAGTGATACATGAATAAGATCAATTTTTGTTAATAGTTAGGGTACTTGAATGCATTTCTAAGATTTAATAAGATTTAACTCCTGAGTTTAGTGTCACTTTAATTTAAAAAAAATAATGAAAAAAACAAAACTAAAAAAGTAGCCACCCCCCAAAAGGAAGGACAGTGTCAGCACAAACCCAGAGATAATTTGATGATCTACAGCTGAATGATGCTAAAATAAGCTATATGTTTGTTATTAGTTAAGGTACTTAAATGCATTTATAAGATTTAAATCCCGAGTTTAGTGACAATAACTTCTTTTTTATTAAAAAACAAAACAAAAAAACCCAACTTTATTATTTACAGAGCTCAATAGCTGAACCTCGGATTACTCACATCTACATGTACAGATGAGTGCTTTATATCCACCCCTTTCTCCCAGTTCCATTTCACTTGTACAGAGATAGTGTAAAACCAATCAACTTCAGTTGTGCTATGTATTTTGGAAACCTGTAATGCTCTGTGAAACCAGTGACATGGGGACACCCTGTATTAAATCCAATGAGAAAGTAAAAACATGTACAATAATGAAAAAAAAAATCAACTGCCTAAACTTGTATAGTTTCTCTTTAAAGGCCCATATTGTTTATTGCATGCCAAAAAAAACATATTTATATTTATCCTCCAATAATTCCGAGTTTGGAACTCAGTCTTTGGTGTTGTAAAGATTAGATTTATTTCACGGAATCTTGGAATTTAAGGCAACAAATCATTTTGAATTGTGTTGTTTGCGACCTATTTTTTCCATGGATCAATGAACCACCCTAAATCATGGTGAATCATGAAAGATAAATAATGGGCGGAGGTTCTGTGTAGCACATAGTTTCATATTGGTGGGGATTTGCAAGGGTGATTTAGAGTCTAGTTTTAGTAACTGATCATAAAAAAGTTCTATTCTAAGCTGTGGTAGCATAGCTTCAAAAAGTATGCTATGGTATATGGCTATGATAAATCACAAGTATGATTACCTCTGTAAACAACTGTGATATATACTGTTACCTCCAGCTCATTCCAACCTTAATATGCGTTGAAAGAAAAAGAAAAACATTCTCAGTTTCTACAAGTCCAATAAGCTCATGTAAAGAAATCCGACTACTCCAATGAACAAATGATTCCTTTGCAGCTGCAAAACAATATACTGCTGCCCTGGTGCCGAGGAACTTAAGCCAAATGGGTTGAAAAATATTGTCCATTTCTCTGTTGTACTAATGGTTTTTAGAAAAGTCAGCAACAAAATATATTGTCTATGAAGAGAATATTGTGAATACACTGCACAATCTTAGTTGACTATACCCTACATATTCATTGCTTGTTGCACTGAGAAATTCCAAGGTATAGAACAGAATGGAAGAATTAACAGTACATGGATAATTTTAGGTGAGTAAAATTAATCACAGATGAAGTGATAGTTGAAAAGGTTTGTCTATAGACAGATATTTCTTGGGAGGCTTGCACTAGAATGGGGCTAGCTAGAACACACAGGAAGAACTATTACTACTTTGTTCGATCCATATAACTTTTCAGGGAAAATTAGCTTCCCTGCCTATAGACAGTTAAAAATAGAATAAACCGCATTAATATTAATGAAAAAATAAATACAATAAGAGAAAACTCAATAAATTACCTTTAAAAGAGCTTGGATATCCATTTACAGGAATTCACCCCCCACCCCCCCATTCCTTCAATTACTGGCTTCCCTCCTAAATGATAACATTTGGCAAAAGTAATTTTGTTTTATCTTGTTGAAGTTTGTTCTCCTACATATACAACAACAACAACAAAAAAATATTTGAGGATCCTAGTATAAAACAGACACATAATAATTACTTCAAACACCTGTAGATATACTGAAAGTGGTCATCTAGCAAATGTCCTAAAGAGCTGGTGTGAATTAAAATATTCTAAAGGGTTTTAAGAACTTCTCTGAACAGCTCATCCTTCTACTAAAATAACAAGGCTTCCCAGAGCCTATAATCATATTCAAGCCCAGGCTGGTAATCTGGTGATTGCCAGAAGGAAATTATGTCTTTAATTATAAGCCAATAGGAAGTCTGGGGCTGGTTAAATTAATAGAACAGGGGATTTCCCTACACGCTATAAATATCATGCAGTTGGCTCCCAATAGGTTAGATATAAATGTAACTCCAATTTATAAACATTATTTTCTCATTTGGCTTCGTATGTTTAGCCACAAACAGTCATGCCTTGTGGAAGTCATAGTTCAGGTTTCTGGTTTTTTTTAGCCAATAGTCTGGCACTTCAAATACTTATGTTTTCACAGTAAGATTAAGTATTAAATGGTCATTCCACGTTAAACTAATAGCTTCTTATATCTCTCTTGGGGACTTGGGGGTTGGTGAGCTCTGTGCACTACAGTTCCCAAGTCTGCACACATGCTGTGGTCATTATGAAGAGTTCCTGTTCTCCCTGTTGTATTTTTTAAAAATTTTACTTTCACTCCACCCCCCACCACTGCTATAAATTTTTGGAGGCAAGGGGAAGCCCTTTGTAAGCTCCAAGTCATGTAGTAGAGCATATACAGAGCTGAGAAAAGAGTCCCAAGGGACAACACTGGGTGTATAAGTTTGCCAAGCACCAATGCTGTCACATAGAAGAAACTAGAATGAGCCACTTTCTTCCCCATTACTGGAAGTGTCAGGTATGTCTCTCCCTCCCAGCTGCTCATTGGATTGGCCAACAAGCCAAGGAAAGGTATGCATGTATGAGCTACTGGAAGTACCAGAATTAACAAGAATGCAACAGTAAGTGTTGAAACGTTCAAAGCTGGGTGGAAACCCCTAAAACTTTCAGGTGGCTACGGTAGAACATGCTGTTAGCATATCCAAAGAATATAAGAGTCCGGGTGATGAATTACTCTATAACTAAAATATCCTTTTTGGATTGACTGGCTCAGCCTAATAAAGCAAACCTATCAGGAAAAAGAAATTGCCCAAAAATATATAATGTACCTACAGAAGAAAATAGTAAATACTTACCTTTCCCACTGAAACTGAGCCACCGAACACCAGTATATTCAAGATAAATCTTCCTCTGAGGCTGGCTGAGAAACCAACACTCCCCCTGACTATGACTAACATTTGTTAAGTCATTTCACTTACGAGTGAATATACAGTGTTTTGTATACGTTTTCTTCCTTTATTACTTTCAGGCTTAAAAATTGTCACGATTAATTTTTTCCCACAATATTTGTTATTCAAGTAAATATGAAAAATAATCATAACCGTAACTCAATAGCTTAAAATGTATTTCCACTTTTGCAGTCAAATTTGAGGATATCCCTCTACATGTTCGTTGTGTTTTTATTTGTTTCTATTCACACTGTATACTGAAAAATCATTTAAAAAAATTAATTTTACCTTTTAGATGTTTTGTTGCAGAAGGCAACATGGCTGAATCCATTGTTTTCTGACTGTGAAGGTTCTCATTCATCCAGGTCATGGTATATCTGTAAAAAATACGCCAAAACACAACATGAACAACATTGTGTATGCAGTCCAGTCCAGTGAGGAGTGCTCAGAATTGTATGTCGGTGAAACAAAGCAGCAGCTACACCACCCGTATGGCACAGCATAGAAGAGCAAAAATCTCTGGTCATGATTCGGCAGTATACCTACATCTAAAGGAAAAAGGTGACTCCTTTGAAGACAGCCATGTACGCATCCTAGACAGGGAGAAGGACTGGTTTAAAAGAGGTGTGAAAGAGGCCATTTATGTAAAAATGGAGAAGCCAAGCTTGAATAGAGGTGGTGGGGGAGACATCTATTGTCTGCCACATACAATGCTGTTTTAACACCTCTCCCTGGGCAGGTTAATAACACCTCCTGGACTCCAATTATGCAAATGCGATCAACACCTGGTTGTGACTAACAGATTATGTGGATTGGAGCAACATTCACCAGATAATTTTTTTGTACAAGTCATTCTGATTTGAGAAAGCTGGTCGGATGTCCAGTGAAACTTCTTCAAGAAAAATACAGCAAGTCCAGTTGCCTTGAATTATTTTTTACAGATACATTGTTTTCTGAGCACCTTCACAGTTAGTTATCTGTCCTTAGAGAAATATGTAGGACTGAAATTTGAGGATTGTGTTTCTCCCATTAACTTCAATGATATACAATGGAGAAGCCAGGGTCATAATCCTTAAACTCCTCATCCCTCACAGCCCCTCCTAGCATTACAAAGATGGAGAAGCAAGTATACATTTTAACCATTGAGAATCTGAGAAACCCTAACTCAAGTAAAAGTCATTTAAACTGCAAGAATAATTTTTAACATTTTATTTAGCTTATGCTATGTGAATGGAAGCATGTGACAAATATAAAATAGGTGTTATCCCAATCTGGTAGTGAAAGTGGAAATACACTTTAAATTCAAATTCACATTCTTGGCAAGTGAATGAGTCTGAAGGGTGACTCTCACTTACTGCCTCCCCATTCTTCCCTATGCTCTCTCGTCAGATGCCCCATATTGTTATTGTCTTCCTTTGAGGGTCCCCACTGCTCTATGTCAGTCAGTCAGTCAGTTGCAAGTGTTGAGAAGCTATTGCTTTAACTTTGCTGAGCTCAGGTGCATTACCATTTCTATACTCTCTGGCCAAGAGTGTCTGTTGCCAGACCGGCTCATTAAAATAGTCAGGGGCTCCACTCCACTCTAAACTCTGAGTGCATGACACGAGCATGTGCGTTACTTTACAAGTTTTTTGGCAGATAAAACATTGGGTGTGTTAGTTTTATAAGTGTGTTTGTCTCAGCTGTGTATATAGATGTTTAGTTGGATTTGCCCCTCAAAGATCACTCAAGAAAATTCAACTTTGCAGAAAACTGCTGATCAGAAACTTTCTATGCTCAGGACTGGGAATATCATTCGCCACATTTCATGAAATAATCCTGGCTGTTGATGTCGAGAGCAGCTTGGAAAGTGTTATGCTTGAGCCGTGAAGTAACAGAGTCCGATGGAAGTCGATGTCACACTGTTCATCATTATAGCACAATCTAAATAAAGCCAGGTCCCTTATGTGTATTTTTTAGGTATTTAAATCCAAGAAATGACTTGTCCAACAGACAATAAATTCTCACAGCTACCGGCCAGGCTTTAACCTCCATTCCAAATGCTTAGCACAGCAAGGAACATATACATGCTAAAGAAGGGCTCTGGCACAAAGTATATCTAAAGCCAAAACATTATTTGTCATTGAGTATGAAGTATGAGAAGTATGAGAGTATGAGAAGGGTTCAAACTCTTTTAGATTTTTTTTTCCATATGTGTCCTATTTGTTGCTATCTCTCCAATAGGAAAGCTTTTCTTCTCTTGTCCTCCCTAAAGGAAATGAGAGGAAGTC
The DNA here is from genome assembly GCF_000935625.1 of Nanorana parkeri. Classification (NCBI taxonomy): domain Eukaryota; kingdom Metazoa; phylum Chordata; class Amphibia; order Anura; family Dicroglossidae; genus Nanorana; species Nanorana parkeri. Next base: position 1,346,639 of record NW_017306374.1, read on the forward strand.
TTTATGAAGTGAGTTGAACACTGGAAAAGGTTTACCAATTGGAAATTCTTTCTTTGCCTCTCTTTCAGTCCCAATGGCAATGGTCACCAGAATTACCGATCAGGCAAAATTTGATTGAACATAAACAAATTCCCACCTAAACCTAACCACTAAATAATCACTTTCTCAAACAATTCATCCCCACGCAGCTACCTCCTCATGTATCACTTGCCCCTCCATTGCAGATTGTAAGCCCTCAGGGGCAGGGCCCTCCTTACCATCTTGTCTTGAATTGTATTGTGATTGTAATGTCTTCCTTATATTGTAAAGCACTGCGCAAACTGTTGGCGCTATATAAATCCTGTATAATAATGATAATAATAATACTAATAAAAAAGAAGAAAAATAGTCTACTCTTTTTCTCTCTTTATTTTTTTTTTTTTTTGGGGGGGGGGGGTTGTTTTTACGGGTGCT
>NW_017306374.1:1347295-1376277 GCF_000935625.1 Nanorana parkeri
ATACTAATAAAAAAGAAAAAAAATAGTCTGTTCTTTTTCTCTCTTTATTTTTTTTTTTTTTTGGGGGGGTGGGTCTGTATCTACGGTCGCTTACTTCCTTTGTATTTGTGTTTTTCTTTTTTTTTTTTTACTGTTTTTGTGTATTTGATCATCGTTTGTTTGTTTAATTTTGCTTTTTTTCAATGTTTGTTTTTTGCTTTCTGTAAAAGAGACCTTTAAAAAATGGAGTGGCCATTTGTTGGCACGTAGACAGGTCCAGGATAGATGAAAGACGCTTCCATAATCATCAGGAGCTATTTAAATCCAGTGGCACCCTTAAAGAAACCAACACTGACTAATTAATTTTTCTCACCTCTCTCTCTGGAATTTTAAGGGAAACGTTAACTCTCAGTTTTGCATGCCTAGTGATAAAAAGAATATGACTGCCCCCATTTCCATGAAAACACATCTCTTCGGGGAAGCCTATTCTGCCTCCTCGTAAAAACTGTAATTAGAGAAAAGCCAGAGAAGTTTCAGAACACCTAATCTGCCAGCCTGTTCCAGGTCAATTACTTCAATTATTAAGGGTCATCATGACAGCAGAGAAAACTAATGTTTTCAGAAATGGCAGCTTCCTTGTTTTCTCTGGTAACTGATTTCCCTAAAAGTGTATGCAAAGCCAACATTTTTTGTTTAGCTTTGGATAGAGCACAAAATAGTTTTTTCTCCCTGTGTGCCATTGGGGGATTTCCCTTCACTTCCTTTCCCAGAGGCGCAACAGAAAATGAGAAGAAATGTCTTTAAATAAAACAGAATTCCCATCTTAGAGACTTGTCATTGGAACTAGTGTCCCCATTGACTTTCTCTAACCTCTTACTGTAGAGACAAGTCTAACACTTTGGATTTCCCCTGACTCTCTATCTTGGTGACAATGGTCACAGGGCAAAAGGTGAACCTCCCCAGCAAGGACACAGGCAGGAATAGCAACTTAAAGTCACACTGAACTCAGGAGTTACATCTTAAAAATGCATTCAAGTGCCCTATTAACGAAAATGTAGCTTATTTGTCTGTTACTCAGCTGTAGATCATCAAATCATCTCTGAATTGGTGCTGCCACTCTCCTTTCTTCTGGAGTGTGGCTACTTTAGTTCTCCATGGTCCCTGTGCATGTTGAAAGTAGCCACCATTTCAAGCTATACGGATTATAATCACGTTTAGTTTACTAATATGTATTAAGATTGTAGTCCATCACGGGAGTGAGCTTGGAGCGGTGGCTACTTTACAACACACACAGGAACCATGGGGGACAAAAGTAGCCACCCTCCAGAAGGAAGGACAGTGTCAACACCAATTCAGAGATGATTTGAGGATCTACAGCTGAGTGATACACAAATAAGGTACATTATTGTTAATAGGGTACTTGGATGCATTTTTAAGATTTAACTCCTGAGTTTAGTGTCACTTTAACAAAGTTACTAACTTTTCCTTATTCTATCAAAAAATATATAAAATGAAATTGACTTACACTTTAAGGGCAGGGATTGGTGCAGATGGTTCAATATAATCCACTGTAAAGTGCTGTAAAGTTTTTGGACACTGTCTAAATGAACCCAAAAATATATCCTAAGTTCATAGTAATCATATCTGTATTAATAAATGCTGTATTTCCCCTGAAAGCAACTGTGTGCCTGGCCTCATCCAGATTTACATCTGATAACCCACCCCATAAGTGTGTCTGGGTAAAAGGCTTTATAGCTTTTTCCATGGGTACAAAGTCCTACAATCTTCTGACCCTGTTTGAAATGTTATTTCAGGTTCCTGGAATGGTTATTGCTGCATGTGTTTTCCTGTAATTTATGTCTGCATTAGTACATTCTTAAGTGCTCGCTCCAGTATCTCTTTGATTTATCTCAAACATATTCCCCATCGCACTGTAACCGATACGTGTGATTATGAGAGCCCCTAATTAAATCAAGACATTTAACCTGCTGAGTTTTTGGCAGATCTTAGTGGATGGACATTTTTCTTTTCCTTTATAACTACAAAGTACAAACCAATTTGTTTAGTATTTACAAGCCCTTTGATCTAATCTCTAAGGCTTGGGATTGTTAATGCTAAATAGAGATGAATTTTACATGCCTTATTTAAAATGACAGTATTAAAGAGACTCTGTCACCTTGTTCATTCAGGGCAAAGTGAGATGGTCTGTGCAAAGAGGACTTGCTGGCAATCAAGTCTCTACTTTCTCCATGGGAGCTGACACCAGAGTCCCTAGTGTTGGCTAAGAGGATGGTAAGGGGTGAGGTGATATTACTCCCTCTGTCATGTGCTGAAACCTATTCATTGGTTGCTAGACTTAAGCACTGCCACATGGGAGCAGGTCATATGCTCCCTCATACTGGAAGCACTGGGAATTTTTACAGGATCAGAAGGGGCCATGGGGAAGCAACACAGCAGGGAGGTGAGTACCAGTGATCAGAGGGCTTCTTTACACAGACATTGAGCAAGTGTCTGTTGACTTATGACAATTATTTTCTGAGTTCAAAAAATATATTTTTTATTTTGGCACTGGAAGAAATCTGTTAATTGGTTGCTAGACTTAAGCACTGTCATTTTGGAGCAGGTCACATGCTCCCTCATACCTGGAAGCACTGGGAATTTTAGCAGGATCAGAAGGGGCAATGGGGAATCAGCAAAGCAGGGAGGTGAGTACCAGTGATCATATGGCTTCTTTACACAGACATTGAGCAAGTGCCTGTTGACTTATGACAATTATTTTCTGAGTTCAAAAAATATATTTTTTATTTTGGCACTGGAAGAGTGAAAATACATATGCTAGTGCATTGGACTTTGTTATCTTATTTAAAAAAAAACACTCTATTGTGATCAGCACCTCCTTACTTTCATCACATGCAACTTCAAGAGAGACAGAACCACTGATGTCAGTCACATCTGGAGGACTGGAAGAAGCTCTGAGGCCCGGAGAAGGCTGTGTGGTATAATGCAAGCCTGTTTCTCATCTTAACACTACTCACACAGTCTCACAGCAAGAACCTGCACACACAACAAGGCCAGATGCATCACTTTGCCCTGTTTTCTTCTGCTGGATTTAACCTGCTTCCCACAAGAAAGACAGGAGCGGAATCAAATGGGAAGCAGGATGTGGCATTAATTGAATTATGTCTGAAGCAAAGTATAGTTCTGAAACAGATCACTTGTTTCGCCTTGGCTTTGAAGGGCTTTCACTCAGCAGACAATTAAGGCATAATGTATGGGGTGGGCCTGCTGTGATTGCCACACGGGGGTCCCATAATCCTATTTGATTTGAATGTGGTTTTGTCGGAAGCAGCTACCACTTGAACATGAAAGAGAGGCTTCTGTAGGGAAGTTCCTTCAGGTTGTGTTCCACAGTCCTGCACAGCATAATCCACTTCTTAGTTCTGCTTCTTGTCACATGCAAATAAACACTGACGGAGTCCCATACAGGCCTGACCACTGGAATGGATACATGCATGCTCTATCCATAACTGCCTTAGCTAGGTCTGCATCAACTTTGTAACTTAAACTGCATAGCATGCTAGAATATTAGCCAACTTTGCAAGAGTCTGCCTTTACTATTATCACTCAATCTTTCCAGGTGTTGTAATTGCACCCCTTTTTTTTTGCACATGCAAGTCATTTAACAATAGGGATGTTAAATGACTAATGAGCAAAATGAAGAGTTTCCATTTTCCAGACGTTTTGGAGAAAATCAAGAGATTTCACCATTTGGCCTAATCCCATCGTAGTCAACTAGGTAGGTAAAATTAAAGTATGTCTAAACAAAAGAACAAAATGTAATACAGGGTGTCCCAAAAGTCTGGATTCATAGGAAAAAAAATATTTTTAAGTTTTATTGCCCAAATTGTTGGCCGTAAACATCACAACGCTTGTGTATATCCTGAACACAAGAAAGTTAAGCAAAAGTTTGGGTTGTTTTCAGACCAGTAATGTGCACTGTGCTTATTGACCCTACCATTAAGATTATATAAGGCTTTGGTACTATAATACATCAATTATCCCCACTGTCATGCAAACCACTCACACTATTCCATATGCCTGTCAGTGTCATCACCATGCAGTACCTAGATCAGCAGCACTTTATAGTGAAGCATACTAATAATTTGACACCTAAGGATCCAGCCTTTTGGGACAACCTGTATATTGCAGTTTAGTAGTCAGATGTGTTGGCTTTTTGTCCCATATATATGCACCCGCTGATCCTGCTATTGACACACTTCCTGTCCTAGGGTGATAATTCTCACCACTGCACTGTATCTATGCTTGAGCACCTTAGGACAGGAAATGTATTAGGAGTACAGAACCCCCCATAACATAGGGGGGAGAAGATCTGCAGTTAAAAATCAAACCTGTGTAGGTTTCATAAGTTTGGTTGCAAAAAGGATGCAGAGTACACAGGACAGCATTTCAGTCAGGATCAATAGGTATTTTATGGATCTCCTTTCAACTATTCTCGACTTGCTCACGTGCCAAACAACAACAACATATTAATCTTATTGTTATTGTTTTGGGAGGGGGGGGGGGGTTTGTTCACAAAATAAAAACAGAATATTAAAAAAAATAAAAAAAATAAAAAAAATGGAACAGTACTCAAATATCGATGAACTTAACAAAAAAGGAAAACCACAAATACAAAAAATACTACGGGGCCTATTTATAAATGTTTTCACACAAGAATTACACAACTTTCTAAATGGAAAATGTTTGGAAACTCTGGGTGAAAGTTGTGTGAAAACATTTATAAATAGACCCCCTAATTGTATAGGTTGTGGGCTCCCTACAACCAATGTTACCCCAAAACTCACTAACCATGCTTTGTTCTGCACTGTTTCTTTGTGTGGCGGTGGATGTCAGCCCCCCAATGATTGGTGATCTGGTAATTGGTGGAAGAATATGCAAGAAGTAGCAGACTAGATGGAGGAACACAGATCAGCATAATAGATATAATAGGCAGGGAGATACATACAGTGCAGGTCTGTAGGTAGAGATTCCTCTCCAGCAAGCAGCATGGTAGTGACATTACTAGATCTCACTTGAAATCTCCTGGGACTAGCAGTCAGAGGCAACGGTGCCTTAGATCATCTCATATTGTAGCTATACAGCAACAAGGCTACAGAAGAAAAGTGTCTGTGTATAGCTACATGTCAGAACGTGCACTCACAGTTTTTCCCCCTGCAAAGTCCCGCTAATACTTGTTGATTCTAATAGTGAAGGGCACCTAATTCAGCTTCCTGTGATGAATCATCCTGAATTTAGAGCTGCCCCTCTCCTGTAGGCTGTACATGCTTGCACTACAGTGGGATGAAATATGTTTCCGATACATTTTCAGGAGAAATTCAAGACAAAAGGTAAATCTTTCAGGGTACTACTACATTTCTATATCTTTCCTATTAGATACCAGATCTTTACTTTTTTGGGTTCACCTTTATGTTATTTGATGATATACCCACTGTGGGTCTGTTTCTGATCTCCAGACGACATACTTTTCCTCCTCTTTCTTGCTCTCTGTGATTGAGCATACACACACCTAATATTTCACTGAAATGCTGTATGATGGAACCTCTACATAATATCCAGTCTATCCAATAAAAGATGAGAAAATTCCTAATAAAAACGACAAAGAATCTCGCTAAAAGCCAATTCTTCATCATTAACTAGATGCTATGTTTAGGAATCTTACACAAAGAAAGGTTGTACAGTGGTGGCCAAAGAATGGTTACAAATTTTATTTTACTTTAGGTCAATTATTTTTAAACCTAACTTTTATTAAATCCAGGTGAGCACTTGTCCAGATGCACAACTTTGTTAGGCAATCTGTTTCTGGTACAATTATGATGACTGATGATGATTTACTTAGTTTTTACTTGGCTTTTTATCCAGAATTCAAACGTGTTGCCTCTCTGTTGTCCTTTCTCACAATATTAATAGGTTTGGACTTCCAGTATTGACTTTTCCTCATGATCAGTTACAGTAACGGAAACACAATGTACAAACAAGGCATAGAACGCAAGGGTGAATGTATGGCAGGTAACTGGTTTATATTTTTCTGGCTGGCACAGTAAATATGCCCACACTAATAAATAGTACTAATATAATTTCTCGTAAGATGCTCGGCAGTTAGCTTTCTGGAAGCGGGTTAGTTTCCTTGGCGCAGCCCACTGGAAATAACTAGGTGTTTCATAGAATAATAGTCATATGTGTTTGGTTCTGTAAAAAAACTGTTATGAAAATAGTAAAACTGTAACAATTGGTATCACAATGAATTCCTTTAGATGATTCTTTGTGGTCTGTAAAATTGTGGAGGTGAATTGCAATGTATGGAGCTCCTGGGGGTGACTCTTCACTGACTCTTTACCTCCATGTCTCTTCATGTAGGTAACAGTTTGTGGTCTGTGGAATTGCTAAATGGGACCCCTGTTGTTCCAAGGAATTTTAGAGGTGAACTTGTGTAGTCGGTGAAAACATGGTGTAAAAATAGGTGTTTGCAGTCTGTGGTCTAGGAAAAATAACCAAAGGAATTCTTTGTAGCTTGTGGAAACAATGAAGGAAAACTTCATTATCTGTGGATTTTCTGGAGTTGAAGCTTCATGATATATGAAAACACTAGAGGTGACTATTTCATATTCTGTGAAAGCACAGTAGGTGGCTGAGGAAACAATGACAATATTTTTTGTGATATGTGGAAATATTGGTGGGTACTCTGCATGGGGCTTTGTATTCCCGAAAGTGACTCTCTGACCTGTGGAAACACTAGCTGTGATTCTATGGTTCACTAAGGTGCCTGGATAGTCTGTAATATTTGTGGATGTGACTATATGGCCCATGGAATTCCTGGAGGTAATTTGTGATGGGTTATATTTTATTATATTTGTTCAATATACTCTTGTTTTGTCACGTTGAAAAGTGTAATATATATTCAGAGTTATCAAATACTTTTCTAGATTCCAAGCTGTGTAACACCAAAAAAAAGCTTAGCTATTTTAAAGCTTGAGCACTTTTATATAATTGTGAAGCAGTTAATGTGATTGAGCACCACAACCCCTATGTTCAGCAAATGGGAACTAGTGCAAGGGTTTATAACTTTTTGTTGGAAGAGGACAAACTCTATTGTCTATTGTTTTCTAGATTGGTCGGCCTCCTGACTTTTTTTAATGTAGGGATAGATAGACAGACAGACAGACAGACAGACGGACGGACGGACGGATACTTAGGTAAATATAATAGGGTATATGAATTCTGTTCATTTTGTCCGGTAACACGCTCTAAATAAAGCAGCCGTATTTGTGAGCACCAGTTGGACTCCATTTTGAAACTGAACAATACTGGGAATAGTTGTCACAGATAAACAGTACAAGTCGCAGGCCCTGCTAGGCTTTGGAAGACAGTTAAGGCTGTAGAAAGTTCAGCCAATACTTTCCCATAATTTCTATCATCACGCCTTGGCAAACACTAACATTAATGAGCAATACATCATGTTGGATGTCCATCCATCCTTACAGGCAATAAACATCGAGCTCATTTGCAGGACCACTTTTCACTTAGCTGTCAGTAAGGAAACAAGCAAGCTGCAGGGTGGAGTATTCTAGAACATGGGTGCATACTGGAGTCTCAATTAACAAAACACCACAGCTCTTATGTTGGACCTGTCCAATCCTGTATTTATATATTCCACAGTGACCACTGTGGCCTCAAAGCATTGCAGACCTGCAGTCTGCCTAGATTTTATATAGCTTTCTCATGTTCTCTATAGGTTGAACTCGATGGACTTGTGACTTTTTTCAACCTTACTATGTAACTATGTTTTTAATAATAATAATAATAATAATAATTGTAATATGACCAGCCATGTATGTCTATGCCTAGATCTCATGGGTAGACTGTCAGCTACGCTAAGGCCTGGTTCACACCTAGGCGGCACGGTTTCTGCTCGTTTGTATATGCGCGTTTAGCAATCGGTTATTTGTCAGTTTATGCGTGTTGTGTACATTTCGATGCGCGTTTGTATGCGCGTACATGAAGACGCGCGTTTTGACTGGCAGCTTATGAAACATTGTGGGCAGTTGCTACATATCCCTTAAAGGAGAACTATGAGGTGAGTGCTTTTCACTCACCTCATAGTTCTAGCCGACCTGTGACAATGAGACTGTCACAGGTCGGCTCAGTAGATCGGGAGGTGAGCGAACACATACCGGCATTCGCTCACCTCTCGATCCTGTCACGGCTCTCTGCTGTGACAGGGGAGGGGCTGCATTCCCCCCTCCCCGCTCCGATCCGCCAGCGCTGACTGGCGGAATGGATGGGGGAGGGGGCGGGTACAGCTGGCTCTGCCTCTAGATAGGCAGAGCCAGCTGTCAGTCACGCAGCTGGGCGGATCCCGGCATAATTGTCGGGATCTGCTTCAGCTGCGGCGTCTCAGTATACCGCGAGTATACTTGCGGTATACTGAGCCTAAGGTGATGGGAGGACGCTAGTTTGTGTACTCCCGTTACCCTAAGGAGAACTATGGGGAAAAGCCTTAACCCCATAGTTCTCCTTTAACCTAGACATAAGAAGCCTTTATCTATAAATCTATATGGGCACAAAGACATATTCCTAGCCCTGCCCTAGATGAAAACAACAGAAAATTGGCCAGGGTTTAATCCTTTCCTTGCAAAAATATATTTGATGCTATATATGCATATGCCCAGGAGCTGATTGTTTTAGCTCCTAGACTTAGAGCTGGACCCTGGCTGTTCCAGCACTAGTGCCAACAGAAACCAACAGGAGTCACTGTTTTAAAGCCGCAAAAAATGTATTTGATACTATACAATATATACATTGGAAGCCCAGGAGCTAATTGTTTTAGCTCCTAGATTTAGTGCTGGACCCTGGCTGTCACCGGCAGCCAGCAGTTCCAGCACTAATGCCAACAGAGGCCAACAGGAATCACTGTTTTAAACCAGCGCTGAAATGAATAACCGTTATCCCAGTGCCATTTTAAAACGTCAGCTGGGTCTCAAGTGGTTAAAACATTGTAGTTCTTCAAAATTTTCCAAAAGCCTAAAAACTTTCTAAAATGTACTGGATTTCAAAATTGTCTCATGTTAATTCAAACTACTTGTCTTATTAAGGCATTGCAGTAATTACACCTGTAAAATGTTTATTTTCTGCCAATGTAAAATGAATACGTAGTTCTTGTCTTTAGAGTCCAGAGCAGCATTGGGAGGATTCCAAAGACAGCATTAAGGAAAAACAGAGCATTTATTAAACAGTTTCCTTCAATAAGTTTGACAAATTGTAAAAAAAAAAAAATATATAAGAGGACATAATTTGTGGAAACTACAGCTGAAACGGAAATAAACCAGAGTTTGTTTGTTTTTTTATTTCTTTTTTAAAAATTATATTTCTCAGCAGTTGTTACATGTCGTGTTTTGCTAAGTTCCAGATTAAAAAAAAATTGATTAAATTAGTGTTTTGTTTGTAAATGCCTGTATAAATATTTCATAGCGGTAATTAGCAGAAACGCTGCCAAGCACAAATTTCTATATTTATTTGGCAGAAGGCCACTAACTTCCCGTAATTCCAATGAATAGTGAGTCTTATGGAGCAGATTGAGAGTATTAAATCACACAGGAATAGTCACCTCCAAAAAACACTTTTTGAAGAAGTTAATAAGGTTCTTAGCACCATCACATTTTTTCGCCAGGCTGTAAATGTACAAAGGAGCTATTAAAGCTTCTATCTATAATTTAAAGGCAGTTTTCACCGAACTCCGGGAATTTACTAACAGGGTTATTCACAAAAGGATGAAGAGTTTGGAGAAGGCAGGAGAAGTGAACAATCTAGGACAACATAACTGAACTGGAAAGTGAGCTGAATGGGAGAATTTTTCGAATCATCTATTTTGGCCTAGACTGTTCACTTCTCCTGCCTTCTCCAAACTCTTCACCCTTTTGTGAATAACCCTGTAAATTATTAAAATTACTAATTTTAATAATTTAGAAAATTCCCAGAGTTCGGCTTTAGAGTTGAGCTCCAGGTAAATGTAAAAAACTTTGTTTAACATACAAAAAACATCTGTTTACTCAAGCGAAAGAAGACTTGGATAACGTCAAAACCCATGACCTACATATTGTCTTATTGTTATATTAAAATGACTGTTAGAGATGAGGGGGACATAGGGAGGTCATATGGGGGTGTGTGTAGAGGTCACACAGGGAAGGGGGGGCATTGCATTTCCATGAACATTTCAAAGACATGTAACTGGGTTTGTATATATTTTATTACTCTATTTATTATTAACAGGACTAAAAAAAGGTGGATATGAAACATTGCATAAAAATATATTGTAATCACATTTTAAGGGGGCAGGTAAGACCTTGTGCTTTACAAGCTAGCCATATCTTTGCTTTAAAAAAAAACATTTTTTTTTTACAGTACTCAATAGCTCAAGCCAAAATTTTTATACTGAAATGGATATGTCCAAGAAGTGACTTCTCCCCCTTCCTCTTCATCACCAGCATTAAAATAACTTTCATATAGACTCTGTAGCTCCTACTTTGCTCTCTCTTTAGAAAACCTGATGTTATGGGAATCCTATGTAACAAATATACGCTGTCTTAAATGCTTATAAGAGGTAAAATAAATAAATAAATACATGAAACAGTTTTAAAACTAGTGTAAAATTAGGCTGACACTGTTTCTTACATGACTAGCTAAAATGAGAGAGTAATGTAAATCCTATCTGCAGTATTTGCAGCACCCAGAGAGTAAACAGAGTTCAGAAACACCCCAATGCAGAGGGTCACAGGGAATTTCCACATTAAAAAATGGAGTCTTCCTTTGCAGGGTAAAGGATAAAGCAGACGCATTGCATGAGGGACACTGATGTAATTTTGTACTGGCCTGTACTGTTCTAGTACTGTCTGCACTAACAAGAAAATGATTTATAAGACACACAATGGTCATAATTAGTTGAAAGTGGTATTCCTTATCTAACTAGAGCAGGCCATTAATCAATCCATTTGTGCAACCTCTACCGCAACTTTTATGAAATATGTTGCTCTTTCGTGCTCTCTTCTGAGCTTTTTGCCAAGTATTTCTCTTTTTCATTTTTGGCCACATATCAAGCAGGGATTTTTTTGTAAAATTCTGAGCTGAGATCAGATCAAGTGAGTTGTAAGTCTTGGTAACAGCAATATACATTATGGAGCTTTAGGCCATTTTCACACGCATGCATGGATCCCCTGCTGATTGGAACAGATGACACCATTGTGACATCCATTTCCATCCAGCTTTTTTACTCCATCTTGCGACGGAGGAAAAAAGTGAAATTACTGGACCCATGTTGGTCTAATGGGAATCGGAAGTATATGGACATGTGTGTATTTACATCAGATTACCCTCAAATTATTAGGTCTGGCGACATGGAACTCTGTTCCATTTGTTTTCCCGGACCTGGTTGGAGGGGGTAACTGGATGTAAATGGTCACCCATTCATTTAGATCCAGTTGCTCATGGACTAATATTGGGCTTTCGATCCCGTCTGCCTGAAAACCAGACAGACAGACCTAATCGGTAAGCCTGTGTGAAAGCGCTCTAAGTGAGAATGTGCAACAGTTTCAATGTGTTCTAAGTAAACATGCAAAAGAAATGAGCTTATTTTAAATAAACCTATCAATTCAACTATCAATCAAAAAACAAACTCTGTCCCTATGTGGATTTTGTAGCCATATACAGTATATGTATCTAGGACAGACAATTTTCCAATTACATTTGAAGGTTCTGCTTCCTACTATGCAGTGCTTCAAAATACAGGTGGTGGTAGGATTTCAAGGTTTCACCACACTGAACTGGACATAAAATGCCCATCCTGAGCTTTCAACCATGGTCAGAAGGGTTAGAATGGCCAGCAATAGGGGCTTTGTTGTGCGCCAGCCCCCTTACTGTAAAAGGGTGGGATCTCAGCAGTAATTTGTCAGTGTGTATTAGAGTATTTTAGGGAGAGTTAGTTGTTATACAGGCTTATCTTGCAATAATTGCTGTGGATTGCAGTTTAGTGAACTACAGTACATATTCTTATATACCCCCTTCATCCATGTTCACAATTTAGAGACCCAACAGTCTATTTTTTCTTTTCTTTTATTTCACATTTATCCATTGGTTTTATTTTCTAGGTTAAAAAAAATTGGGTTCGCATTTAGTGTTTCAGGTTTTTTTTAATGAAGGGAAATGTTATTTTATTTTCAGTTGCAAGGGCCCTCTTTTCATTTCAGGGTGCGCAGTGTACACTTGCTACTGACACAGGCAAACCTGTCCTTTGTTTGTAGGATGTCACCGCATACTTGTCACTAATGTAGTGTCTTCAAAGCACCACATACAGAATATGCCCCCCCTATTGCCATTAAATGTAGGCAATCCCCTTTATTTAAAAAAAAATGTCAGGCAGGCCACATTGTTTGAGTGAAAATAGAAACTAATTACAAGTACAGTGTACACCTAAACCACCTCATATCTTCATTCACCACACCCCCTATTCCCATAGATAGAAATAAAGTTAAGCATGTACCAGTTAGCCATCATATCCCTCATTAAAACTGTCCTGCTGCTGTACAATTTTGAAATGCTGCATCCTCAGCATTATCTTAATTCTTATAGAAAAACACAATCTGTGCTCTTTGTCCTTCATACATTTGGGCCCAGCCTTGCTCTTTAAAATGTCCTGCTGGTGGCAAATTCAGGTACTACTGTATCATCTGCAGTCTCTTAATTCTTGAAGGAAAACCCCAGCTTCTCTGCCCCACTGTGACAGCACAGGGTGACTGGATCACCAAGCTATAATGTGCAAAAAAGGGGACAGATTGCTCCTAACTTTTTCCATCTTTTTCGATTCTCCCTTATTCATGATTGAGAGGTACATTTGGAACATATTTTAATGAATACATAACAAGATTAAACTAGTGTATATCAGCATACACTTACATTTTAAATGTGTTATTGAGTGGGATGGGATGTAATATTAAAATTGGAGAATACATTCCACTTAATCTCTTATTTTACTGGCTCCATCTATCATTTGACACGTTATCCATTAGAAAATGAAAACAGTTCCTTGAACTTCGTTCAATAGCTTTTTTTAAGGAAAAATCTTCCCATTGTATTAAAGAAACCCTATCAGGAAAAATATGGATGCAGTGGTCTGTGGGGCTTGGCAGTAAATTGTGGGATACCACAGATCATTCATCTCCATATCAATAAATCCAATTTAAGTGCAGAAATGCCACAAAGACTGATATAGAGTTAAAGCAAAGAGCAGTTTCCCGGCATATGTATCTTAGTAAGGACAGAGATTAGCAAGGGAAGTTCTATCATAGAACTTCATGAATTATAGGCCGGCGGAACAAATACCCCAAATGCAGTCTTGTTATCTGCACAAATTAATAATTATTTGTAATGTGTCGCAGAGAACCAGTGTTCCAGGACTTAAACAAATATTGTCTCTAATACTTGGCTAGCAAAGTCAACCGTAAATAATAAGGGCTGCTTTTGTTTAATGGGATGATTTATTGTCTCACAACAAACGAATATGATAAGGCTTCAGTGGAAAAAATAACAGAATTGGAATAGTAATTTTTCTTTGCTAACGGTTAAAGGTTTTTTTTTTAATATGTATGCTACCTACAGGCATGAAATCAGAAACTAAATAATGTCTGTGATACCTGTACATACCCTTTGCACTGTCACTATAGGGGAAACTGTTAACTGAACAGGTTGGAAACTCTGTCCTGGTCGCTATTCTTCCCCTTGTGATAAATGGACCCAGCATTGGTGAACTACTGCTCTTCACCTCCTTTCTGCACTTCTCTGCATTGATTGGACATACAGTAGATAATGTATGTTATTTGTGTATCACTCAGCTGTAGATCCTCAAATCATCTCTGAATTCCTGACACTGTCCTTCCTTCTGGAGGGTGGCTACCACTTCAGGCTTCCTCCCAGGATAAAATACAATCTCAGTACAAATAAGTAACCTAAACATAGGATTGTAGTCCATCAGAGGAGTGACCATAGGGAACAAAAGAAGCCACCCTCCAGAAGGAAAGAAAGTGTCAGCACCAATTCAGAGATGATTTGAGGATCTACAGCCCAGTGATACACACATAAGATACATTTTTGTTAAGAGTTAACAATGCAATTTTAAGATTTTTTTTTTTTTTTTAATAGAAGCTGATGTTTGGTGCGAGTGTGCAGGAGCTCTGGAGTTAGGCGGCCATCTCGTTCTCCGCTCAGGCCACGCCCCCGCAATTTTAAGCTTTAACTCCTGTGGTTGGTGTAATTTTAAAAGAATGGAGCGTCCTGTCCAAAAACAGCAGCTACTTGAAAGAAGCCAAAAATCCCCCTCTATCTGCCTCTATAAATCTTGTTTTATTTGATTACTAAGAGCTTGACTTTCCTACTTTGATGGCAACATGTGCCTTCCTCTTTTCTATTAAAAGCGCCCTTACTGGCCACTAAGGAATCAGACAGGGGTATATAAAGTAGGCAGGACTCAAAGTCAGGGAAATCAAGGCTTTGGTAATAAAGTAAAACCTATGAATTCTATGAATTCAGAGATGATTTGAGGAGTGAAGCACAAATAAGGTACAGTACAATAATACTTAAGGTACTTGAATGCATCTTTAAGATTTACCTCTGGAGTTTATTGTCACTTTAACTGAATATTCACTTAAAGAAAAAGATCTAACATGGCTATCAGCAATGATAGCCTCCATGTTTCTCTCCAAGATTTTCTTAAAATGTATATTGCCTGGGAGAGTAAGGGGCAGATTGCGCACTGCAGATTCCGCACTGCGGCTGGGGGTGTGGGGGGGATGGGGGGGGCGGCGACTAAGCTGCATCAAGTTAGCCATATTATGCTAGACTTTCAGCTTATTACTGTTGAGTTGACCTAAGTTTAAGTTGTAGACTGCCCCGTCAGCACCCACAACTCCATTCCACCCTTGCACATCCCCCCCCATACAATACAATAGCCAGCAGCAGGAAATCCTCCATCCATGCATGGGGGAATTGATAGGTTTCTCCAATAAAACATGTCGGGCTGAACGAGAGAATACTAAGCATGTATAGCCAGCTTTACTTTGCTGATGTACAGAAAACTCAGGTCACAAGCCTGCTGTTTGCCTGTGTTTAAATCTCAGGAGAACATTATAAATCCTATGGTGAGAACACCATCTCCCATATATTTTATTTAGCTGTTTGACTGGAGTTCAGCTTTAAATAAGCCTACATTTTTAGATTTGATCATTTTATTGGCCCATGATAAACAGAACATATCAGTGGTCAGTCCAAACAGAAGCCAAATGCAAGAGACTCAGCTGCTTAGGCTAACAATATGAAAGAAGATCATACATGTTATTCTAATATTCCAATAATCCAAAAAATCCTGAATTAACATCTGCGAGCTCTAAAACTGGAAGTTTGAAGAAAAAAACATTTAAGAGGATGATTGGCATGCCAGCTTTGATGTTGGATTGAAAGAAAAATTCTTGCCCTTTCAGTGGAAAGAGCAGATGGAGAAACGACCCGTTTCATTACAGATTCATTGCTTTGCACCTGTAAAAGCAACTTCATGTGGAGGTAAGGAAGCCTAACAGAAAGTAATCCGCAAAACAATCCCGGTAACATTCCCACTCTTCTGACTACTGTACATAAAGCTATTGTAAAGTTTAAAGAGTATCTCTGGCAAAAATGTTTTGCTTAGAGGGTCTAGTCATTTCAACTCATAATCCCCTACAAGGCAGATCTTCAAGAAATAGTTTTATTGGGCCGCCCAGTAAGTAGCAGTTTAGGCATGTTCAAAGAAAATGGGCTTGCAGGCTCTTTTATAAGGATTTGAACAATAGAACGCAGTGGCGTAACAATTGCCATAGTGACCCAGGCAGCCGGTATGGGTCACAGGGGGGCCAGGCCAGGACATTTCCCTAATGCCATGAGGGCCGCCTTGGTCGCTATGGCATATCAGGCTGTTGGCTGTCACTGTGGGGTGTGAGGAGGAATGTGTTGCTGTTAGATCACTGACAACCTGTGTGATCTGTGATAGCCAGCAGCTGTGGAGGAGGAGGCGGGGCCCGGCAATGGAGGAGGCGGAGCAAGGCAATGGAAGAGGATGCGGGGCCTTCCAGGGACCATGGAGGTGGAGGAGGCAGACAGTGGATCGGGACTGGCAGGTAAGAGGTGTGCAGGGGTGTGACCAGCCCACCTGAGATCCTGCAGACCCCACCATAGAGAGTCTATGGTGGGGTCTGCAGGGTCACTCTAAGATGGGCTGTTTAGGATCTCAGGTGGGCTCTTCAAAGAGCGTAACTAGAAATCACAGGGCCCCATACAACATTTTGCTATGGGGCCCTGTGACTTCTAGTTACGTCTCTGATAAAACGGAATGTTTTACCATAATTATCTCCAAAAATTAGATAATAATGACACTGTGTACTCGTATTAGATTGTCCCAAGAACATTAGATGGATCTTCTTGTCTTGATAAGACTCCTCACATCAAGATTAGAGGACAGCTATCTTGACTTTAAAACTATTGTTCCTTAAGGCAAGGTCATAAAATGTTTTTATGACTTTTTGTCATTGAACTCTTATTACCTCAATCTATGAAGCATAAATGCCCTACAAGGTGTATAAGAATCTTTTGCAGCATTTGTCTACAACACAATACGTATACTGCATCACGGTTTACTCCAATGTGGAAGAGGTCTTATTTATCTCCTCTTTTCTTATGACTGATATGATAGTATTTCTTAATGAATATGTTGCCGCCATAGCACCAGAATGTAATCTGAAAGAAAGTGGTATATAGAAGAACTACCCATATTTGTTGTAGGCACTGGGAATAGAAGAACTGTCACATGAATTTTGTGAATTTGGCTCAGGACATTCTAATTCAGCCATAAGTGTTGCAAATGCTTTACTGAATCAATGTAGGGTGCTGAAGTAGCCAGAAGGATGGCTCTTCCTTGGGACAAACATGGGAAGTTTGTCACCAGTATACTATGCATGTTACTATATACAGATCAACTATCTGTTCTGGTACCTTCTGACAACCCCTAGGTAACTACAATACTCAGCAGTGATGTAGCAGTCGGAGAAGGAAACCACAGCATGTAATGGAGGATACAGGCATCCGACACTCAAGGAAGTGCTGGATGCTGAAAATTGTTACTGAACTTACAGTGCTTGAATAGAGCAAAGGAAAAAGGCATGGGCCACTGGAGAGGTGAGTATCATGGTTCTCCTCTGGCAGGGAACTTAGGTATGATATTTTTTTAGTGACTGACAGGGTCAGTAAGACTTTTAGTGTAAGTAACAAGTCCAAAAAAAGAAGCATGTCATGGTTTTCCGGGATGCTTCTGTCACTTATTTAATTAGAGATGTTTAGAATGACTCAGCATTTTCAGGTTAAGTGGGGATAGCAGATGTTAAATTAAGGCTTTTCTGTGGCAGCAAGAGACAGTGAGTGTCATGTAATAAATTCAGGTTACTTTTCTCTGATATAACACTCTAAATAGCTGTAATTTCATGTATTTTAAGCATAATTTGTTCAGAGAAATTATAGGCAATTATAGCCCCCATCAATCTTGCCTCTTCTAAAATTCCACTGGATCTTCTTAATCTAAAAGTGTCATCTTTCCAGGATTGTTTCAACAGATGTCATAATTCACAGCCCCATGGGGGTATATAATTAATCGATGGGGGGATGTTATTCCTGATCTGACCTCTAAATCCACCCCAAAGAAACTAGAACCTTCTCGTAAAAATTTTTTGTGGCTAAATATAATAAGCAATATCACAATAGTTGGTACTAGTCTCTTGTGATATTTTGGAATTCATACTTGGTCATGTTGTCATTTAGAATTTTGTTTGGCTTTAGCAGTGGAGCTGAAGAGTATTATGATTAGGGTTGCTTCTAGACTGATCCAGATTGATGAATTATTTAAAAAGGGAAACATCGGTAAACCTTTGATTACTAACATCAGCATAGTAAAATACAAAAAACAGGGAATTCCATTTATTTAGAAAGGGTCTGGTATGCATTTTATAGAGAAGAACTTGTTGCACTCCTTACCGGAAATCCCAATCATAGGGATGGGTGCTGAAATGACTGAGGATGGTGCCGCTATCACATAGACTTGTTTGAGAAGAATGTCACCAGCACACTGGAAATCCTTTTAGGATTACCAATTGTTAATTTTATTGAACAGATTGTCAATTGAAAAACAAGCGCTTTCAGGGCCTTGCAGGGTCCCTTCATCAGGCTTAACATCTAGGTATGCATGTTAAACGCATCTTCTCACTTGCTTCCCAAAAGAGTAAAACACACAAAGTCATGGGATATTAGTTTGAATTTTGACCAAATAGGTAAGATCACCGAACAAAGGGTCCTTATTTCTGTCAGTCATAAACTAACAATTTACAAAGTACAAAAAAACTGAGGATTTTTATGGGTTAGCTAAGCGCAGTCTCAGACCAGACCCAGGTATCTTTGTAATTGCTAACAGCAACATTGGTGCCCAATGTGTATAAGCCAGCCTTTTAGTGCTGCCAATACCATTTATGTAGAAGGGTGGCTGGTATGTGTTTTAACACTTCTCTGTACTTGCTTCCAAATATACCAAAACATACAAAATCATGCATTCTGAAATTAAAAAGCTCAGCACTCTGGCCAAGGGTAATCATGTCTGATGAGTCCTACACTAACATTTCAGATTACAAAACAAAAATGCTTGTAAGGGTTACATGAGCATGGTCCCAGATCACACCCAAAAAGCCCACCTTTGGGTGCCCACATCTCTGCCAGGGTGACATGGAATCTTCATATGGGCAGACCAGTATCAGGATACTACTAAATGGGCAATGTCCATGTATTTGGAGGGCTGCTGTGCCAGTGATAATCAGCAACATCAGCATCTGTCTGCGACTCTCACCTCATTCCTCCTCCTAAATGCATTGCAATAAACTTGCCATTTTAAAGTTGCCTTTGGCTCTTGGACGATTTGCTGCCTTAAAGGTGATAGGACAGTGCCTGCATGACTGACAGGTCCTCCATAGTCTGTGACAAACCTTGTATACCTCATAAAGTTCTGTGGAATTTGTTTGTACTATGTAAATAATTAAAATAAATAACTTAGCCGCAGGTGGCGATAGCATCATGGTACATCTTCCAAAGTATTTCTTGTAAAGGTCAAGGCAGGGTTCATGACCAGGCTGGGATCCTTTCTGGTCGCAGAAATGAATATCTGCAAAGCCCTGGTATATTAAAAGCAGAAGAAAAACAAGGCAAAGGATATAATCAAAGACAAATGAGTACAACATTTGTTGCTGTAAGGCATATATCCCCTGATCAGATATCAGTGGACTCTCCAGACTGGGCTCTACATTACACAGGGAACAGCATGGCTCAAACGGATGAGGAATCAAACTCAGACAAAATCTTGAGACTAAATTCCATTTATGGAAAAACATGAAAAAAGATAGCTAAATCTTTTAAAAAACTTGTTAAAAGTTACATTCTTTGTGGAGACCGTATTTTCAGTCGTGTGACTTGAATTTGTCTAGATAGGTTTCATAATTTATTAACTACGTATCAAAGGATGTAAACGGCTCAGTAGTTACTTCAGCTTTCAACACTGGAGTCTTAGTTCGGAATGGTGGCAGAATATAATAACAGCAGAATCAGTGGCTTCTCAGGGCCCAAGTCTCAGGGGGGAAAGGGGGGGCACGAAGAGACTAAAAAAAGTTCTGAGTTCTGCACTTCAATACTGTCCGTTTCAGCTCTGCTAGTCTTTAGATTTTTTTTGGAAGATCAGCAGTGACAGTATTCCTAGGAGTAAGACAACATCTTGCCAACATCTGAGCAAGAAAACATGTTGCAAAATTTAGCCATTGTCCAAAGTAAAGAAATAATAGTTACAGAGTGTATAATGGCTTTCCAAGTAAACCAAGCAAAATGCAGTATACAGTCATACTTTGATATAGTTTAGAATTGGTTAAGAACCTTGTTTTTATCAATTGTGATTGGTTATGAATGAATGTTAGAGGTTGCCTGTAAGGTATAATATGTTGTTCCCTTTGCAAGATGTTATGTCCTTAGCTTAGTGAATGCCGTGAAGCTCTGCTGACTTTTGTCATGCAATCATAAACAAGCAAAAATACGATTTTATGTTTTATTTTTTTTGCACATGATTGGCTATTATTTGTAAAGTGCATTTTTTAACACATTCACTAAGCTAAGGGAAAATTCCCTTGGAGTTGACCTTAGTAAACCAATCCCATTGATAACATTACTTGAGGGTACAGTCTGAAGGTCATCGATATTGAACACAGGATAAGGGATGGGGCTCCTTGGTGTGCAGAAGGATCAAACACAGCTGGTCTCTTATGTAACTGTTTTCTTTTCATATATAACATATTTAATAAATGTATAGCTGTATGCTTTGTATCCGAGTCATTCCCTCATTCCACCAACTGCAAAAAAGCTTACAGCACATCTAAACCTAAGAACAAACAATTTATATACAGGTGAAACTCGAATAATTAGAATATCGTGCAAAAGTAATTGCAGTAAGTGCTGCAAAAGGGGCCCAAAACCAAGTACTGAGTACATATGCATGCTTGTACTTTTCAGGGGTCCGATATTGTTCTATGTACAATCCTTGTTTTATTGATTGCATGTAATAATCTACTTTTTTGAGGTTGTGGATTTGGGGTTCTTGGGGTTTTCATGAGCTGTAAGCCATAATCCTCACAATTATGACAAATCACGGCTTGAATTATCTTGCTTTGCATGTAATGAGTCTATCTCATATATTAGTTTCACCTTTTAAGTTGCATTAGTGAAATAAATGAACTTTGCACGATATTCTAATTATTCGAGTTTCACCTGTATATTGGCACGAACAAGATCTATAGCGCTCTAATGGTCTGGTCTTTTATGGGACTTTGTTAATAAACTAGGACAAAGTAATACAGCGAAGTTCCAAGATACACCCAAAAGAATGGTTACGACATCTTGATGCGTGTACATACCTCTCACAATTTTTAATTTCGTACCCATATTTGCAGGGCAGCTTTAAGAATTTCTAGTGTAGTGGGCTTATAAAGCCATTAGACTCATGTTTCCCTAATGACCTAGAGCCATCTGGTAACCGTACCTCTGCTGTATGTTAATCCAAACATATTTCAGCTATTCACTGAACTGCAGGATTTGGGTTACAATGAGCCCTTTCTCTGCATAGTTCACATTGTATGTAATGTACACCACTAACTGTACTGCTCTGCTGGCCTTTTCATGGTGCCATCTCTAGCAAAGAAAACAACCAGAGGAGCGTACAGTAAGAGGAGATGTTCTCAGAGTCATTGGGGAGAACTAACAGATGATCATTATTTATGGGGATAGAAGAGATTTGAACATAAAGGAGAACGTCAACCATGATAAACTTATCAGTCAAAACGTTTATCATAATAGGTTATATTAAGTTAGTGTTTTGCTTTACTTTAGATGTCATCTACAAAAGGCAGCAAATTGAAGTTTAAAACTTTCCACCCAATAAGTTTCCAGGAGCTATACTGATTACCATCGATGGTTGGGTGGATTCAATTGTGAGCTATATCATACAGTCTGCAATAGACAGTGTGGTCCTCAACAGAGCTATAAGCCCTTGTGTTGGCTTTTTAGGGTTACAGAAATAATGGTTAAAAGCTAAGGATTTTAGTTGTTCACTACACTAATGGATACCATGGCTTATTATGCGTAAGCTACACAAGCAGCATATTTTAGCTATTTAAAAGTACATGATGGCAAAAAGTTCCAAATATTTTTCATTAATCACTACCACTTATTACTTGTGTTGCTTACATCATGATGAGCCGTTGTTCCAATTATGTAGCGATCAAATGCAATACATAATGATGGATTGTTAATCATTTAGCAGCAAGATTGAGCTGTATCCCTTATCTTCCTGTCCATAGAGACTTGGTGTTTTCTTGTAGTACTTTGTGGACCTTTCAGTAACTTTACAAGCCTGCATGAAAATGTCCTGACATTTCGCAATATGTAGCAACAGTATCGTTTTTCAGAATGGCTTTTCCTCTTATCATTAAAGGAGAACTATGAGGTGAGTGAAAATCACTCATCCTCATAGTTTGAGCCGACGTGTGACAATGAAACTGTCACCCGTTGGCTCTATTGATCGGGAAGTGAGCGAATGCATACCATTGCTTGCTCACTTCTCAATCATCTCCCCGCAGGGATTCCCCCCTCCCTTCTCTGATCCTCCAGCGCTGACTGGGGGAACAGACAGTGGAGGGGGCGGGTACAGTTGGCTCTGCCTCGCGATAGGTAGAGCCCACTGTAACTCACGCAGCTGGGTGGATCTCGACAGTAATGTCCCGGCTGCAGCAGTCTCAGTATATAGCATGCAATAGCCCGCTATATACTGAGCTTTGGGTCATGGGAGGAGGTTAGTATATGTCCTCTTTTCAAGTTTTCTTTTCATAGTTCTCTTTTCAAGTTTTCAAGTTTTGAAGTGGTGTCACTTTTGCACCAAACAACCTTTTGCATTTGTAGTCCATCCCGATCCCAACCTGTTCTATGTCCTCCCGTGACCCTTAAGAGAACTTTGGGGAAAAACACTTACCCCATAGTTCTCTTTTAAATAGCAGCCATAGAGCTCTAGGTAAAGCTGGTCATACACTGTTCTATTTTTTTTTGTTCAACCTGTGGGCTGAATGAATAGAATAGAACAGATTCCTCCATCAAAGCTATATGAGCATTGATCGAGGAATCCCTCTACTTCTTTTCCATTCTGGCAGTGGCCGCCACTGTCAGAATACTTGAACAGAGTTGGCAGCTCATTAGCTGCTGGCTCTGTTCGTTCAAATATTTTCCAACTGGCCCCTTTGATCAGCTGATCAAGGGGTGCCAGCCGAAAGGGTGCCAACAGCGGCACCCACTGTGAGAATTTCGGCCAGTTCCTGAAGAACCGGTTCAAATTTGTAAAATTGTATGGCCAGCTTAACTGCCTTTACCTTGAATCAGATGATGTTATCTGTCTGCTGCAGGCAGAAGGAAACATTTTCTACTTCTCCTCTCCCCCATTGATTGATCTTTGTAGCAAGTCCCAAGGTAAGATGCTGCAAGCAAAGAAGTTATCTATGCCAGGCACAGGATTTATATTGTTGTTATATCTGAGCCGTCATCTCAGTCCATGAAGTAGATGCTGACCCTAGATGATGCCTAGACAAATATAGTCTCACCCTTCTGATGAGAAAAACAAAGGGAAGACTTTATCAAAGGCAGTACTGTTATATCTGTGAAAAGTAATAAAACCTGTAAGTGATACATTTGCCTATTACTTAAATTCAAATACTGAATATGAAAAACATATGCTAGGTATAAGGAACAGCCCGGAGCCTTAAACATCTGCTGGTTGTTACTTAGTATTGCAGCTTAGATCCCTGCAGTGCACACCTGCCTTACTCACAGAAGCATTTAAGAAGACTGCTGGACACCCAACCTATGCCTGATCAAAAGGCTATTCTGCTTTCTTACGCCCATAAGAGGTCTGTCTGACTCTGACTTCTGTCTGACTGTTTATAACTTGGATTATTGGTGGGAATTGTTTGGACTGCATTTATGTGATTATCCTAATTCTCAGCCTGCTATATTTCTGTTGTAAAAAACTGAAGAGGAAGTATCCTGTGGTCTCTGCTGTCATGAGATCCAGGAAGAGGTGGCTGCAGAAATCATTTGAAAGTAAAATTTGTATTAGGTTACATATTAGAATGAAAGAGCTTGCAGGAGAGATATGAATTTACTAAGTCTGGCAGAATGAGGATTTTATTATATGAGCTTACAAACACTTTGGGATTGGTTTATAAACAATTCACAAGGCCATTCTCACTGCGAATATCTGTGAATAGTCATCCTCTTTGAATATATGCACAATTAATGATTTCTTGGTTCTCTTCCCATACAAATGTTATAAAATTTGAATGTTCTGTTTGTAATAGCGCATTATGGCCACTAGATGGAGCTGATGAGCATATAAAATAAATGCTAGCATCATCTAGTGGCCATAATGCTGTATTGCAATCATACACTGGTCAAATTTATTTACACTTGTAAAGGAAATACGAAAGAGCATTTGTTTGTTCATATATTCACACAGTTCACAGTTTGTGAACGTTCACAGATATTTAGAAATTGTTCATAAAACAACCCCTTTAACTACAGCAAAGATACCAGCCCACCAGCCTAACTTTGCTCTCTGGTAGGGCGTTTTTTAAATTTGCAACACTGGGAAAACAAAAATACAAATCCTTTGCCAGGTAAAACAGTTTTCCATATACAAAATGTATTTAGATGTTTTCCTGGAGTTCAGCTTTAAAAAAGAACTGTCCCTAAGACAAGCAATGCCAAGACTAAATTATACTACTAAATAATAAAAAATTTTAAGTCCACCAGCAAGGTTCTCTTTCTCCCCTTCGCTGTCTATAATTATGGTTTTCGGGTGATAATTCTCCTTAACTGCCACCAAGTAATGGTTTATTAGGATCAATGCATTTTATTTACTCTTAACGCTGCAACTGTCTCACAAAGGAAATGACTTTTCCCCCCATTAAGAGGCCTGTGCAGTAAAAGCAGCCCTGTTGTGTGGTAACCCGTAAATCTCCTTCAACAAACAGAGAGCTTCCTGCAGAACACAAGTATTCCGCTTATCCGCATGATAAGAATACAGTGCGTGTTGTTCTGTGCCTTGAATGGAGGTGCTAATTGGTTGGGGATTACCACCTTTAGTAAAAAACCAAAGGAGCCCATTAAGCCATTGCTGGGAGTGCCAGGGTTGCTGCTGTAATTATTAGCTAGTTTTGGTTAGAGGAAAACATATAGTAGGAAATTGCTGATTTATATACGTAATGACATAATAACTTGGTAAGAGGCCATGGTAACTTTACTGGTGAACCTTTGAAAACAGTGGCTCAATAACTTCCTCATTAAAGGCACACAAACCTAAAAAAGCAAGTTTTGAAATCCTATTTATGTAGACCAAACCTACAACGACTGTTTACCCCCCCCCCTGGTAATTCAATATATTTGTGTGCACTCCGAGGAATAATTAAAGCAATAAACATGCTATAAACTATCATATTTGCCTGTTAGTCACTTTTTTTGTATACAAGTGGACTTATCAATAAAAGGGTTATTCACAAAGCTAGCCGAAGGATCAGCCGTAGCTGATGTGACACCCAAAGCGAGGA
The DNA here is from genome assembly GCF_000935625.1 of Nanorana parkeri. NCBI lineage: Eukaryota > Metazoa > Chordata > Amphibia > Anura > Dicroglossidae > Nanorana > Nanorana parkeri. Next base: position 1,372,636 of record NW_017306374.1, read on the forward strand.
GAACGGCCGGCCATTGGCCTGTCGAAAGCGTTGCAACTGACGGCTGGCTCTGCCCAGTTGCAATAATAGGCGCTGAACTGTCATTAAACAATGACAACTGGGCGGATCCGGCCATGACATCACGACCGGCTCCGCCCAGTTGTTATTAATTGGCCCGGGACCTGCTAGAAGACTCTAACATGTCCCGGCCAATAGGAAACAGTTGGGTGGAGCTAACTGTCACTGCTAGCTCAGCCCAATTTTTTTTCCCGTTTTGTTAAAGAAATCTTTATTTATTTTTTGAAATGTATCATTTATTTACATTTTTAAACATTTTTTTCTACTTTATTACTGATTTTCTATTCTGCTCGGTACCACGGAGGTACCGAGCAGAATATCCAAGCCGAATGCCATTCGGCTCACTTCACTTCGGGTGGGTTATTCACTCAGCTGCCTTCGGAAGCTTTGGGAATAGCCCTCTTTATAAATTCCTGGCATGTTACAATAATCAACAGCAATAGTATAATTTTTCAAAAAAAGCTTTACTTTTTATGATTTATGAGCCATCCTTGAGCTCAAGTCAGTGACTTTGCCCAGGCTGAGATGATGTCATCACTTTGCTGCAGGCAAGAAGCATTTCCTTAGTCTCCTCTCCTCCAGAGATGAGACAGAAACATTGTAAATGTTTAGCATTTTGAGCATTTTGATATCAGTGTTTGAAACAAAACAGCAGCTACACCAGCGTATGGCACAGCATAGAAGAGCCAAACCCTCTGGTCACTATTCGGCAGTATACCTACATCTAAAGGAAAAAGGTGACTCCCTTGAAGACAGTCAAGTATGCATCCTATACAGGAAGGAGAACTGGTTTAACAGGTGTGAAAGAGACCATTTATGTAAAAATGGAGAATCCAAGCTGGAGAATGGAGGCGGGGGGACATCTATTATCTACCACATACAATGTTGTTTAAACACCTCTCTGTTGGTGGGTTAATAACAACTGCTAGCTCCAATTATGCAATTAAATCAACACCTCTGAACCCTTGCTGGTTATGTTTAAAAGATTATGTTGATTGGAGCAATATTCACCATATTTATTCCCAGATAATTTTTGTACAAGTAATTCTGAATCGAGAAAGCTGGTCAGTGTCACGACTGCTGTAGTGGCAAGTGGGGATCCCAACTGCGGAGTGTAGCACTGGTTTGGTGGTTGGAGACGGCTTCTCAGGTTCGAGTCCCAGGCGTCACTCCCAATCTTAAACGGGGAGTTTGGGACTCTAGCATCACAGCCGTAGGTAACCAAAAAAGCAAGTCAAATGCAGAGCTATTGCGTCATAGCCTAATACATCACTAATTGAGAATGAATGATACGTTTTGCCGGAATACGAGTAGTATTTTGACAATAAACCACTGTTATGCCAGGGAGTTCCCCTTAAGGTGCAGTTCAGGTATTTCAATACAGTCTATATCCACTCCAGAGTTACAGTACCAATAGGTCTGGTTTCAGGCTTCCCCGGAGGGATACTTGCGTTTAGGAGCTTCCGGACAAGAAACCACCAGTAGGTCCTCAGGCTGGTCCAGGGGGAGTCCTTCCCAGGCAGGGCTGACCAAAGCAGAGGTTCAAAGTGGTTGGGTTCAGGTGCAAGGAGGCAGCAGGCGTTCTGACTCCAATAGGTGAACGCCATGCTGCCTCAGCTGGGGCTTTAAATAGCCCAGGGATGAGGGAGGAGTCAATTGCCGGAACTAACGGCTTCCGCATTCCACCGTGGAACGCAGGCCGCTCGCACCGCAATCCGGAAGTCGAGCGGCTTCCGCGTTCCACCGTGGAACGCAAATCGGCCGTCCCTGCACATGGGGAGACCCGAGCGGTCTGACCCCTCGGGACTTGTTACAGTCAGATGACAAGCAAAATGTCTTCAAGAAAAATACAGCAAGTCCAGTTGCCTTGATTTATCTTTTACTGACATCTTTTTTAGTCTTGGATAGAGTAGTCAGCTTTTTTTTGCAGTCTGTGCTGGGGAGATTTCCCTTCACTTCACTTCCTGTCCCAGAGATACAACAGGAAGTAAATGCAAATTTTATTTTATTCAGTTATACTGGGGCAGGTGTCCCCATTGGAAGAATTCTCCTATATTCCTGTTTCAGGGGCATTTCTCATCACTTTCTGTCCTGCTTATTATGGTCACCAGGTCAAATAGAGAAGGTCAATTTCTCCAGCGGGAACACATTGACGGGAGTTCTTACTTTCCCCACTCTATCCAACACTAAAAAAATATGTTTTGTCTTTAGATATTCAAATTTCACTTTAGGTACTTCTAGATCTCCTAATATAGGAAACACCAGGTGGATAAACATGATTTCACATAATGCTATGAGTGAATTTTCTCCTGATCTGAGTTCTGCTTTAAATCTGGGAAACCACTAATTGAATAGGCTCCAATTTAATGATATCCCAGTTGTATTCAGTGCTTGTATCCAAAAAAAAAAAATGTTACATTGAATGAGCTCCAGTTACTTTGAAGATCAAAGCGCAAAAATTCGGCAAACGCCATATGTTAAACATGCTTTAACTTTATTAGAATAACATAATTTTGAATGATTGAGTGGGAGATGAGCCCGTATTGCTCATTAATTGAATGAAATATGAGTTGGGCTGTAAGTGTTAAAAAAAAAAAAACCCTTTCGTGGAGGAGGAAAACTGTTATTTCTGCTTTCTTAAAACACAGAGACGGAATCACAGAATTGTCTTAAATTACTGTGTTTACTTTTATTAATGTACAGTACACTAATTCTGATTTTCAGCCTAGAAATCAACCCTGAATTTAAAGACAAATAGCAGTCATGATAACATTTTCCAGTAAATGTAAAGGGTATCTAAAGCCTGTGTCAGGTTTTTATTGCTCGTATAGCAAGTCTAATAGGAGATCCAAAATCTTTAAATATTGATATTAGTTCATTACATGAAACTGTCAATGCTGTACAGGGCCCCGAATATCTCCAACTTCTTCAGGGCTCAGATAATGAATGTAGTAAGGAGGACTTAAGAGGTGTTCTTGTTACACCAAAAGCTACTTTCTCTTCTGGTCAAATATTCTTCAGATATTATGTGCAGTGGTGAATTGGGAAAATATCTCCTTATCACCACTAGATGGAGCTGAGCATCATAGGCAATAAATACATCTTAGGGGGTTATTCACAAAGCTGCTGTAGGCAGCTGAGTGAATAACCCAGCCGAAGTGAAGTGAGCCGTTCGGCCATCCACTTCTGACTTGTACAGCTGATATCAGCCGTACATCGGCTGAAATCAGCCTTACATCGGCTGCCTTCGGCTGCACTTCGGTCAGCCGAACATGCTCTGCATGTTCGGCTGAGCCGAAGTGCAGAAGGACTTCGACTCAGCTGATCCAACATCTGAATCGGCTGAGCTGAAGATCAGGCAGTTCACTCACTGCCGTTTGCCCATATTCTCAAAGGGGCCAAATGGCAGTGAGTGAATAGCCAAATGCCGCTGAGCGGCAGAATAGAATAGAAAAGTAGTGAAAATAGTCAGAAAAAAAATAAAACGTTGAATTTTTTAAAAAAATGTAAATAAATGGTAAAATGAAAACATAAAGATTTAAAAAAAAAAAAATTGGGTGGAGCTAGCTTATTGGCCGGCACCTG
>NW_017306374.1:1376410-1391891 GCF_000935625.1 Nanorana parkeri
GCTAGCCTATTGGCCGGCACCTGCTAGGGTCTTCTACCAGGTCTTCTTCTTGGCCGGGACCTGCTAGGGTCTTCTAGCAGGTCCCGGCCAATGAATATCAACTGGGTGGTGCTGGCCATGACTTCAAGGTCGGCTCCGCCCAGTTGTTATTGTTTAATGACAGATCAGCATCCCCAAATAACCTGGGGATGCTGATCTGTCATTAAACAATAACATGAAAATGAACTGACTCTGCCCAGTTGTAATGACAGATCAGCATCCCCAAATAACCGGGGGATGCTGATCTGTCATTACAACTGGGCGGAGTCAGTTCATTTTCAGGGTTCACAGCCGTCCTGCAACAGGCCGTTCGCCCCGCTTCGGCTATGACTTCGGCCCAGTCGAGCCGAAACATATGCCTTCAGCTCGGCTGAGCTGCTCGGCTGCCTTCGGCTGCTGTACAGGCTATTGTGAATAGCCTGTACAGCAGCCCTTCGGTTCCACTAAACTGAATGACTCCAAGAGAGCCGAAGGATCAGCAGAAGATATGGCTGGATCCTTCGACTCCTTCGTGAATAACCCCCTTAGTAACAAGAGATACAATATAACAATTCTAAAGAACGCTGAAAGAACTTAGCAGGTAAATACAGATGAAATAGAGAGCAGAGATCCCTGTAGTTGCAATGGTTACATTTAACTGGCAAACAGCTATGCATATTATTTTTATAATCAGACCGCACTGTATTTTCAGCTCTGAGTTTTAAAGCAAGTGCTGTCAGCCTTGCCTACCTCATTTGTGGTGTTTTGCAAACAACACAGACCTCTCCTTATGTCCCTCCCACTCCTCTTCTTTATAACCTTTCCTTGTACACAGGCAGAGAACACAGGAAGTTATTGGCTCTCAAGATTCCTGGCAAAATAAAAAGGTATTTTTTGCACTTACCAAACATATTCAGCAAAACACCTTCAATCTTTTTCTTAACAGTCCAAAATGGAGCATATAGGAGAAGTGTTTTGTTAAAGTTTACTTGTGACTATAAAGGAATACAGATACGTCAGTTACAGCTCTCATTGCACAACTTAAATTTTGCTCTCCTACTTTTGGCACTGTGGCAATGGCACCATCTTTTCCTTTTTGGATGATGCCTGCATTATCCAGCGACCTACACTTTGCACAGTCAGTCATAGACACACATCCAGTAGTCTTCTTTACAGAAGGAGGTGGTGTAATGACACTCTGCGTGTTAATAGAACTTCTGTATCGGTGACAGGCTGCCCAATAATCCCCACCGGTCTCATAGCACATGCTCCTGCCACTAGGAGAGTGCATAGAATTGTAGCTGTTGATGGACTTAGCAGCATGTCCATGTCAAAGCATCCTTCTCTACCCATGCCTGGTGCTGGACCAAAAGCAAGGACAGTGAGGGTCACATGACCACAACTTGGGGACACTTATCACGGTAAGTAAAAGGACAGAAGAAAAAAAAGAATTAGGATATAGGGAGAGGGAAGGATTTTCATATCCTGGAGTTGGGCTTTTATAGCTTAAGGCTCAGTTCACTAAGCTGTAACATTCTTTAGTTGCCATACCATCCTTATTTCCAACAATGAGGGCCCATGAGTGCTAATAATATTCTTTGAAATAGCAATTCTTATGGAAAAAACATATGTGTTACAGTTTAGTGAAATGAGCCATAAGTTTGTCAGAGATCCCATACCTGTGCAGACTCATCCATTAAAGGCAAAGTCCACTTTAAAAAAATAAATTCATAATAAATGTACACCATTCATAAAAGAAAAAAAAATGTGCATCTATTTTTTTTTTTGCACCAGATCGCAGGTGCAAAGCTCTGGCTGCTGCAGACATTTCCTCACGTCCCCTGTCAGTACCGAGATACGGACTTTCAGTTACAGGGACAGGAGAAAGAACTAATGGACTACAAGTGCTGTGATATAACAAGTCCCTCTATGGTGGTTTCTCCATTTACAGATCCTGACAAAGGCTCAGTGAATTTTTAATGTGGCTGTGTGGGCAGAGCCATGCACAGCCGCACCAAATAAAAAAAATGCCAGGAGTCTGCGGGGAAGAACCCCACAATTCAGGTAAGTGGAGAGGTGGGATGGAGCAGAAGGGCTGGAGATGTGGACATTTTTCATGCTATATATATCTTGAATATTGGTGTAATATGAAAGTCGGTGTTAAAGGTACACTTAGCTTTTAATGTTATTAAAGCCCCTGTTTCATAAACCAGTTCATGAAAATCATATATGTACTTTGAATAGACATTTAGCACATTTCTTGAAGCAGACATCTATATTTGAAAATAGCAATGCGAGAATGTTAAAGGAGAACTATGAGGTTAGTGCTTTTCACTCACCTCATAGTTCTAGCCGGCCTGTGACAATGAGACTGTCACGGTCGGCTCAGTAGATCGGGAGGTGAGCGAACACATACCGGGTTCGCTCACCTCTCGATCCTGTCACGGCTCTCTGCCGTGACAGGGGGAGGGGCTGGATTCCCCTCTCCCCGCTCTGATCTGCCAGCGCTGACTGGCGGAACGGACGGGGGAGGGGGCGGGTACAGCTGGCTCTGCCTCTAGATAGGCAGAGCCAGCTGTCACTCACGCAGCTGGGCGGATCCCGTCGTCTAAGTCGGGATCTGCTCCGGCTGCGGCGTCTCAGTATACCGCGAGCTGTATACTAAGCTTAGGGTAACGGGAGGACGCTAGTTTGTGTCCTCCCGTTACCCTAAGGAGAACTATGGGGAAAAATACTGACCCCATAGTTCTCCTTTAAGAAATCAGCAGTGATCTGCGGTGTTACACACTAGCCTTTTCAATCCAAAGACTCCTAGAAGTTCACCGGGGAAGGGCAAACTCTGGGCATGAGGGGAATCAGGTTGGAATTGCACTTTTACTGATTGGCAGAGGGTTCAGTTGATTGTGGGGCTGTTTTTTAATAGAGTAGGGAAGGGTTAGACCCTTTCTTATTTTTTATTACTGCCCATTGGACAGATTCATCCTGTATTTGTCCTGGTGACCAAGGGGAAATACAAACATTTTGAGATATCATTAGAGTGAGAATTAAGGGCCTGTGTTCAGGGTGCATTGGAATAAACGGCCGTTTATTCCAGCTCTTCCAATGCAAGACAGAGCAAATTGTCTTGTCATGAATGGGCTTAGTCCACACCACTGTGTTCTGGTGGTGTGTGCTTAAAAAAAGTACGTCATGCAGTTATTTTTTAAATGCATTGCAGTAAGAAAAAAAAGTTCTACAAAAGAAACAGTATCGCATCTGCACTGTTCGGGGACACGCACACAAGCAGCTGTGCAGTTGAGCACGCTGCTGGGGTGAAAATACCCTAAAGTAGGAATTCTGCATTAACCAGTTGACATCCGCGGTGTTAAACCCCCTTCCCATCCAGGCCATTTTTCAGTATTCAGCGCTGCGGTACTTTGACTGACATTTATTCATTTACTGCCCTCTTATGGAGCAAAGAATCAGAAATGAACTCTAAATATTCAGTCATACAAGTACAGTCCTAATCAGTTTCAGGCAATGTAATAGTCATTTTTTGCGATTTGAAGTTTCACCAGAAGTGTTTCCATGCCCAACACTAGGATTTCCATCATATTCAAGGGGACGCATGTTTACACCTTCGCGTTGTGTCATTAGAAGCTTGCAGCTCATCGCTCAATAAAGTACATGAGCTTCTTCGGGGTCACATTTGTCTTGAGGGCCTTTTTTCACATGTTTTCTTAACTAAAAACTATAATTTTATTAGCTAATAGTAATAATAGAAAACATGATCAAGTCTGAAATACATGCAAAAATGCCTATACAAATGCTCAAGAACGCACCCATAAATTACCAAAGACTCTCAGCTCAAGCTCAACCTAAAAGGTTTACTCCCCGTGTATGGTGCCTCTAGAAAGTGGCATCATCTGCGGATCTTATTCTTTACAATCTTAACATCTCTTGGCAAATCTAGGAAGGTCAATTGACTCTGTTGTATACTGGAAAGAGGTCACATAGACCATCAGAACTGTTGACCGCGTCAGTGTCTGCAGTACCTGTATTGGTTTAAAGTAAATCTCTTGCTAAAGTCAGTGTTCAAAATACAAAAATACAAGATCAAGCTCCAACACTTCCAGGATTGCCAACTTTCTGGTCCCCCTCCGGGCTCTGTGGTTCCTCCCACCGGCCTCTATATAACTAAAGGATACAGTCGTGAGGTAAGAGTTGGAGGCTCAAACCACTAATTGCAGCAGGAATCCACAAGATCGTCAGCTGGCAATTTTTCTTCAATACTGCATGCAATTGCACATCTTCTTCAAAAGGAGCCATGTATTTTGAATGTTACTTTTAACGACTGTGTAATTTTGATGTCAAACTTTAATGGTTTTGAGTCATTAACATTGACAAAAAAAAAACAAACAAAAATTGACAAGGATTTTAATCTGTTTCTACTATATTGGAAAGGAAACCATGTGTTATCCTTAACTTACTCAAGCCATTGAGAGCATATAACATTAGGTCCTGAATTCGGGAATGCGGAAACTCAATAAAGTGAAGGGCTGTTCACATGTCTTAGAACTTTATAGTAGGTGTGAAGGTCTGGTGTCCACAAAAGAAACCCTCTAAAGGTACACAGCTAAAAATACCTTACAGAGCCTCCCAGGGGTCACAGGCATATACTGAGGCAGAGCCTCTTTAAAGTTCATTTCCACCTTTGTAAGTGATTGCTATTTATTGTGGTAATGAAGAGGTGCAGTGATGATGTATATGTGTGCACCTGTGACCTTCAGGAGCTATTTAATGTCTATTACAACCCTAAAAACTATCTTATTGTTACTGATTTTTATTATGGCTATCTATGCCTTTACAAAATGTTCATGCATTTTTAGCTTTGGATATTGTTTGCCTAATTATTTTGCTTTAACTTGAGAAATCTGTGTTTTCAATGAGTTAACAAATATTGAACCCCTCATATTTAAAGCTGAATATTGTCTACATAAGGCATGTGTATTCTTACTTAAATCTTGGCGTGCTTCCAGATCTGTGTAGTAATCCAATGTGAAACTTTGCCTCTGTACAGGAGCTTCCTGTAATAAAGACCACTCAATACTGCTCTCTCTCCATGTGTGGGGTGACTGTTTTTGTATCCGCCCCCTCCTGTAGTGGGTGGGGCCTGCTGGGTCCCTTTTCCACATCTCTGCTCTCTGTACAGGCTATGTACAGCACAGTAATTATGTCATTGTTATTTTTACCTGAAAATATATAGTATATTTCTAGAAATAAATATTTTTACTGTATAATGTTATAACTATAATATATGTAGTTATGCATATTTTAAAATTAGCAGCTCCATTGTGACACTCCGATTTATAATTTACCAGCTATATTTTCCTTTTGTTTCATAAAAGTGCAAAAAGAAAAAGAGAAAAAAATACTGGCTTTGCCATGACCTTCTATAAATGAAACCTTTCGCAGCCAAATTCTTTTACTGTATTTCAGTTTTAACATTTTTTTAAAGAAGAGCTTTGTGTTTAAAATTCAGTAATGTTGATGTCAGGGCTCCTTGCAGGCCACTTGACTTCCTCAACACCATCAGCTCATCAGACTTTGTTTTTATGAAGCTGGCTTTGCATGCACAGGGGCACAGTCATACTGCTGCAGAAAAAGGGCCTTCTCCAAACTGTTACCACAAGCTTGGAAGCGCACAATTGCCTAAATTGTCTTCACTGGAACACAATAAACTGAAAGGTTGTTCACATACGTTTTGCCCTATAGCAAGTGTAATTGACTTCAATGCATTTTACCAAAATAACAACATTTCTCTGAAATCTTCTAAATTTTGTCAAAGGTTTGGGGTAATAAAAACTATAAATTGTTCTCATCTCTGTTGATGACAGTTCATGGCAGGACACCAGCCAACATTTAACAATGCATTTCCTTCCAAACACAGGACCACACATTTATAGACAGTCAGTCCTAGAGACATCACTCACAGTGAAGCCAAGCACTTGTTGCAGATACTCACCAAAGAACCATCCTGCTTGCCTAAAGCAGAACTTCAGTCCACTAAATAAGTGTGAATTAATACATTTTATACCTACTAAACCTCCGCTGATCGTTGGATCTGTAGGACATGCTGGTGCATGTCCAGCTGGTCCAACTCTATTCAATGGAAATACGTTAGCAGATAGTTCAGCACACAGCTCCAAGTTCAAATACTTTATTTTAGGTAACTAGCATGCAGCTCACATTAAACATATCACGTATGCGTTTCAGCCACAAAGGGTCTTAATCATAGCTGACCTGTGTTGATTGAAAGTGCATTAAACATTCCCCTTTCCAAAAAGGAGTTGCTAAATATCACAAACACATAGATGCGCATTAAAATCTTCAAACATAAAAAACTCAATATATATATGGAAAATTACTGTGCTTAATTCCCTCAGCAAACCAATAAAAAGTAGTAGAGAAGGTTAGCATTTATTTAGCTTTATAAATCAAGTCTAAGTTTCCTATCATAAATTCATTTAAAAAACAGATTTAGATCCTATAAATGATTTGATCCATGTTGGATTCTGGATACTAACCTGTGTATCCAGAACATTTCTCTAAATAAGTTTGCCTCCTTAAACTAAACTCCCCAAGCCCCAAGAAACTGCAGTATTAGGGACACACAGTGGCTGGTGGGTGGACTTGCCACGTGTCATCGGGGGGTGACTGCATGATGCCTAAAGAGGCAGCTGGTTCCTGATGACTGAGGAGCACCACTATGACTAAACAAAACCCAGGCTGTGGCAGCAGAGCAGCATATTGCAGCAGGACAACGCTGGATATGCTGGGCAGGTGAAATGAGGACAACCCTGCCGAACAGATAAGAGGAGGTAAAAGATAAAAAGCTGGGTGCTAAACTTTCTCTTTAAAGTGTCATTAAAGTAAATTATTTTCCTCCTCCCCCCAAATGCTGCTTTAAGGACTTACCTTAAATGATGCCTCTTGAACCGATCATCTTCTTCTTTCCAATAGTTTTCAGGAGTCACTCCAGTGCTGGTGCTGGTCTCTGATCCAGTGCAGTCTGCTAAGTCACACGTAGTCTGTGCGCGTGCACACTGCCAGGCTGCCTGCATTGACTTACCCTGTTTCTCTTCACTTCTCCTGGCCGAAGATCTCTACTGCGCATGAGCCTGCCCCATGATTCTTCACGGCTGCCCGAGAATGTTCAGAACTTCGGATGGGAGCGAGCCAGGGAGACACGGGTACGTTTTAACCTGTTTGGTAACTTTTAATTTTTTTGCATATATCTCCTGCTTGCTAGCAGGAGATATATGCAAAAAAAAAAAAACCTGTAGGTTTAATTATAATTTAAGGGTTTTTTGCTGACCACTCTCCTTGTTGCAGTCCTTGCTTCTTTGTCCCCAGGTCATATCCACATGACTGTCAGAACAAATCTAAGCACAGAGGGCAGGGATAAGGGCTGTTCTTATCCAAGTAGAAGACACCTCATGGACCACTCACCAAGCACCATCAAAAGCTGAGTGCACAAAATTCCAAAACCTCCTCCCTTTATTATTGTCAGGGTACCATGCACAAGCATCCTCACACCACATTTAGGTACCCACGCAGGATGAAAAATTGAATATGCCCACACAGGATAGGGTTATATGCACACAGTTTATTTGTTACACAGCAAACAAAACTACAACCCCCCTCAACCCCCACAGGTTTAGCAGTGAAGTAACAAAAAACATGGTTGGGACAAACACACCTACAGCCAGGGGGAACAGCAACAAGGAGGGGTAACAGGACTGCAGATAGACAGCAGGCCTCAGGATACAGGAAGAGTGGTCAGGTACAAGCCGGGTCGTTAACAGGAGGGCAGCGCGGTACAGGAACAGGATCCAAGAAGAGTGGTCGGGTAACAAGCCGGGTCGGTGAAAGGTTTGCAGATAGGTAGCAGGGTTCAGGTAGCAGGGCATGAGAATCAGTCAGGTGCAGGCGACACAATACTGAGCCAGCTTCTTGACTGCAGGGAGGGCTTAAATACCCTCCCAGGAAGTACCAGGTGATGGAATGATCAGTCACAGCTGGGGCACACCCGCAGGTGAGTACTGGGGCTGCAGGTTCCTGACAGTTCCTGGCTGCTGGAGACACCCGCAGGCGAGCACAGGAACTGCAGGACCTAGCTCCAGCACCACCTGGGGGTGCTCTGGATCCTGACAATTATATTGTATCAAATTGATGACCAGCACATTGAATGTGGTAATCTTTTAAATCTTTTATTTACTATATTGGGTTTCTGAACCCTTTTCTTGTTGCACCACCGCACATGTCACTTCAGACACTGGAGGTGCCCAAGGTGAGTCCTCCATAGATTGACAAAATTGTCCAAAAGCCTGGAGCCCATTAGGAAAGGAACTCCATGTGGCTTGTATGGAGTTCCTGTAGATGAGCTGACAATACAATTCCAGTATATCCTGTAGCCCAGCAAAACATTTAGAGGTACTACAAACAGTCTTTATAGCAAGGCATTAGTGTAAGAATAAGTATATAAGAAAAATGAATTTAGGACACCTACAAATCAAATTTCAAGAACTTTTTGATTACTTACTGGCTGGTCTTTTTTTTTCAAAGTTCTTAAAACACAGACAATGAATTTTATCAATTCAAATATCTGAAATACACCTGATGCAATCAGAAGACCTGCTACGTTGGTCATATCCCAAAGCCAGCTTTTATATTACAGAAGCCGCAGTGGTTGCACCATAGTTACTACGAGTTACGCCACATTGCTGTTTGCCTTTTTGAATAAGCTCATTACAGTGTTGGCTTTCTCTCCTCTGCTGGATCTGCCAAAGATAATAGAGAGAAATGGTGTAGCGGGCACTGGCAGTTGGCAGCGAAGGACTCTTTCATAACATGAAGAAAAGAAGTCAGGAGTCAGCAGGGATATGAAATATGCACACAGGAAATTCTGAAGCCCTTGAACGATGTGAGTTGGAAATGGAAAATATCATTTTCACAGAACAAAATCTTGAAAATGCTTTGTGTATAAAAGAAAGATTGCTGACGCAGCACGTGTGGTTGAGCATACAGTCGTGTGTCAGCAAAACACCTTCACATGACTGTTTACAGAACTCCAGCAACACAGCTTCACATACAGAGGTAAGAATAGTACAATGGAGTGTCTTCTGGTCTTCAGTAATACATCATATTTTTGTGTTTCATCAGAAAAGCATGTTGCAATGTCCAAAGCTCATTAACCCATATTAGTAGCAAGTCAGAAGTCATCTAACAGTGGTTGGATTACAGTAAGCTGGCCGACAATTCTTGGTTGCTTTACCTTGAATGTTGTCGTTGTTATTTAGGTTGATCTATGAAACAAAACATTTTTTTTCTGGCATCCAAGGAACCTTTACTGCAATCCCGCATAGTGGTTAAAGGTTATCAAGATGTGGACCAGGACTGAATATAACCAACAGTTTCACTTTGTGCATCACTACAGTTCACTGTGGTGGCATCACCTCAGGGATGAGGACATGACACCATGGCACTCACAGTATGTCCTCAGTCTTTGGGATTGAATGACTCTGGGCATCATTCGACCCAGAAGACTGATGGCAAGGGGTACTGCGGGAAACACAGCAGAGGAGCTGAGAAGGTGAGTATTTTTTAAAGCTCCAAAGGGACTTATACCGTAATTGCTCTTTAAGTGAGCAAAAAAAAAAAATTGAAGCTTACCTCCAAGCTTACAACTTTTAATTATAAATAAACAAAGATCATTGTAAACACCCCAGGTAGTATCATATGGTTTAAAATAAAGCGCAGAGCGCCTCGACATGTGCAGAATCCTTTTTAACAGAAAAATTCAAACAATAAAAACATACTCACAAATGATAACAGGCATCCTCCGCACTCTGTGTCATACCGATCACTTCCCCTCCAGATGTAGAATATGCTCATTTTCTGTCATCGTTTGTGAGTATGGTTTTATTGTTTGAATTGTTCTATTAAAAACAATTCCGTTCTATGCTTTATTTTAGGTTTCAAGTGAAGGTTCCCTATCCTTTGGAGGAGCTGCATGGGGTGTATGGTTTGTCCCAACCCCTGCAAATGCCACGTTTGCTGGGCAGCTTGGCCTGCAGTTAAAAATTGAAAAACAATAATAAGTAAAATAAAAACTGGAATTTATGTACTTAATACTATCAATACAATTATTAACTCCATACAGTTACTAGAATGTAATATTTTTTTGCTATAATGTCCTGTAATATTTCTATTCTGGTAGGTTCCTTTTAACATTGGTTAAGTTTACATTCAAGTGTAAGATTCAGATTGGTAATTGCCTGTCTCCTTGTAAAATATGCTCTGTCTTGAGAATTCTGAATGCAGTTAGTTTGGAATCCTGTGTAATTCTGTATATATAAAAGCTGTTTTGTTCTGTTGTGCTGCTACACACACCTGGCCTGAGCTTTAGGCATGGATACTGGCAGGCAACTTGAAACAGGTACATTTGCAATGGATTCCAACCATGTTTTATGACGTGCAGGGAGCCTATCAAGTGAAAAAAACATGCACATTTCGCGAAAAGCACATTTTATTATGTATAATTGAATGGGCACTGTTTTATACATTGTAACGAATAATATCAATGGATCAAAACATCAATTGATTAAATAACTCTTTCTGAAGAGAGCATATGAGCGTATTGGGGGACCTTTGCTTTTGGCTTACAAAGTAAAAAGAATGCCTCTTGCATTAGTAATCAGTGGTAATAATGACCCCCCTTACAAATAGCCAGAAAGGCAATTGGTGTCAGTAGTTACTTATCTTAGAGTAAAAAATTGCTTATTGCTCAAGGAACCTCTAACAATCTTTGGAGGCACCCTAGGGATCCACGGAACCTTGGTTAAAAAAGACTGGTCTAAGAGATGAAAAACCTACACGTATGCATTATATGGAGTTGTCCTCATGTTGCTCTTTATCCAGACGGAATGAGATTCCCATTGCTCATCATGTAGATTAACAGGAGCACATTAGGAAATGACAAGTACACACTAAACGTGCAGTATAAATCATCAACTCGCTTGTTGCTGCTTGAAGAATGTGATTCGGTCAGAGCGGCGGGATTGTAATTCAATCAACGGTGGCTCAGCCGATGACAAAAAAGCTTAATAGGTTTATGAGCAGCAAGTGAAGCACCAGATTAAATTACAAGCCAAGTATTCAGTCATGCAAAATATATTGTTATTTAATATAGAACAGGAGCAGAGATCAATGTACGGCTGGTCCCAGATGGCAGCGGCGGAGCTCTGGCAGAAGACGTGGTGGCAGAGGAGCTACGGCATCATATTAAATGAGTTACAATGCTGGCAAAGAGTAGTTATCAAGTAATTACCAGGAATGAATTCTTTTAAGAGTTTACACTTTCCTTGGCACACATGAAGTACGCCATCTTTTCATAATGCCCCACCCTGTTTCAACCAGCTCCACCCCCTTTTGCCTCAACACTTTTTGAAAATCAAACCCAGCTTTAATTACTATAGGCAGAATTTTGTCTGCTTTATATGTATAGGTATCACAGAAATGTATAGTTCATGGCAAGTGGTGTAATACAATATGAAGCAATGTTTTGGCATGGATAAAACAAACCATTGCTCATAGTTCTTGGTAAATAAATTAATTTATACAAAGAAACTTCCACAATTGCAAAGTGTATTGTAAATTTAAGTATATGGATTAATGCAATTCCCAGTGAAACAAATGTAAACGCTTATTACCCGATATTATGTGAATTTGCAGAAACCATTTACCCTAAAGGGCATTGTTTTGGAAATTGGGCTACTCGGGTTGAATGCCAGCCAGGATGCTATCTGCCTGGAGAGTGCACGTTCTCCCTGTGCTTGATTGGGTTTCCACCCACACTCCAAAGAAATTCTAGTAGGTTATTTGGCTACTGTCTAAATTGGCCCTAGGAGGTACGTATGTATGTTTGTGAGATAGAGACCTTAGATTGTAAGCTCCTTGAGGGTAGGACTATTAAGATTTCACAATATGTAAAGCACATAAATTGTGCAATTTGTTGGCACTATATAAATGACTGTAATAAATAAATATTTTAGCTATGGGTTTACGGTAGGTGATGTGGGTGAACTCATCACTGGAGTTTTTGGCTCTTGTAACCACCAATAAATGTAAATAAATACAGTAAATAAAAACGCAATACAGAGCCCTCTTTTTAATTAGGTAGACGTAGCAGGAGACACAAGTAAGATGCAATTACCCCTTTATGACAGTCATGTTAAACTTTTTTTTTCTGAATTCCCCAAAAGCATGCTTTCTCATAGGTGCATTTTAATGGCTTTTGGGTCTGATACCTAAATACACAAGATCATGGGTTGCACAAGTGCTGACAGTCCACACAAACCAACCATGAACATTTAGAAAAGTAAGTACATATTAATTAGAAAAAATATATGTAATAATATATAACATATATGTGAAAGCTGATTTCCCGACAGATATGTGAAGACACAGATTAATGCAGCTCTGTAATAATTAAAGGTAGTTCTACCCCCTAGATCTGCTGTTTAATAGGCTTTATTAACACACAAAGAACTGCAGGAAAAATTTTGATTAGATAGCAAATAACAAACAACAATAGAAGATCTAAAAAATGAGGAACAGCACAATTATAAACAGGTATTACAGGTCAACTATATGGTCTATCTGTAATTTAAGGGCCCTTGCTATGCCAGTGAATGTCCAGTGAATCTATACAAAGTCTGCCGGCATTGAGGCCTTGGATCTTCTGTAGGAGCACTCAATCTGGGTGTTAGCTAAGCGTCATAAAACTCAGATGGCCAAGAGGCCTTTCACTACAGGTTCGGTCCTGGACTTGAGAAGTTTCCTATAGGCCAGACAAGAGGTCATGCCACACACATGTTCTCCCCTTTGTACCTCTCTATCCTTGTCCACCAGCAGGGAGGGAGTAGCGATCTTGGATAAGCAGGAGATGTTCTGAACCACTACTTGAAGGGAAAGCAGCTGGACTATATTAAGAAATCATTAAATTTTTTTTAAAGTGACATTAAAGGCAGTCCCCCCCACCAATGCTGCTTTAAGTACTTACCTTCTTACCATCTTCTTCCTTCCACTGGTTTCCAAAAGTCTCTCCAGTGCTGGTGCCGCTCTCTGATCCAGGGCAGACTCCTATGACTTCTGTGTCCCACGGAGTGTGTCTGGCGTGCATGTTCCCGGCTGCTTGCATTTACTGATACTGTGTCTCTCCTCCCCTCCCCGCCAATGATATCAACTGCACATGCGCCCACACACACTTCCTCCTGCACAGCTGTTTGGGAAGCTTGATTTTACAGCCAGGAGCGAGCAGCGCAGACACAGGTAAGTTTTTACCTATTTGACAACTTTGACAACAATGTTTTTGCATATATCTACTGCTTGCTAGCAGTAAGTATATGTAAAAGAAAGAGACTTTAATACCACTTTAGTACCTCAATATGGAATGGTAACAGCCAGCAGTCCCTGTACAGCAGCACTCAGATTGATGGATGAGGAAACAGCACAAGTAGCCAATCCATTGTACTGCAGTGCTCTCAAAGAACATGCTGACCGCAGGAAAGAACAGGGGAAAAAAGAGACAAGCTCATCAGTTTTCTCTTTCTCCTATCACTAAACAGTCACAAGCTACTGGAGGGAGAAGACCAGTATGCATTATTTAACTGCAGCACAGAAAAATCAGGTCTCCCGCCCAGATTTTTTTCTGCTGCTGTGCTGTGTAAATCTCAGAACTGGATGGAGAGCAACTAATCCTTTGGCAGGTAAAACAGTTCCCTTTTATGTGTTTTATCTGTGTATTTAGTGGTTTGCCTGGAGTTCAGCTTTACATTTCACAGGCTTTATCCCCTCCATACCCCTTTACTTTATGGTACACCTATACAAATCATTAAAGTAGAAGAATCTGTACAAGACTGTATGGCAAGTTCAGGACAAGGTCAATCTGAAAATAAATGTATTATCTTACATACAGTTATGCAGGTGTGACAATATTTCATACGAACGCGATACTCAGAATTCGGAGCCCTCCGGAAAAAGGATTAGGACAATAGCGATGCTTCCTGCCATTTATCTGGATCATAAGAGGGAAATATTTAAATGATGATAATGCATGTTGTCTCCATCTGAAATATAAAATGTATTTTCATATGGTGAATTAATAGGCTGAAGGAAAAATAAAACTGTCAGACCAGAGCCAGAAATATCATTTAAGGATTTTGTCCAGTACAAAAATGAAACATATCATTTCTGACAAAGACAGCCAATAAAACAGGAATGCAGATGAATCATAAAGAATTTTGCAAAGGCAATGCAATATCGACAATGGTCAGAGATCACTAGATGTCTGAAATTTGCCAGATGGAAGATCACCAGCACTCAGAAGATTTTGTCAAATCCTTGTGTACATTTATTGTGAAACAGCATCACATACTGTATATCCAATATCCAACCTTTTGGGGCCACGCAGGGTCCCTTCATCAGGGCGACATAGTGACAATATACATGGTCGACGTGCACGGCGCCATCCGTGATCATCATTGCGAGCACCACTTTTACAATAAAGGTCGTGAACGCTGTAAGGAGAGCAGGGGACACATCTGTACACTATGAAGATTTCCAGAGTTAAAAAGTGGCCCATTTATTGATCTTCATTGGGACAAGATGTGGTGCAACAGCTTGTTATTACATGTTTCCTTACCACAGGAGAATATGTATTGTATGGGTTTTTCCTTCACAGTGGAGACTGGAATGGATGGGCTATTTCTATCTAAAGGGTTGAAATAATATAAAATCTAAAAATGTGCTCTGAACATTCACTTTTAAACGTCCCCCTGCAGCAACCTATACTTAACCATTATGACCAAAAGATATTATAGACAACTGTGTACTTCCCACCTTGTGGTAACCTTTAGTGAAGACCCTTTCTTTGTTCCAGCATGACTATGCCCATGTACACAAAGTCAGCTCCATAAAGACATGAATCGATGAGTTTTGTAGATGGTGTGGAGGAACTCGAGTGACCTGCACAAAACCTTGACCTCAACACTGCTGAACACCTTTGGAACACCGATAATGAGTCAGGACTTCTCGTCCAACATTGACACCTGACCGCCCAAATGCTGTTTTGACTGTGTTAGCAGTTTCCAAATACGCACTACAAAACCTTATGGAAAGCTCTACCAGGAGAGTGGAGTCACTAAAAATTAAATCCCCAGTGCATTGAACCTAAGGACAATATTGTATGCAACAGGCTATCTGTATTTTCATGCCAAGTCTTTTGCAATGTTGTAATAGAAGCAGTGATTAAAACAGGAACTGGAGCAGGAGGTGGAGACGTTTTTGGCTTTCTGTCAGCAAACCAAATACATTTGCCATATTTACAAAAAAACTGTGGTGGTGGTGGTGGTGAGGGTGG
>NW_017306374.1:1391928-1416495 GCF_000935625.1 Nanorana parkeri
TGGGGGTTAAGTTACAAAAAAGTATCCCAGACTGAGACAGAAAGGACATTTGTAAAAAATGTATTACATTACCATCTCTCTTTCAGCCGCATATTATATGCTTATGTCAACAGCTTTGGGTTGGTATCAAAAGGGAAAATGCAGCTTGTTTTGTCATTAGTTTGAGACACTTCTGAGATCATTCTGAATTAATTGACAGGTGTATTTAAACCTTCTCTTGGACGGCATTTGACCTGCTTCAAGATGCTTTTCTATTCCCATAGACTAGTATGGTGAGAGAACTTCAGTTCACAAAGCTTCTGACACAAGGAAATATCAGTCAGCACATGCCCTAAAGGTTCTAGATCTATTAAAGTCACTACTACGCATTACTTTTTTATAGGTCTGTGAGATATATTTTTTATAGGTCTGCGAGATATCATATACCTGTAAAAAAAATAATTTACTGGGATCTTAGCTGCTGCAAGCTCAAGCCACCTTTCCAGCACTAGGCAGGACAAATATTCTAAATGTAACAAGGGCTATGCCAGGGGTCAGCAATCTAAAGCACAGTTGTCATGGTGGGAATTTAAATCCATTTTCGGTGGCACTAGGAAGATCAGTAGTCACATGTCTACAAAATTAGTTGATATTTCTCATCAATACATAACTACAGTAAAGTTTGTTAAATACTACCTAGTATGTAGTATATTGAGCTCTTCGGGAATAATTTTGTCATTATTTAAGATAACAAAGTAATACATACATCATTTTTTAGGACAAATAAGAGTTTCATTTGGTAATATTCTCTTGCAAAAGTGATTTTAATTGTTTATGCAATTTGTAAACAAAGTTCTAAAAAAAAGTACTTTTTTCTACTTTGTTCAGTTTTAGTAAAAAAAAATTAATGTAGATAAAATGTATCAATTTAATTCTAAAATTTCTCCTGTTTAAAATCACAATACAGGGGGCGTGGCTTGGCGCATGGAGCGGTGAGACGTGTATCGGCTCGTCTCCCGCTCAGGGGCATATCTTACTGCAGGCAGCAGCGGCACACAATACAATTATGATTTAGTTACAAGGCACTGCAAAGTTATTTATAAATTAAATAAATACATTAAATAAAGGCATTTTCAGTTTTGCACTTTTTTTAATGGGGCAAAATGAATAAAGATGAAAAAAAAAGTTAAAATATTTATGGTTAGTTAAATAGAAATAAAAAAATAAAACACATAATCAAGAAAACAATAAAGGTAGAAGGGGAAGAAGGAGTTAATGAGGGCCGATTAGTATAAACTAAGAGTTAATAAGGGGTAAAAGAGGAACAGATTTTATTTAAAAAAGGAAACTTCTTTTTTTACTTGTCAGATTGCTTTAACTGACATTGTATGCAGATTGAAGCTCATCCATTGGATCTGCAGTGAAGGAAACAGTAGATACAAAAGCAACAATGTGACTTTGTATCTGCATCTGAATAGTGTTTATATACACTGTGTTAGAAAGTTCCCTTTTTTGACAGTGGCAGCTTTTACAAGTTTGGTATCTAAACAGCAAGAGTATATGTAATACTGGGTTTGTTTCACTCCTGGAGATGTCAAGCTCTTGTGGATAGCCCTTTTTAAAGGGGTTCGTCAACCCAGCCTGTAACCAAAATTTACAGTAAAACAAGGAGTGTGCGAACTGTCTTACAGATGAAGCCAGCTCAAGGACAAACCACAATGTCAAGATTTTTAAAGAAAAAATATCTATTTATTTCTAATCAAAGACATGCAAAAAACATTACTGAACACACAGCTGACAGTTTCCTGTCAAATGGTTAAAAAGCGATGCCTGGTCAGACTGACTTTGATCGGTAGTGAGGTGGATAGATGTACCCTTGATTGGCCGTACATGTGTCTCCTATATTTCTAAAGTCTGTGGATTATTATTGATACCGGTATGTATCTTATTTGGTCCTGTTTAGTAACTATGATTTGGATACTATCCGCCTATCTTTAAGCTATCTCCAGTTTAGTTGACCCCTTTTGTTCCGGGTTAATCCTGTGTATTCCAATTTCTTTGAAAAACCATACCACAGAATTGTTTAAGATCGACAGTGAGTTGATCTGTGATGGTTTTCTTAGCAGTTTTCGTATTTTCATTTGGGGATACTTTCAATTAAAACTGGGACACTTGTTGTGATTATGGCTTGATGTTTACTGGGATTTAGTGCGTGCTCTAATGTGCTTTGTTATTGTTGATCACTGATACTCCATTTCTCAAGACCTTGTGCATCGGGGGATCATTTATATGTGGCAGTGACTTATAATTTAAGCTTTTTTGCTAGTTCGTATTTTGGAGCCGAACAGCAGATCTACTCACATGACCTCTCGGTCAGTCCTTCGATTTCCCGTTCACGGGTTTCCTCCGCGTGAGGCTGTTTAAGGCTTATTGATCGCTTTGTGTCCTTTTGATTCCCCCTTCATTGATGTGGCATCCGGGTGTTTGGTGATCCAGGCAGGCACTATTGTTTTTGACTTAATCCCCTCGTTACTTTTGATCCAAAAATATTAGGGCTGTACAGCCGGCAGTCTCTGGGTCATCCACCTAATCTCTGAAAGCGGCGTCTACGCGTTTCACCCCTCCTCTTGGGGCTTCGTCAGGACGTACTGCTCTTCAGGTGAGAGGCAATTATATATGCCGTTCTCACCTGTCGCTCGTGGATTAATCTTGTCTGCTGACATCGTTATGTTTAGTTTCCTTGTTGCATCGGAATTAACCCTTTAGCAACCCGGAGAAACCGTTGGTTTTAAAAAAAAAATAGAAATGGAAAAGATGGTTATCAAAAAGGGGACTAGGTCCCATATAATGATAAATAAAAGGAGGATGAAAACAGAAAAAGGTTGGCATTACTTATATTTCTGTGGTTTTTATTTTCATGATAGAATCGGAGGGAACTTGTCGTCTAAGAGCGATTTAGTTCACAGGAACATGTTTAAATTAAATTCATTATTTAGGCCCATCGGAATCAGGGTGTTCAATCTGTACACCCACATTTTTTCTTTTTGCAGTAATATTGTGGCAAAATCTCCCCTTCTTTGTGGTAATTTGAGTGCATAAATGGCTTTTACTTTCAGACCTTTTGTCTGGCTGTTATGAATTTCCGCAAAGTGCATAGCCAATGGGCTGTCTTTCTCTTTTTTCTTTATATCGTTTAAATGTTCCCCAATTCTGACCTTCAGTTGTCTGTTTGTTTTCCCGATGTAATATTTTTGGCAGGGGCATTCTAGTAGGTATATCACTCTGGTGGTTTTACAGTTAATAAAGTGGTTTATGTGGTAAATTTTAGTGCCTTCCGTGTTTTTAAAGGTGAATAGAATTGTTGCAAGAAGAAATCCACAGCTATTAGGCCCCATTTGTGTGGTATTGAGGTATACAGGGATTCCACGTCAATTCCCACCAGTAGATTGTCTTCACTCATTGTTAGTTCTGATAGCCTTTTCAGGACATCTTTCGTGTCTCGGATATATGATGGTAGCTAAAGTACCATGTCCTTTAGCAGGGAGTCCAGGTATTTCCCCAGATTTTCTAGGGGTCCCCCCATGGCTTAGACAATTGGTCTCCCTGGTGGATTGTTGGGATTCTTATGGATTTTGGGAATTAAGTAGAATGTGGGAGTGTTGAATCGTTCTATATGTAGGAAGTGTACTTCTTTTATGGTTGGAAGAGCTGCCTCAAATGCTAGATTGATTTTGAAGTTGAAATCCATGCTGAGTTTTTTGAAGGGGGAGTCTCTTAGTTTAGCATATGTATGTGTATCATTCAGGAGTCGTTTAACTTCTGTTGTATACATCGTTTCTGGGAGTAGGACCACATTGCCTCCTTTATCACTGCTTTTGATCACTATTCCTGGTGCTGTTTTAAGTTCCTTCAGGGCTTGTCTTTCTGCTTTTGTTAGATTATCTTTGCTCCTTATTGACCAATCAATCTGTTTTATCTCATTGTGCACTAGTTCTTTGAAGAGTGCTAGGTGTTTATTATTGGATATATTGGGCATTGTTTTAGATCTTTTTTTGAAGGGGGTTATTCGTTTGTCGTTCTGTTCCTCCTCTTCTTGGTTGGTGGTTTCCAAATTTTCTTCTAATAGTGCCTCTAGGTCTTGGACATCTATTTCATTGATTTCTTGTTTGGTCTTGGTGTTCCATTTTGAGGAGTTTGTTTTGTTTTCATGGATGTACCGTAGGTAGACGTTTCTTAGAGAGAGATTTAGATCTTTGAAAATGATAAACTCGTCCATGCCATCCACGGGTGCGAAGGATAATCCTCTTTTCAGGAGGTTAATGTGATGTTGATTCAAGGGAAATTCGGTTAGATTTATAAAAAATTTTGTTTCCTCATTTCCCTGCGGGTGGCATGGGGTTAATATCGGCGACTTCTTGTCTTCATTATGGTTTTGTTTTGGGTGCCTCTGCCTTGATGTATTATGTCTTCTCTTTCTGGGTCGTCTATTTTTCCTGTGTTTTTTATTTTGGTATGTGGTCCATCTTCTCTCATTTCTAAAAAACTGACCGATTTGATTGGTAGATCACTTTCACTCTCACTTGTGGAGAAACCCCTTGTTTCTCTATCTCTGCTTCTACTGCTCCGTGGTCTTCTTCTTTGGGTACTTCTTCCTCTGTTTTGGGTGAGGTCAAACGGATCCCCCCTCTCCCAGTCTGCTACATCTCTTTGGAATTTTGCTTGTTTAGATTGTTTTAAGTTTCTCTGTATTTTTTCCACTTCTTAACCATTTGACAGGAAACTGTCAGCCGTGTGTTCAGTAATGTTTTCTGCATGTCTTTGATTAGAAATAAATAGATATTTTTTCTTTCAAAATCTTGCCTTCATATCTAAACAGCAAGACCAAGACAGTAGCACATCCTCTTTAAGCTGACAGGCCCTGGATGGAACTTAGGCTTTTTCTGTTTACAGCAGACTGAAGTAGCATACAATACAACAGAGGTTCCTGTGTTTTCTCTGTACCCTGTAGTGACTGCAGCATCAGACCAGTGAAGACTTAAGTGTTACTCCATTGTCCCCAGCAATATCAATCAGCTACTGGTATCAACATGGGTGAGGTACATAAACCAACTAGAGTTTCAAGTGTGGCTTCAGTGTCCCCAGTGATATCCTTTTAGCATCAAGATCAGCATGTGTGAGTTCCATCTAGAATCAGATAACACATGGTGACTCCTGAGAGAAGGGGCCGTTTAAGCCTGGGCTGTGGACTTAGGTAACATCCTGTAGTTAAAGGCCCCTCCAGAAGATTGCTTGAGATGTTTTGTTAAAGCTAGGCCCAACTCACGAATGATAACCCTCCTGCAGGGTAATTCACAAAAGGGTGAAGAGTTTGATGAAGGCAGGCGAAGTGAACAATCTAGAACAACATAGCTGAACCAGAAAGTGAGCTGAGTTGGAGAATTTTTCCAAATCAGATTTTGTGTCCTAGATTGTTCAGTTCTGCTTTCTCCAAACTCTTCACCCTTTTAGTGAACAACCCTGCCGGTGTCCATCTCTCAGACTGAACTGTAGTGGAGGTCCTCTCACTGGAGTGGCTGGCACATGATGCCCTTTACAGCTCGGACACAAGTTGTTGGGAAGTACCATTACTGTAGAGCACTTTCTCCCATGCAACTCCTACTCAAGATTCTACTAAGCACCAGCCAGCAGCCTCTACAGCATTAGTTACGGGATCGCCTTAGAAAACTGGGTTGATCTCCAGAGCAAAGTAAAAATGGCAATCACTCAGATAATTTAGTACCTAGCAAAAGGGAGACCAGTTTACCAAACAGTACAAAAAGTACCCCAGCGCATTTTCCAGCTAGTCAGCACAAAAACAAACTATAAACTTTTTCAACACTTTTTGCATTTAAAAGAGAAATAATGTAGTTGTTGCAGACATTTGCAAACATGATTTGTGATATAGTGCCAATAAGTGAGTGACAATGAGTGAGGCATGGTTGTGATCTGTTTATTAGCTTATTGATGCTCTTTGTACACATGTGACTATCTGATAGGTGCAGATGCCCCTATGAGAGCACATACACATACAACCCATGGTTCCTGTCCTCAAATCACAAGCACCTCTTATCTGACTGAGTAGCATTTAGTACCACCTATGCTCTCACTTCAGCTATTTACTGCCAGTCTGAATATGTGTGTTTTTCACTCATTTGCATGCAGGATGGGAAGGAACAAGACGAGGGTCCTTTGAGGTGCAGTATGCTAAGGAAAACCCAAATCAGATCAGTAAATTTTTTACAGCTTAAAGAAAGCCCAGTTGGATGCTTGTAATTGCATTTTAAATTGTGTCTCCGTTCTTTCCAATTCTATTTACAACCTTCACTGCCTGGCATTCACTTAATTTACTTGCTACACTAACTGAAGGAGAGAAATGTGTTTGTGAAGTAGCCTAAAATTTTTGTTTTGTAGACCCAAATATCTGTCAGTCAAGCCACCACTTTCTATGGAAAAAGATGGCTCTAAAAATTGCTGTTTTAGCAATTGGAACTACATTGGACTGTGGGCATTTCCACAGATTGCTTTAAAGTGATTGATAAATAGCATTAAAAACATAAAGTTCTCTTTAAAAAGATCATGATAAGCTTTGAGTGCAAGATAATAACAGGCATAGATACAACATTTTTCTAAATTTTTGAGCACAAGCTGGTGAAATATATAAGAGCTTAAAAGGGTAGAGAAGAAGATTCAAACCTGGATCAGGATACATTGTTGATAATGGCTGTATTCATCCAGAATCCACAGAGGCGGGATATTGTATTAGGCAGGCTTTCTTTGCTGCTAACACTATGGGCCCATTTACACTTCCTCATTGTGGTAATGCATGCTTTACCACAATGCGGAGTAACACACATAACATGCATTGCATGTTGTGGTACCATTTTTATTGATCTGTTTTAGCATGCTGCAATGCATGGCAATGCACAGTAGTATGTTAAAAAAAATGGCCATGTGCTTTTTTAAGCATTTTAGGATGTGTTAACGTCTATTGCATTAAGACAGCCCATTCAAAATGAATGGGCTTTCTTCATTAAATGTATGTTATTGCACAGCATAACGCATAGTAAAACACGTGCAGTAAAGGAAGACAAATAATTAATAGAAGTAAACAGGTCCTTGATGTTTTTCCAAATAGTGATTAAAAAAACAAGGAAAAACACAGGTACATAGCTTTATTTTTACTTTTTGCTTGAAGTTGTCAAGGTTTTATAGCCCAACACAAAGGGGTTAAACAGCAAGCTGGTGTAAAAGATGCATAGAAACCTGTAAAACAAGATGCCTCTTGCTATCAAACAATGATCCGTGTTATAACAATACATAAAAAAAGAAAAGAAAGAAAAAAAATCACTCATGACCAATTTCTAAATGAAGTCATCCATTCCAAGGGTATGCCAATACAGCCTAAGCTTCCTCCCCACCACTTTAATCTGCGCTCAAGGTTATCCAGCGGCGTCATGGCCATTAAGCGTTTGCATTCTGATGACCGCTCAATCAAGAAAATAATGTGAAATTCTTTATATTAAAACCCACTTGAGGAATCGTGAAAGAATACCACCCACAATGGGAGTCACACCCTCTCGAGTATTAGGGGTGACTCATTATCAAATTCTGCTGCTAATGCGCCATCCCCAATTCCATTAAAATTCCACAAATGCGCGTGTCTTTGTTGATGATGATGACATCCACTCATTGGTGACCTGTGAAAATTCAGCTGAAGGTCTTCAAAAGTCACCCCATCTATGGCTGCACAAAGTAAGTTACATATTTGGAACAGTTACTTATGCCACCTAAGGACAAGCACTCTAGGCCCTAGTGAATTACTTGCGTATTCATTAAGGTAGCTTTTATAACTGAAACAAATCCTTTTGGTTGGCATTCCTTTATTTTTTTTCTTAGGCTATATTCTTCCATTATATTGGCTGACAATGGCCCAAATTAAATATACTAAAAGTAATAAGGAAACTATTTAAAGGCAAGGCTATTTGCTTAGAGTTATTTCTTGATGTATCCAAGCATTGACCAAAGCCAGTTAGCAAACACTGCTGACCAAGGACATTTTACTATCAAAGGATAATCTACCACAATATTCTAAATAAAGGAACATAAAACTTGTATTCACTCTAGAATGTAACACTCTTTTTTCTAAAAGGCTTGTAATTGCATAGTTCACGATAAAGCTGCCTGAGCCTAATTTACATGGTTTCTTACATAAATGATATATTTGAGCAATTATTGTACTACCTTGATTGCAGGTTAAATGCCTGCACACAGGAATCCCAAAGACCACTTAATGACCGCTTTGGGACCCCCTCTTTCCCCGCCCCAGTGCATTATATTTGTGGCTTCTGCTCAAATTTGATTTTTTTTTTTCCTCTTGGACACATTAGATATTTAAATCGCCTTACGGAAGAGAACACATTTTTTTTAGCAAAAAACATTATTTACATACTTCACTAGCATATGGCACAGTTTGCCAAAGGACAAAGAAGGCTTGAAAATAGTTATATTTTAAAGCAGGGCTCCAGTCAATATATATTTTAGCTTTGAATAGACTAAGGAAATGTTACATCCTCATTCGAGACCTATCAAGGCATTTCTGGGAGCTGAGCTACCCGTCTGTACACTCTGGATTTGATTTTTATATACAATGTTCTTAAACGATATGTTCAGTTTAAAACAAAGTGCATTTATAATTTTTTTCCCCTTCCCATGACCTAACCTAAACCACCCTCCCTCTCCACAAATGCATACTTACCTCTCGCTGATGGTCGCAGTTCCACTGTTTGCTTATATCCAGCAGCACAAGCTCTTGTTGTCCTGACCTTTACACTGAATTTAGTGCTGTGTCCTGAAGCCGGAGTTGATTGGAGACACTCCTGTAGAAGTGTATGGGGCTGTAGTGTGCTGACGTGGCCAGGACAATAGAGACTTGCAGCATTGGATGTAAACAAATAGTGCATCCACAACCATCAGAGAGAGGAAAGTTAAACTTAGGCCAGGGAAAGGGGCAATAAGGATAAGCACACTTTGTTTAAAAGTACACTTATCCTTTAAGCCACTAAGGAGATAGTGATACATTGGAGTGTAACTGAGTGTTAGGCTTGTAGCTCTCCACCTTTCCACTCAGTGTCCCCACTTACCCTTACGTCCTCTACCTTGGGCTCTGGGTGCCAATTTGGGGAAGCCTGTGTCTAATGAGTCCCAGAAGTCTAAGGAAAATCGTACCTTTAGATGTTTTGTTAAATCAGGCAAGATGGCTGATTCCAGGTTTTTCTGAGCCCTTTCACAGTGGTCTGTCCCAATGGAAAGTCTTGTGAGTGAAATTTGAGGATTGTGTTTAACTGATAAGCTGCATTAGCATACAATGGTCCAGCCACCTCTGAATTGACAAGACCCCTCACCCCTCAAAGACCCTCCTAACATTTAAAAGAAATAGAAGCAAGTAGAAATGTTAACCATTATAACCCTAACCCAAGTAGAAAACAATTTAAACTGCAAGAAGCATTTTTTTTTAGCTTATGCTATGTGAATGAGAACATGTAACAAATATAAAACAGGTGCTGATCTCAAATTGGCTGCAAAAGTGGAAATACGCTTTAAGATTTCGATAGGGTGTTGAGGGGATACAACCTCTGTCTTTGTCTCTCTTACTTTCTGTGTTTCTGTTAGGGAGATTCACCCTCTCTAATTGTCCTGATCACCAATGTCACCAGGAAAGTTGAGGTAAATCCAAAATTGCCACAAGAACAGGAATAGAGGAGAAATCCTCCGATGGGGACACTTGTTCTCATGGCAGCTGTTTAAGGGGATTTTTCCTTCCTTCACACTTCCTGTTGAGTCTGCAGGATAAGAAACGAAGGAGGATTGCCTTAATGAGATACATATGACAAAAAAAAAAAAAACAACTGGCAGGGTTTTCATCCATTCCCTTCCAAATCAAAAATGAAAAAAAAAATGTTTTTCCTTTAGATATACTTTAAGATTCACCTTAGCATAATTTTCTAAAACATTTCCAGAGCCAAAACCTTCTTCAGGACCTACAGATACAAAACACTACTAATAATTATACAGAATTGACAATACTTAACAAGCCACATTCATTCCTTAGGATAATGGTGCTCTATATCGCTATAAACCAGTGAGGAACTTATCATAACAAACATTCATGTCATGTATTTGCATAAGAGCATTGTCAATGACAATCTCTTCTCTTGGCAAGAATTAAGTTTAGCCGTGAGGTCAATGTTCATTAGAGCCCAGTATGAGATCTATATGTGGATATATTATTTTAGTTCAATGTCTGTCAGTCGGGGGAAAAAAAGACCCGTCAGAAAAAATGTAGAAAAACCCCAAATCAGAAAATAGAAACTTGTTCCCACCAAGTCTGTTAAGTGTAGGCATCCATTTATCCATTCCAGCACAGCTTTTTGGTAAATTCTCTCTGCAAGAAATTATGTTGAATAATTATCAATTTGACTTCTACAGTGTCAGAGGATTCATAAGAGGGGTACCTGGGCTGTCATTGACCACCTGCTAAAAATACAAGCTATGACCTGTCTTGATCCTCTGCTTCAATAATATTTGAATCAATGACCAAGAAAACCATATGTAGATCATGTCTGACTTGTTTCTGACTTCACTTTTTAAATTCACTGAATCTAAGGTATCACTGCCAAGCAACGTGTTAAAGTAGTATTAAACTCTCTTCTTAGTCTCATGTTTATTTTAAATATCAGGTAATAAAAGTACAACTGCTTCATTGGCAGCATTAAAGAACTATTATCAGGAAAATGATTGGACTCTTATAACTGCACGTCTTCATACATGTAGTGATAATATCCCATATATGAATCCCTTTTTATTTCATGTCTTTTTAAAATTTTGCTCCACATTTATAATCAAACTAAGCTGTACAGCTAAGGGAGAACAATGTAAGCACCCCTGACAGTGGTATAGTTTGACTTAAACCAGGGGTGAAAAAATTAATTTGGAATTCAGGAGCCAGCTTCATTGACAGCTTCAGAGCATTGGCTGACTGTCTTCTGGGATTTGTCCAGCCCTGCACTTAATTCTGCCTGGGTTACAAAATATTAGACATGTGCATTTGGATTCCAAGGAACCTGCAAATCAACAAACTTCAGTTGATTTGGTGGTTCCTCCAAATCCGAAATAACGAGTTTACTACAAGCCCGAATATACGAAAATTATATTCGGGCACAGATAAATTGGTCTCCAGAACACACGGCAGCCATATTGGCGGCCGGAACGTTCTGTGCATACCTGTCGCCATCTAGGAGCGCATGACGTCACATGACGGTGGTGTCATACACTGAACAAGCAGCAGCCGTGTCGGCTGCAGGGGCGTTCTGCGCATGCACGCCGCCATTTTGGAGTATGTCTTGGTACATTGCAAGATGGCCGCACCCTGAACATGGGGGCGTCGCCATCTTGTTGTAAACCAAGGTACACTCCAAAATAGTGGTGTGCATGTGCAGAACTCGCCGGTCACTGATATGGCCACCGCTCGTTCGGCAGTTTCATTGTGTGGTTTCGGATTCGGAGGCCCATAAACATTTGTTTCCTTTGACAAAACATCTGAAACAAATTGTATTGCCGTGCACATGTCTACAAAATGTATAAAAATAAATAAATACATAAATAAATAAGAAAACATATATGTACAGATATGTGAAATAAAAAATTAAGATAATAAATGTACAGCATACTATCTTTACATGTCTTCACTGCATTCATTTATCAGAAGACAATAGTTGTCCTAAAACTGCAAAATAAATTTCTGCTTTGTTACTGCTCTCCAAACTCTCCAAAGCTAATGTCATGCCGAATGTCTTTGTGTTTTCATTCAGTTGTCACGTTCCGTAAGTAATGTTTGAAGTGCGAGCTCTTAAGCCCGGGCCAGGGCAACATAGCAATTTTCTTTCTCTATTTGTTTAACTGTCTTCCATTTCTAGTATTTGTAATGATATTGTATCCCCATTTGAGCTGCACGATATATTTACACTGTAGAAAGAACTTGTTGTATATTTTCATTGTAACACTGAGCCTGGGCTACCTATGCCATATAACAATAAATAGGACCCGCTTTGGAGGACAGCCATTTCCTTGTGAAAAACCTTTTGTAACAGCTACAGCATCTTATTAGAAGCTTGGGTAAGATTGGGCCCCCTCCCTCTCAATCTTTCATAGCCATGTAAAAGGAGAATCTGGACCTTTCCAACTGTGAAAATAATTCACTAAATAAATGTTCATAAAGGAAAAAGTACTTATGAGTTCCAGATAGATGTGTACAGACTTATTCATCATGTAGCCAAGCATAAAACGAAACTTAACTGCTTCGAAATGTTGGGGCCTCCAGGAGATTTTGCTATTATGTGCATATATGCAGATTGTATTTGCACGTTATGGCACACTTACCTTGTGAATGCCCTTCTCTAATGACGCAACGGTCCTCCTTATCAATGATGCTTTCAACATCACCCCAGTCAGGCCGGGATGATGTAACCCCTGTGCATGCGCACAGGATTTACTTAATTCTTACACAGACAGGGCACATGCCATGGACGCCACTTGAGGAGGGCACCACACCACTCAGTTACAGTGGTGGTGCTTACTGGGAGGTCTGAATAGGACACAGCTTAACTAAAAAGTTAAACAATCGATGTGTGTCCGTGCTGATGGTGGTTTGAATGGAGCACAATATAAATAAAGAGGTACATTCCTCTCCTCATCCTTGGGGCCCAATTGGCTAAGCTGTCACCGCAATCAATTCCTGGTTCCACATTATCTGAATAGAACTGGATCATTCTATTAATGTACAAAAATATCTTCTAGTACATTCCAAATGCCATGCTGTATGTTTCCTATTTCACACTGCCTCATTCTATATGCCTGGCTGTATGTTCCCTATTTCACACTGCCTCATTCTATATGCCTGGCTGTATGTTCCCTATTCCACACTGCCGTATTCTATATGCTGTGCTGTACGTTCTCTATTCTCCACTTCCTCATTTCATATGCCTTGCTGTATGTTCCCTATCCCACACTGCCTCATTTCGTATGTCATGTCGTACATTCCCTATACCACAATGTCTCATTTCAAATGACATGCTGTATGTTCCCTATTTCACATTGCCTCATGCATATGCCATGCTGTACATTCCTTAGTCCATGCTGCCTTATCTATACATCTTGTTGTACGTGTTATATTCCGCACTGCCTCATTCTGTACAGTGTTCTTTACAGTCCTTATTCTGCACCAGCCTTACAGGCCTAGCAGCTCTGTTGTGTGTCAGTCTGTGCCAGAACAGGGGTATCAGATATTTGGATGAGGGCACAATTTCAGTGTTTGCCATAGGTGTGTATTACCATAGATACATCCCTGCTAGCACAAAATCGTGCTGTGAATGCATGACAATGCACTACCATGTATTGTGGTCAGAAAGAATGCTGAATGCATATTTTTTGTCCATTGTGATACATTTAAAGCCCATTCAGAATGAAGGAGATGCCTTAACATGGCATACATTAAGGCATGTTGTGTTATTGTGTGTTATGTTAATGCAATGCACAGCAATGGCAAAGTGTGAATGAGTCCTAAAGCAATCCTGTGCATTGCCCTTGCAGGGCAAAGAAATCAGTTTGCTTTAATGTGCCCCCACCAGCACATACTCACCTTTCCTTTGCTTCCCCACCACTCCGCCAAGAAAATACCCAGTACTTCTGAGTATGTGGGAGCATATAACTTACACCCATTACTCTGAGGAAATAGCACTAGTGTTTGGTGATTGACCCAGCACTGTCACATGGGATCGGGAGAGTCCTCAGCTTAGTGTAAGAGCTAAATAGATTCATAGCCTGCACAAAGGTCTCTTTCATCACCCCCTGCAGCCAAATGGAGAGGCAAGGGGGCAAAAGGAAGGTCACTATTTGCTGCTGGTGAGGTAGGAATTATAGTAATCCTGTGCTTTGTTCATGCAGCTATCATATAATTGAAAATAAAGACCTATATTGCAGATAGTATGCATTCCAGCTTAGCGAAAGAAGCCCATGGTATTAAAAATAAATAAATAAAACCAATAAAACTCTGTTACTCTTTCCATACCCTAAACTGTTTTGGAAAGTTCCACTTTAAAGTGTATTCCCACTTTTGCAGTCACATTTAGGGAAAACCACTCTATTTATGTGTTATGTGCTCCTGTTCAAACAGCATACTAAAAAATAACTTCAAAAAAATTCTAGCTAGTGGTATTTAGCTAATGCTATTTGAATGGGAGCATGTAACAAATATAAAATAGGTGTTATCCCAATTTGGCTGCAAAAGTGGAATTACACTTTAAGTTAGTAATGGACAACACTGGATGAAACATTTGTATGAAGCAACTATATTTCTACCACCTAAGGCAACCACGTAACACAGGCCTGCCACCTTGTGGACACTTAAGAAAATGCAATGTCTATATAATGTGAACTGTCACTGAAAACCTGCAATTAACAGAATTTTAAAAGACAACATTTGCTCCTAAATAACTGGCATTATTAGCTTATTTGATCCTTTTTTATATGCCTGTTAGTAAAAAAGTTATATTTTCTGTGCTAGATCTGACCTTGTACACAATGCAAAAGTCTGTGTGTATTGAGTATTTAACTAGGTATATAAGGTTCAAAGTAAGCACTTCATTTGAATGAATAAAAAAATACTTATATCTTTCCTGGAGATTAATAAACCAGTGAGTACCTTAATACCCCTGCAGAGGGATGTTTCTCTTTTTTGCAACCTCATTGATTCATTATTAGCTTTATCTGCTGGAGTTGAGTAAAATTATTTCTACTACAGTAATACTACAAGAGGAGACCACCCTTTCAAGTACTAGGCTCTCCTATGTAAACTGTTTCATACTTTTTTTGTTACCTTCCTATCCTCAGATTTTTCTTCTGATATACTTTGTTCAAGCTATGCAAAGCTATCACTAAAATCTTATTAGCTTTAACATAGTCATGTCATTTTAATTTGTTCAGAAATGGGGTGCCAAACCAAAAGGTTAAACAGTTCAAAAATGCCTTTTAATTGTTCACAATTCAATCAAACAAAAAAACAAAACACAGCCAATGCATTTCGGGAGCAACAACACTCCCCCTTTATCAGGGCTTAGAATGGGATAAGGGTTTGATTGGACTCAAAAGATACAATAACCAAATTAATCTCTATAGGATTTGATCAAAAGATCTCCTTTAGGCAGGTCTGGCAGCAGCAGCAGAATGTCATTTAAAAAGTAATTTACAATTTTATGAATTCTGCAGTTTTCATTTAAACAATACCTGGTGATCCTGCCATAAAGGTCCTTGGTCAGACACTTCCTGTTCTAGGGTGACAACACTCTGTCCCTGTCTCCCAATTGTATCACCCTGCCGTCTATTGTGGATTAGTAGCTGTTTTAATGCAGTTTACACAGGCATGTTCCACTGTTATCACCATCAGAATGATACATGCACACCCTACATTTGGCAGCTTAAGTATCCAGTTAATGTATATGCAGTTATCCATTTAACTTGACAAAACTCTTACTGGTTTCCTATATAAATAACTGATACATATTTTTAAGGGCATATAAGGCTTTTGTTTGGTATAGCTTAATAAAAAGAAAAAAATATACTCAAGCCCAATCACATTAAAACATAAGAAAAATGATGATAAGCAGAGAGAAAGAGAGATAGAGAGGGAGAGGGGGGGAGTGAATATTATATTATAGTGAATAGCCCGTACAGCATCCATTCGGTTTGATCGAACCGAAGGGCTCCGTCGGCCAAATAGTGCCGAAGAATCAGCCGAATCTACGGCTGGATCCTTCGGCTCCTTTGTGAATAACCCCCATAGTGTATGGCCACCTTAAAGGATAACTATGAGGCGAGTGCTTTTCACTCACCTCATAGTTCTAGCCGACCTGTGACAATGAGACTGTCACAGGTCGGCTCAGTAGATCGGGAGGTGAGCGAACATATACCGGCGTTCACTCCCCTCTCGATCCTGTCACGGCTCTCTGCCGTGACAGGGGAGGGGCTGGATTCCCCCCTCCCCGCTCCGATCCGCCAGCGCTGACTGGCGGAACGGACGGGGGAGGGGGCGGGTACAGCTGGCTCTGCCTCTAGATAGGCAGAGCCAGCTGTCACTCACGCAGCTGGGCGGATCTCGACATCGATGTCGGGATCCGCTCCGGCTGCGTCGTCTCAGTATACCGCGAGCTGTAGCTCGCGGTATACTGAGCTTAGGGTAACGGGAGGATGCTAGTTTGTGTCCTCCCGTTACCCTAAGGAGAACTATGGGGAAAAGCCCTGACCCCATAGTTCTCCTTAAAGTCTGGGGTCCACTGTTGTCAATGTCACAGATGCACTCAGTTTGTTCACTACTTACAACGTAGATTAACGTCATCTCAACTCCGTGAACTCTGTCTGGGATTACATTATTCTAAAGAATGCTCTTTTGATGTGAATAAAAAAAGTAGATTTCCGTTCCTTTACCATGCTTTATCACATTCTTTATCTAAGAAGGCCTTAGTCTGCTGCCAACATTATTGCATATAAAATCGCCATGTAATATAACCCTGATGTGATTTCGCAAAAATTATATGTTTCTTTAGACTTTCCTAACACACTATGCTTATCATGTGATTGCAGCAAAAGCAGAGCTCACTTGGCTCTGACTTTTTAAAAGATTTAAGCAAATTTATCTTAGTATTATTTGTTTACGCATTGGTCATATGTGCTTTGCAGAAGGAGCAGGATGGAGTGATGTTAAGTCAGACAGCCAATCCTTGCCAAACTGTCACATACCTGGCTGGAGACTGAGTAGACAGGGGGCTACCCATGCACCTCTTGCTCCACACCTCTGGAAATGATGACAGAGAATGTGCGGACGCGGAGTGGTACAGAGGTGTTGGCAGCTGGACATGGTCTTGTGAAGAAGCCATGGATGTTCAATGTAGAGGAAGGAGCAGGTGAGTCTGCAGGGAACGGGTGACTTGAAGAACCTCTGGAAGCTGGAGCTTTCTGCTATGGGTGACCAGATGAGGAGACACCAGACAGCAGGGTAGACAGGAACCAGACGGTAGGCCGGAAGCAGAGTCAGAGCCGTAGCTGAGATCATACACAGGTGGGCAGAGTAGAACTGGTACTGGAGCAGCAGGCAGGAGCAAGGTCAGGATCATAAACCAGGGTCATACACGTATAAGCGAAGTCACAAGATGCCAGATCAGTAGACAAGAAGCGAGGTCCTAGGGTCACGAGCCGTGTTCATACACAAGGAAGCAGGAACACAGGGTAAATGCAGGCACACAAGAATAGTTGATGACCACACAGCAACTGGCTGCATGTTCAGGCATTGTTTAAATAGGGAATGCATGCCTGCTCACAAACATGCGCCTTTGCACAATCTTGAGCATGCAAAAATGTAATTTGCGATTGACCGTTCCCGTGCATTTCTGCACAAATTTTTTTCAGACAGTTTTTACACATGACCGTGCACCATGGTGTGTGCGCATTCCAGGGCTTGGACTGGACTTCTGGTAAATCTCTTACACAAACAAAAAAAAAGTAGATCTATACAGTAGGTACTCGTTAAGAGTTCATTGAAGAGTATTACTTTATAAAAAAAGAATGTTATCTCTTTTGGTTCCTAAGAAATCACACACTGGAGGCCAATGGGAAACCCGCATGATCCCTTTACTAAATTTCTTTATTCTGTACCAATTGTGAATATCTCCACATATTTAGATCTCAACAGATTGTATTAATCTACAAAGATAAAGCGGAAAGCAATTAGGCTGTAAGACTAAAATTAAGGCACATGGCATTAGACAGACTTTCTTTAAGGACTCCAGAAAGCCTAAGTCTTGGGGAGCTCCCGTATGCAAATTTTGCCACTTCCAATAAGTGTCAAGAGCTGGGCCATCCATTCTTGTCCCTGCACTCTCCTATTGATCAGTAGGTGGGCCCATCAGAGTAATAGGACCAGCTCTCGACACAGCTAAGGATATAAACATTTGCATCTCAGAGCAGTCATGGATTCAGGACTCCTGTGTTTCATTCCCACAACCAATTTAAAATGTTTAAACAACAACCCCAGTTGTCATTTAAACATTCCTCTCAAACCCCTTAAATGGTAGCTACCTACCTATATCCTTAGCTTCATCCCACTCCAGGCCCTGCCTTATGCATGTATGTGGCTGCCACTCAAGGGCGTGGGGGTGGAGGTAATATTTAAAGGTCACTAAAATGAATAGTGTCCTTTAAATGACCGTGCAACTCTGACATCATCAGGTACACTGCAGGACCAATAGAATGAAGCAAGGATGCCGAGGACCGTATCACATTCCACAGCGTCAGAGAGAAGAAGTGAGTGCCAGCAGCCATGGGAGCAAGGCATAAGGTTTTTACCGGTACTCTAGGTAAAAAGGAAAATTTGCGGATTTTCCATTACCCTGGAGTTGAACTTTAACAATGTGATCTCAAGGATCTATGATCATAGGAGTAGCACAGCAACAGCACCCTTTGTAGCTTCCCATTAGCTACTTAGCCATTTAGATACAGTGTAAAGAATCTCAGAATCATGTTATATGGAAAGTACATAGCTATGTTTACGTAAGGGGGGGGATCCTTCTAGGTTACTATATAGGGGGTCACAAGCAGGGCCAAAATTTTCCATTATCCGAGAAAACCCCTTTAAGCGGTCCTATTTACATTTTCCAAAACACAGTTCAATTTGTCAATCCACGCCCCTTCTGAATTAGCTTCCCAAGTTCCTATTATGTAAAGAAATCAGCGTGAAGTGTAAAATATTCCCCTTGGCTGTAGCTTCATGTGTGTTACATTATCTGCAACATAACGAGGGACGATTGATGTAATCTGATGTTCACTAGAAGGACGAAAAGTCTGGCAGGCAGCTCTGAGATTTGTTTAGCCTTTTGGGTTATTTCTCTGCTGACTGCTTTTTGCGTGTAATATTTTCCATCAGGAAAACATTATGTGAACTCCAGCAAAATCAATTTTTCTTTTCATGTTTTAATGTAAAACAACTTTATCTGCAATGTGGAATGAAACTTCTGTTCTGTGCCGTCTTTTGGCAGCTTGTATTTCATGGCACACTTGTTTGGAGAGAATGTTAACCCTGTCTGATTCTGAGGACCCATTAGATGACAGCAACGAGAAGACTTAAACTCTGGCTATTACTGTCTGTGAGATGTGATTTCTATTCAAAGGAAAAATAAAGTGTATGTATAGCCAAAACATTTCTTTCAAGGTTTGAATAGAGCCAGGAAAGGTAAGAACCTCTATCAAGTTTATATATCTGTCTATGCTACCAGTAGAGGGTGGTGAATTATTCATGGTTAAAGTGAAGGGAAACCAACATGTTACAGTTGTCAGTGCAAAGGAATAGAGGAGAAATCTAATAAGTCTAACAATGGAATACCTATACTCTTATTTCCTGTTGTGTCTCCACGACAGGAAGTGAAACCTGCCCAATGGGACACAGATAGCAGGAAATCAACTGCTACTGCTCCACTGATGCACTCTGTGAGAATCGTAATGTTCCATAATACCACATACACTCTTTAGACACCTCCCAAGCATGTAGTAGAAGGGACTTGTGCTTTTCCTACATTGCCATTGAAATCGCATAAAAAGAGGACTATGGAGACATGTAAAGTATTTTAAAAATTTGCATTGGTACATGTCCCCAATGTCAGTGCCCAAATCACCATGCCCTTTGTTTGACAGTCACTTTCCTATTATACTTCAAAATGGACAGAATAGATTTTCAAGATTCATCTCCCACTCCCCCCCAAAAAAAACTGTATTGGGTTTTGAATTAAAGTTTCAGACTTTACGATGATATCTATGAGCAGTGTGCAAACTGAACCCAGATCAATTTGCTCATCCCTAGAGAGCTCACATATTTTTTTTCCTATTTGAGAGTTCCAATACCTTTATGACAAACTACATTTATAAAAACTCAGCACAATATGAAAGCAATACAGAAGTGTTTCCTGCCATATTCTACTCTACCGTAGGCTTGCTACAAATATCTTCTCAATACAGTTTACAGGCAAACAATACACTGAGTGGCCAGATTATTATGACCACCTGACGTTTGTAGGCAAATTAGCTATAATTTTGCGCTGAAGTTGCTAGAGGGCCAGACCATTATAAATAGGGAAGCAGGTTGTTTACCACGACAGTAGAAGTGATTTTTTTGGGGTGTGGCCAGCAGCCGCATGTGGTCGGATGTGTCCCGGAGAGCTCTCTCACCATTTATCCTGCAAATACCCTGCTGGGCTTACCCTGATTCCCGTGCGCATCTCCAGTGGACTGACTTGTTGTGGGTCCCGGAGATCTACTCCTGTGGGCGGCAGAACCGCGATTTGACACGAGGGATGTCTAAGAAGAAGGACAACAGAGGCCTCACATCGACGATCCAAGATGGCGGCGGCGGCGCGCACCCTGCTACCCCCACCAAGGCACGCCGACTTTCCTACTCTGCAGACCGAGTATCGAGGAAGGCTATGGGGCCTGATTCCTTACACTTCTCTGCCTCTGAGTCGGAGGACCCAGACGATACCGCAGTGACTGTGAGTAAGATGCCTAAAGCTATGAAGGGCACTGAGGCATCTAAGGCTAAAGCTAGGCTGAATGAGCCCCCCATTTCGGATGTCTTCTCGGCAGTACAGCTATGCAACGCTGCGCTGACATCTCTCACTGATCAGGTGCAGGGGATGAGAGCTGACATATCCTTCATGCGCCATGATCTGCAGAAGGTGCGGGACCGCACTTCTGCCCTGGAAGGCAGGGTGAGTGGCCTGGAAGACACTGCAGCCCCACTGCTCTCTGATGTCAAGACGGCTCTGCATGATATTTCTGCTCACACCCTGAAAATGGACGATGTGGAGAATAGGCGGCGCCGCAACAACATCCGAGCGGTCGGCATTCCGGAACGCACAGAGGGGACAAATGCCACTGATTACATGGAATCCTGGCTATGTGAAGTCTTTGGGAAGACCTACTTGTCCCCACTGTTTGCTGTGGAGCGAGCCCACAGAGTTCCCTCTCGCCCTTTACCACCTGGAAACCCGCCTAGGCCAATGTTGATTCGGCTTCTGAATTATCGGGACAAAGAACGCATCCTGCGGAAGGCGCGTGACCTGGGTGAAATATCTCTAGCTGGCTCCAAGATCATGTTATTCCCCGACTTTTCCCAAGAGGTGCAACGTCGCAGAGCGAAATTTCTGGATGTCAAGAAGCGTCTCCAACACCTCCATCTGTCTTACTCCATGATCTATCCTGCGAGGCTCCGAGTGATCGCTGATGGAGAAACCCACTTCTTTGACAACCCCTCCCAAGCTTCATCCTGGCTGGATAAATTCGACCGTCGTCGGGCCCCATGGGCCACCTGAAGGCCTGGTTACCCACACGGAGTGGAGCTGTCATTGGCTTTGGTCCAAATTTCTGCAGATGGGTGCGCTTGCTATACGCTGCAAGAGTTAAGATCAACGACTCCCTGTCTTCTGCCTTTGCCTTGCATTGGGGCACCAGGCAAGGATGCCCGCTGTCGCCCTTGCTGTTTGCCCTAGCCATTGAACCTCTTGCTGCACTGGTCAGGCGCTCTGCGGATGTGATAGGCTTTAGGAGGGGTCTACAAGAGGAAAAAATTGTCCTCTATGCGGATGACACTCTGCTGTTTTTAGCGGACACGGAGGCATCTCTGTCTAATGTCATGTCTCTGTTGTCGGAATTTGCCAAGTACTCTGGTCTGGTTGTTAATTGGGACAAGTCCAACCTCCTCCCTTTGGATGCACTACGCGTCCCTCTGGTTACGACCGCGGCGCACATACAAGTGAAGACCACTATCACTTACCTTGGTATCCAGCTGACCGCCTCCCCTGGCGATTACCTTGCTTTGAACCTACACCCCCTTTTGACCAGATTTAAATCTCAACGGAATTCATGGGCCAAGTTGCCGTTTTCAGTGGCTGGCAGGGTCAATTTAATTAAAATGATCTGGATGCCTCAGCTACTCTATATCCTCCATAATTCACCCCTTTGGATTCCTAAAAAAACCTTCCGCTTAATTGACTGTATTTTTAGGGAACTGGTTTGGAAGATGAAGCCTCCAAGATTGCGGTTGGATGTCCTTCAGCGGCCTAAGGCTGCGGGAGGGCTGGCTCTCCCCAACCCGTGGGTCTTCTTCCTGGCTGCGCAACTACAACACTTTACAGCCTGGGCGGTTGAGGGCCATCGGTCCCAATCACTTCATATGCTACTATACCTGTTCCAAGGACTGAGCCCCTTACATTACCTGGACAGTGACCTATACGTTAAGGCCCATTCAGCCCTTCCTACTGTGCGGTTGATGGGGCAGGTCTGGGATGCGGCCAAAACGGTGATGGGTATCTCTACCCCCACTGTATATACTCCGCTTTGGCGGAATGGTCGCCTCCCGGAGCTTCTCCCACTCCGGGGCAAAGTGGACTGGTCTGCGAAGGGGGTGATAGCAGTTTCCCAGCTATACCGGAGTGTACACTGTGTGACTTTCGGCACTTAATGGATACGCATGGCCTCCCGATAGATGGCACTTCCAGTTCCTCCAGATCGTACACGCTCTAAGATCCCAGTTTCCAGAGGGTCCTCCAGTGATCTCGCCCACCCCGATACTTGATACGATACTATTAGCCACTGGCACCAAAGGGATTATCTCCTTCCTGTATGCTCACTTGCTACTTAAGTCGCCCACTCTTATCCCTCTGCGGTGCAGGGAGGGTTGGGAGGGTGACGTGGGACCCATGTCGGATGACACTTGGGAGGATGTCCTGCAGGGGGTCACACAGGTCTCACTATCTCCTACACACAGGCTGACTCAACTGTTCATTGTTCACAGAACATATCGCACCCCTGAATTTCTGTTCCGCATAGGACTAAGGGCTGACTCCAGTTGTCCCAAATGCGGCTTCAGACGTGGCTCCTTAATACACCTACTATGGAGATGTCCAAAACTGGTCCGGTATTGGGATAAGGTCATAAACACTCTCAATTATGTGTTTACATCCTCTCTCTCTAACACACCATTGGTGTGCATACTTGGCATTATTGAAGATACGGACCTCACAAACCACACAGTCCTGGCCCTTAAACGTGCACTATTCACGGCAATCAGGCTAACAGTCCATAAATGGATATCCTCTTCCCCACCTACACTACAAATGTGGCATGCGGAACTGGATAGGGTCATTGCCTATGAGCGCATCACCTTTCAACAACGGGGCACCCTGATACGATTTCACTCCTTGTGGGATAACTGGTTGACATATCGGGGGCAGGACATATCTGCGTAGATGGAGTCTATGTGTCTTTTCTAGCGGCCCTTGATGTATGCACCCCATTACCTTGCCACACCCGTAAGACCATTGTGTATAAGTGGGTGGGACGGATATATGGGTATGTTCTGATGTTCCAGTAGTGGGTTCACGAGGCTTTCACAATACTTAATGTTTACTGTGTTCTTTAATTGGCGGGTAACATGTTCTTGTCGAAATATGTTTTGTGCTTCCTATGGCTATGGATGCTTCCTTTCCTCTTTTTTTCTTGTTGTTTTTGTTTCTGTCTATGCCTTATGTTTTTCTACTGTGCAAAAATTTAATAAAAACTATTTGATTTAAAAAAAAGAAGTGATTTATTTCTGAAGATATGGGTAAACAACACGATTTAACAGCCTTTGAACATGGGATGATTGTTGGCGCTCGGGGCCATGGAGCGAGTATCGGCAAAACAGCAGAATTCGTTAAATGTTCAAGAGCAGCTGTTGTTAAAGTGTTTTAGGACTGGACTGTCAGCCGAAAATCTGGGTCTGATCGTGCGAATTGTGGCCATCAGCGACTAGTCAATGTTAGGGCAGAACGGAGAGTGGCAAGGCTGGTACAAGACAACAGAAGGGCAACAGTGCAGTGTCAGATTCCTCGCATCACCTTTCAACATCTCGTGGAGTCACGAGGCGGCCCAACAAAGTCATCTTGTGGAGTCATCTCGTGGCCCAACAAAGTACTGATGGGGTGGTCATAATAATCTGGCCACTCAGTGTATATGTAACCACTTAAAAAATCAATTGTACTGTGGAGTGCTTGAAGGTCTCACTCATGAGCAATTAAACTAAAACAAAATGTATTATTGGCTTTATCATTCCAAAGAAAGGAGTTAAAAGTGTCACCTGGTTGTAGTTTTGGCAAACACAGAAGAGAACACTGCACCAAAAAGTTGAACTGTTTAGGAAATGCTTCTATACACACAGATGAGAGTTATCAGCTGTGTAGGATTTCTTGGTATGGCTTCTGGAATGTTCCCTAAAATAAATATGTGATTCCACTTCTGACCAACTATGCCATACAAATCCTGGGCACCTTTAAGCCAATTTAAGGCCGATTTAGGAATATTTGCCTGGTTAGCCCAGAGCAAACATCCCCCCCCCCCCCCCCCTTCTTTTAACCCCCAGAC